>NC_086449.1:407479621-407799621 GCF_028390025.1 Pseudophryne corroboree
TCCTTCGAAAGAAGGGAGTTTTAGTTATCCCTTACTTGGACGATCTCCTGATAAGGGCAAGATCCAGGGAACAGTTGGAAGTCGGGGTAGCACTATCTCAAATAGTGCTGCGGCAGCACGGTTGGATTCTCAATATTCCAAAATCGCAGCTGATCCCGACGACACGCCTTCTATTCCTAGGGATGATCCTGGACACAGTCCGGAAAAAGGTGTTTTCTCCCGGAGGAGAAAGCCAGGGGGTTATCCGAACTAGTCAGAAACCTCCTAAAACCAGGCCAAGTGTCAGTGGTGCACAAGGGTCCTGGGAAAAATGGTGGCTTCCTACGAAGAAATTCCATTCGGCAGATTCCACGCAAGAACTTTCCAGTGGGACCTGCTGGACAAATGGTCCGGATCGCATCTTCAGATGCATCAGCGGATAACCCTGTCACCAAAGACAAGGGTGTCTCTCCTGTGGTGGTTGCAGAGTGCTCATCTTCTAGAGGGCCGCAGATTCGGCATTCAGGACTGGGTCCTGGTGACCACGGATGCCAGCCTGAGAGGCTGGGGAGCAGTCACACAGGGAAAAAATTTCCAGGGCTTGTGGTCAAGCCTGGAGACATCACTTCACATAAATATTTTGGAGCTAAGGGCCATTTACAATGCCCTAAGCCAAGCAATACCTCTGCTTCAAGGTCAGCCGGTGCTGATCCTGTCGGACAATATCACGGCAGTCGCCCACGTAAACAGACAGGGCGGCACAAGAAGCAGGAGGGCAATGGCAGAAGCTGCAAGGATTTTTCGCTGGGCGGAAAATCATGTGATAGCACTGTCAGCAGTGTTCATTCCGGGAGTGGACAACTGGGAAGCAGACTTCCTCAGCAGGCACGACCTCCACCCGGGAGAGTGGGGACTTCACCCAGAAGTCTTCCACATGATTGTAAACCATTGGGAAAAACCAAAGGTGGACATGATGGCGTCCCGCCTAAACAAAAAATTGGACAGGTATTGCGCCAGGTCAAGGGACCCTCAGGCAATAGCTGTGGACGCTCTGGTAACACCGTGGGTGTACCAGTCAGTGTATGTGTTCCCTCCTCTTCCTCTCATACCAAAAGTACTGAGAATTATAAGAAGGAGGGGAGTAAGAACTATACTCGTGGCTCCGGATTGGCCAAGAAGGACTTGGTACCCGGAACTTCAAGAGATGCTCACGGAGGACCCGTGGCCTCTACCTCTAAGAAGGGACCTGCTCCAGCAAGGACCCTGTCTATTCCAAGACTTTGAACGCCGGATCCTGAAGGAAAAAGGCATTCCGGATGAAGTCATCCCTACCCTGGTCAAGCCAGGAAGGATGTAACCGCAAAGCATTATCACCGCATTTGGCGAAAATATGTTGCGTGGTGCGAGGCCAGTAAGGCCCCGATGGAGGAATTTCAACTAGGTCGATTCCTGCATTTCCTGTAAACAGGAGTGTCTATGGGCCTAAAATTGGGGTCCATTAAGGTTCAAATTTCGGCCCTGTCGATTTTCTTCCAGAAAGAACTGGCTTCAGTTCCTGAAGTTCAGACGTTTGTCAAGGGGGTACTGCATATACAGCCTCCTTTTGTGCCTCCAGTGGCACCTTGGGATCTCAATGTAGTTTTGGGGTTCCTAAAATCACATTGGTTGAACCACTCACCACTGTGGACTTAAAATATCTCACATGGAAAGTGGTAATGCTGTTGGCCCTGGCTTCAGCCAGGCGTGTCTCAGAATTGGCGGCTTTATCCTATAAAAGCCCTTACCTAATTTTTCATACGGACAGGGCAGAATTGAGGACTCATCCTCAATTTCTCCCTAAGGTGGTTTCAGCGTTTCACTTGAACCAGCCTATTGTGGTACCTGCGGCTACTAGGGACTTGGAGGACTCCAAGTTGCTGGACGTAGTCAGGGCCCTGAAAATATAAGTTTCCAGGACGGCTGGAGTCAGAAAATCTGACTCGCTGTTTATCCTGTATGCACCCAACAAGCTGGGTGCTCCTGCTCCTAAGCAGACTATTGCTCGTTGGATTTGTAGTACAATTCAGCTTGCACATTCTGTGGCAGGCCTGCCACAGCCAAAATCTGTAAAAGCCCATTCCACAAGGAAAGTGGGCTCATCTTGGGCGGCTGCCCGAGGGGTCTCGGCTTTACAACTTTGCCGAGCAGCTACTTGGTCAGGGGCAAACACGTTTGCTAAATTCTACAAATTTGATACCCTGGCTGAGGAGGACCTGGAGTTCTCTCATTCGGTGCTGCAGAGTCATCCGCACTCTCCCGCCCGTTTGGGAGCTTTGGTATAATCCCCATGGTCCTTACGGAGTTCCCAGCATCCACTAGGACGTCAGAGAAAATAAGAATTTACTTACCGATAATTCTATTTCTCGTAGTCCGTAGTGGATGCTGGGCGCCCATCCCAAGTGTGGATTGTCTGCAATACTTGTACATAGTTATTGTTACAAAAATCGGGTTATTATTGTTGTGAGCCATCTTTTCAGAGGCTCCTCTGTTATCATGCTGTTAACTGGGTTCAGATCACAGGTTGTACGGTGTGATTGGTGTGGCTGGTATGAGTCTTACCCGGGATTCAAAATCCTTCCTTATTGTGTACGCTCGTCCGGGCACAGTATCCTAACTGAGGCTTGGAGGAGGGTCATAGGGGGAGGAGCCAGTGCACACCAGGTAGTCCTAAAGCTTTACTTTTGTGCCCAGTCTCCTGCGGAGCCGCTATTCCCCATGGTCCTTACGGAGTTCCCAGCATCCACTACGGACTACGAGAAATAGAATTATCGGTAAGTAAATTCTTATTTTTAGCCTTGCCTCCAGAATACAAAAAAAAGGGGCCATGTCATGTGGCCACGCCGCTAGTGTCATGTAGCCACTCCCACTAGCAGCATGTGGCCACGCCCCATCACAACACGTGACCACACCCATTTTTCGGCACTCAGTACCCATATGAAAATATTTCTAGTTGCACCACTGATTACATTCGTCTTTTCTTCGTGGTGACAGGGGCTCAATTACTATTGGGGCTCTTAAAAAGCCTTACGGCATCAGACTTACTGTGGGATAGGAACTGTTAGGAGTGTTTAAGCAGTTTTATAAGGCCCTGTACTCCCAATATACTCTGGATGCTGAGAAACTTTTGGACATATATCTCCTTACCTCAGACTTTGGCAGACCAAAGCTATTTAGTCTCTGTCGGTGGGAAAGGCTCTAGGGCCAGATGGCTTAAATAGTGAGTTAGTCCTTAAACTAATACCCAAGCCAGGGAGAGATCCGGAATTTCCGGGCTCATATATACCAATCTCATTTCCAAATGTAAATTATATTATTATTATTATTATTATTATTAACATTTTAGTGGAGTGCCTGAAATATATCCTTCCTGTTATTATTTAGGGAGATCAAACTGTGTTTGTTTGGCAACGCCATTCAGTTACGAATATAAAAAAAAATTCTGCCTATTATCTAAGCCTTTCTTCCGCTGACACACTTTACCTCCCTCTCACCTTATCCCTGACACTGAAAAAGCATATTATCTTGTAATGTGGAACCATTTATTTGGGTCTCTGCTGAGGTTTGGGTTTATAGAGAAATTTCTTCATATTTTATGTTTCCTTTATGTGGTGGCTATGACACAATTAGCTAGTGGGGGCCATATCTCTGACGTATTTCAAATACTTAGAGGAACCAGGCAGCGGTCTCTGCTCTCTCCTCTATTATTTGCTCTGGACGGAAGCCTTTGGTGTCTCCACTTCGACAGGATACACTGTTTACTGGCATTATTGTTGGTACTTGTGAGGCCAAATTAGCACACTTTTCGCTGATGACATGATGTCAAGTCCCTCTATTGTTGGTTCTTTCGCCTGATATAAGGTTAAGTTAGATAAATCTGAGGTGCTGCCTTTGTCTGGTCAACATACCATTCAAATTAACCAACCAAATTCATAATATTTGAAAGGGGCTACTCACTCCCTCAAATATTTAGGTATCAATATTCCTTCTGTTCATGCTAAATTCACTGCCATCTGACAAGGTCACCAATGATTAGATACGTGGACTCCTTTGCCCCTTCCCCTATTGGGCCAAGTGGCTTTACAAATGTTGCCCATAATCCTTTATTAAAAGGACTTCTGTAACTAGTTTTCTCTGGCATGGGATTAAGGCTAGAATTGTTCTCTAAATTATTAATCTCAAGAGCTCAGGGGGGCTTTTCAGGCCTTCACCAGAGCAGTTTTTCTTTGATATATATATATTTATATATATATAAATAACGCACTCAGTGGCGTAACTAGAAATTTTTCTTCCCCAAGTTAAAAACTTCTTCGGCGCCCCCCCCATCCCCCATTATTGGCACTAGTAAAGGGACAAAGATGCGCGCGCCACAAAAAGGGGCGTGGCTTCGTTGAAATGGGCATGTCTTCACATAAAGGGGCGTGGCATTGCAGGAAAAGACTACCTTATACCCCAGTTTTGCAACCTGCACGCGCAGACGTTAGCCACCACAGGAAAGAAAAATAATCCTGATTCATGCCCCTTACATTATTTGTCATTTTTCCTCCTTATAGGCCCAGTATACATTATGCCACATACTGTAATGGCCCTTAGACATTATGCCACACACAATAATGCACATGACACAATATGCACACACCGTAATGCCCCCGACACATTATGCCACACACCGTAATGCCTGTGACACATTATGACAGGAATCGCAGTGCCCGTTATACATTATGCTACACACTGCAATGCCCCTGATACATTATAGCACATACAATGTCTGTGACACATTATGACACACACTGCAATGACCCTGAGACATTATACCACATACCACAATGCCCATGATATAGTATACAACACACCGTAATGCCTGACACATTACGACACACACCGCAATGTCCGTGATACATTATGCCACACACCGTAATGCCCATTACACATTAGGTCCTACAGTCAGGCTTCTAATTACTTTTAAATTACCTGCTCGTTGCCAGGGATTTCATGCTCTTGGTTCCATGCACGGTGCCAGGGGTTTTCATGCTCAGGGTGTCATGCTCGTTGCCAGGGGTTTCATGCACTGGGTGTCATGCTCGTTGCCAGGGGTTTCATGCACTGGGTGTCATGCTCATTGCTAGGGGGTAGTGCTTGTTGCTAGGGCTGTGCTCCCAGTGCCACATTTGCCCTCAGTGCCAGATATTCCCCCACAGTGCCAGGTACTCACATGCCCCCAGTGCCAAATATAGCCCCCCATGTGCCAGGTACACATATACCCCCCCAGTGCCAGATATTCCCCCACAGTGCCAGATACTCACATGCCCCCAGTGCCAAATATAGCCGCCCCCCATGTACCAGGTACACATATACCCCCCCAGTGCCACATATGCACCCAGTGCCATATATTCCCCCACAGTGTCAGGTACTCACATGCCCCCAGTGCCAAATATAGCCCCCCCATGTGCCAGGTACACATATACCCCGCCAGTGCCAGATATTCCCCCACAGTGCCAGATACTCACATGCCCCCAGTGCCAAATATAGCTCCCCTCCATGTGCCAGGTACACATATACCCCCCAGTGCCACATATGCCCCCTCAGTATCACATATGCCCCCCGAAGTGCAAAATATTCTCCCCCTCCCTCTGTGCCGGATATGCTCCCCCAGTGCCAGTTAAATCCCCCCCTTCCCCCGCGCTCCTCCGCTGTTTTGTGATGGAGGGACACGGAGGACAGAGCGCGCACCTCTCCTGTGTCCCTCCTGGGTCTCCGGCGGGTCTGTTAAAGGAAGTGCTGGTTCGTGAGCCAATCAGAGCTCACGAACGGCACTTCATTTATTAGACCTGCCGGAGACCCAGGAGGGGCGCGCGCTGTGCCCTCCATGTCCCTCCATCACAGCAGCGGAGGGAAGGAGGGAGAGGAGACCGCAGATTGACATGCGGACGCTCGTCCGCATGTCAATCTGTACTAAATCAGTGGAGGCGCCCACGCAGCCCTGCGCCCCCAAGCCACCGCGAGGGCTGTGGTGGCAGTAGTTACGCCACTGAACGCACTATTCCAAGGCACTCACCAGGGGCGGATTGGCAGTAGGGCTCACCAGGAAGATTCCTGGTAGGCTGATATGTCTGCGGGGCCTGTTTTGCGTGTTGTCATGTGACCCCACTCCTCACATGACAGGCAGCCCACCGCCCTCAGTACGCTGCATTGTCCCCATTCATTCTGTTATTCCATCTCTGCAGTACAGCATCTCTGCCATCCAGTGATGCTGACATGGCTACATGGTATGTTATACCTCTTGTGCTGCCCATGTGGGGCCACTTTTACAAAATTTTACAGGGCCACTTTTACAGTAGTTCCCAATCTGCCCCTGGTCTCAGACACAACTGCAGCTGAAGACGCAAGTGTGGCTGCAACTGCATACAATCAGGCCCTATGAGGAGCGATCCTGTCCCCTCGACAGACCCCACCCCCTCATCAGACCGTACCCCTATTAGGGCTGCATCCATATATTTCCCGGGCTGGTTATCCATCCCAATCTGTCTCTGCACTCACCTATACCTAGATTTGTGGTTCAACACGGTTTGTGACCACATTGTTTAAATAGAAATCACAGGGGCTCTGCACTCGCTATATTAACTAACTAACAGTGGATTTTTAGTTCATTAATTGTTCAATGCATTTAAGCCTGCAGCCCCCGGCAAGGGAAACCACTGTACTGTAGGTCCTACTCTAGTGCTCAAAATAATTATCATGATAATAGCTATCACATTAGTGTTAAACTTTAGGTATGCTACCTGGTCTAAAGCTCACAGCAACTTTGCTTATATAGTAGAAACAATGGCCCTCATTCCGAGTCGTTCGCTCGGTAATTTTCTTCGCATCGCAGCGTTTTTCTGCTTAGTACGCATGCGCAATGTTCGCACTGCGACTGCGCCAAGTAATTTTGCTATGAAGATAGTTTTTTTACTCACGGCTTTTTCTTCGCTCCGGCGAACGTAATGTGATTGGCAGGAAATGGGTGTTACTGGGCGGAAACACGGCGTTTTATGGGCGTGTGGATGAAAACGCTACCGTTTCCGGAAAAAACGCAGGAGTGGCCGGAGAAACGGGGGAGTGTCTGGGCGAACGCTGGGTGTGTTTATGACGTCAAACCAGGAACGACAAGCACTGAACTGATCGCAGATGCCGAGTAAGTCTGAAGCTACTCTGAAACTGCTAAGTAGTTTGTAATCGCAATATTGCGAATACATCGTTCGCAATTTTAAGAAGCTAAGATTCACTCCCAGTAGGCGGCGGCTTAGCGTGTGTAACTCTGCTAAAATCGCCTTGCGAGCGAACAACTCGGAATGAGGGCCAATGTTCTACTAGTATGTTTTCCATATTTTGCTTATACAGGCTTATACAAAAAGATTATACAAAAAGATTACTTGAACACGCTCTTTTTTTGCCATACTCACCGGCTGCTCTTCTGAATCTTACTTCATCTAGAGTCCCACTAGATATACAATCTAATATTATGTTTATGGCCACTTATTGCTTCTTGTTGGTGATCAATAAACTATTTAATAGGGACCACTATCCATGGCATTTACTACATTATGGGGGAACCCATTGTTTACTCCTGGCCGATAATCATTTCTTATTGGTCTGGGGAGACAAGGGAATGTCAGCTATTTGGGATTATTTGACCCTGGGGGAGTTCTATTGTCTTTTTCACTATTTTCCACTATTATGCGAGAAGTAACTTCTCCCGTGCCTGCATTTTTTCAACTTGCATTTTTACAAGCCAGGCATTACATTCAGTCTCTTTCTGTTGTGATCTCCCCTTCCTCTTAAAAGATGCATTGGTGGCTCTGATATGTTGTTTGGGTACTATCCCTTATAAAACGTACTATTTATCCGCGGATTTGCTGCGTAACTCAGCCAATAAACCTTGGACTAAGCTTACTCTTAAATGGAAAACTGATTTGACATGACTTTATCTCCCACCCACCTAACTTTACATTATAAGAAAACTCATAAACTTCTACACTCTGCCATGTTCCAAGAAAGTGCATTTCAAAACCTTGCAAAGAGCCGAAATGTTTCGGGGGCAAAGTAGATACATGGGGGTATAGTTACTAATATTCGTGTTTGTGCCGATTTTTAGGGAGTTTGATCTCAAATTTTATCGGTCGTATTTTACTGCAGCTTTTTGATTCCATCTACGGTAATTTACTAAGATGCAGAGTTTTCTATTTTTGTTTTTTCCGATGTCGATCGATGTGATTTGTATTGTCAGGCAGTGTTTTACGGGAGTGATTAGTAAAACACTGCCGGACATACAATGAAGCCCGCCGGATCAGTGAGATCCGTGTTCCCAAACTGTGTGCCGTGGCTCCCTGGGGTGCCTCAGGACACTTGCAGGGGTGCCCTGGGTTGGTGGTCCAGGACCAATTCAAATTATTCATGGTCAATATAATAGGCAAAACCAGTGCTGGTGGCTGCCAGTCATAAAATATGTGGCCAAACAGAAGCAAATCTTGTCCCTCACCACACAACTGACCCTAAGGATGACATGTAAACGTGAGCTACTTAATGTAATATTTCTTTCTAAATTTCTCAATAAGAAATTTTTGGCCTAGGGGTGCCGTGAAAAAATTCTGATATTCTAGGGCGCCGTCATTCAAAAAAGTTTGGAAACCACTGGTGTACAGTATGAGTAGTGTGAAAGTGTTAAAAAAAAAAAAAAAATGCGTGGGGTCCCCCCTCCTATGTATAACCAGCCTCGGGCTCTTTGAGCTGGTCTTGGTTGTAAAAATACAGGGGAAAAATTGTGTAGGTGATTGGATCTCCTGCTCTGTGCTTCCACGTCGCCATGGCAACCGGGAGGCAAGTGTTAGCGAAGTAACCTGAGCGCAGCTGATACTCCGGTCCGGGTTTTTACTGTGTAGTGGTTACAGGCTCTGTGCACGGCAGGGAATCCGGCGCTGGTTTTGTGCTCACAGTCTGTGAGGTCTGAGTGGGGCGTGGACAGCACCTGCTATATAAACCATCCTCTCAGGCTAGGCAAATGCTGCTGAAACTTTGTTTGTTAGTCAGTTCCAGAGAGTTAGCTAGTACTGTGTGATTTTGTATTTACTTGTTGCTTACTGCGAATAGGCCTTGGGATTCGGTACTTCATTCTGCCAATCCGGACCTAGCAGTAAGACTGGAGTCAGTTGTTTGACCTGCTGGGGTTCTTTTGCTATTCTGTGAACCCAGCAGGTTTGCGGCTGTACTCTCAGACCTGCTTGCTTAATCCTCCCTCACTGTGCAGGGCGTCCAGGTGTCAGTTTAGTGGCAGTAAGCTGAACCTGTGCCCTGCAAGTGGGGGTTAGGATTGTGGATACTCTCCTTGTGTCTATATTTCTATCTCTGACCAAGGAGTTTATTCCCACACCCGTTGGTAACCCTTTGGGGTTTTTTCTGTTGCTCTTAGCAACATCATTTCAGGTGCTCCACATGTTAAATCACTACACCTCGCTTCATTGTCCGCTCTATTCCATCTGAGCATTCCTGACATTAGGGAGACACCCAATTCCTGAGCCTTTGGGCTTCTCCGTTCACTTTGTGTTTATTAGTTATTCCATCACCTCCTGTGTATGTTATGTTATACTGTCTGTGAGTTCGTTTGCTTCGCTTCCCTCTCTGTTCATACACCGGTATACTCCTGTTAGCACTGGTGTGTGTAACATATTCAGCAGCCCTACTCCTGTTGAAATTTTGTGGGAATATGGAGCATACCCCTCAAAATACTTTGCAACAGGTGGTCGATCAGGTGCAGGTCCTGACTCGACAATTTAATGAGATGTCCATTAAAATGAACACCCCGCAGGCCGCTAGCGGAGCTCCCGCAGCAGCAGCGGCAAGTTCAGGGGTTAAGGAGCCAAAAGTAAATCTCCCGGATCGTTTTTCTGGAGATCGCTCGCAGTTCTTTTGTTTCAAGGAGAGCTGTAAGCTATATTTCAGGCTTAGGCCCCAGTCTTCTGGGTCGGAGATTCAGGGGGTGGGCATGGTGATTTCCTTGCTACAAGGAGACCCACAGGTCTGGGCATATGGGTTACAGCCTGACTGTCCGTCGCTTAAAAGTGTTGATGCTTTTTTTACGGCACTGGGCATTTTGTATGATGACCCTGACAAGATGGCTTCAGCCGAGGCTCAGATTACGGTTCTTAAGCAAGGGCGACGGCCAGCTGAGGTTTATAGTACGGAGTTTCGGAGGTTGGCTCATGATACCCAGTGGAATGACCCAGCCCTGAGAAACCAGTACCGAAGGGGCCTTTCTGACCAGATAAAGGACCAACTGGTACAATATCCCTCGCCTGATAGCTTAGATCAGCTCATGCAGTTATCCATCCGGGTGGATAGATGGCTGAGAGAGCGTAGGCTTGAAAGGGAGACCGCAGTTTCCTTTTTTCCCAAGGGAACCTCAGACTCCGAGGAGCCTATGCAGATTGGGGCTACCCGCCTCTCCTCGCGTGAGAAGACGCGGAGGAGACAGCAGGGTTTGTGTTTGTACTGTGGGAATAAAGGTTATGTTGTAGTATCATGCCCAGAAAAACCGGAAAACTTCAGGGCCTGAGGGTGATGGGAAATATCCTGTCAGGCCAGAAGTCAGAATTTCCCAAAAAGACTTTTCTCATTCCGGTGACTTTGGAGATCCTCGGTCAAACTGTCAAGACTGAGGCCTTTGTTGACAGTGGGGCCGATGGGGTTTTCATGGACCGTCAATTCGCCCTGAAACACTCTGTTCCCTCAGTACCTTTGGCATCAGAGATTGAGATCTGTGGGTTAAACGGGGAACCATTGTCCCAGGGTAAAATTACCTCCTGCACCAGCTAAATTCCTTTGTTTATTGGAGCCACACACTCTGAAAAATTGTCTTTTTATGTGACTGTCTGTTATTTTGCCCCATTGGTTTTGGGGTTACCCTGGTTAAGGGCCCATAACCCTCAATTTGACTGGGTCTCTGGGGAGATTCTTAGTTGGGGTAGTGATTGTTTCAGGAGTTGCTTGAGCCTTCCAGTCAGGCTCTCGCAGCTAAGTTTGCCAGGATTGCCAGGATGTTATGCAGATTTTGCGGATGTGTTCTCCAAAAAAGTTGCGGAGGTACTACCTCCCCATCGCCCCTATGACTGTGCCATTGATTTGTTGCCGGATGCTAAGCTTCCCAAGAGCAGGTTGTACTCCCTGTCACGTCCTGAGACTCAGGCTATGGCAGAGTACATTCAGGAGAACTTGGCTAAGGGATTTATCAGACCCTCACAGTCCCAAGTTGGGTCGGGGTTCTTCTTCGTGGGTAAAAAGGACGGTTCGTTGTGACCCTGCATCGACTTCAGGGAATTGAACCGTATCACGATTAAAAACTCGTACCCACTGCCTCTCATTTCGGTTTTGTTTGACCAGCTTCGTACTGCCACCATTTTTTCTAAGATTGACCTACGCGGTGCTTACAATCTAATCCGAATAAGAGAGGGGGATGAATGGAAGACTGCCTTTAATACCCACTCAGGGCATTATGAATATTTGGTGATGCCTTTTGGGCTCTCTAATGCCCCGGCAGTCTTCCAGGAATTCATGAACGATGTGCTCAGGGAATATTTGGATAGATTCTTAGTTGTTTATCTAGATGACATCCTAATCTTCTCTCATTCCCTGGAGGAACATCGGAAGCATGTACGCTTAGTCCTCCAGAAACTCAGAGACCACCAGCTTGGGGCGAAGCTGGAGAAGTGCGAGTTTGAAGTCCAGCAAATCGCATTTCTAGGGTATATTATCTCCTCAGAAGGTTTCCAAATGGAGGGTTCTAAGGTACAGGCAGTCCTGGATTGGGTGCAGCCCACTAGTTTGTAGGCGCTTCAGCGTTTTCTGGGCTTTGCGAATTTTTATAGACGGTTTATCGCTGGATTTTCATCTATAGTGGCCCCCTTGGTGGCACTCACTAAGAAAGGGGCGGATGTTGCTCACTGGTCTTGTGAGGCCAAAGCGGCCTTTGCCCGTCTCAAAAGGGCATTTGTCTCGGCCAAGGTGCTGCGACACCCAGATCCAGAGCGTCCTTTTGTGGTAGAAGTGGATGCCTCTGAGATAGGTATTGGGGCAGTGCTCTCTCAGATGGGGGTGTCTGATAATCGCCTTCATCCCTGTGCTTACTTGTCCCGTAAATTTTCGTCTGCCGAGATGAATTATGATGTGGGTAACCGGGAATTGTTGGCTATAAAGGATGCACTCGGGGAGTGGAGACACTGGCTTGAGGGGGCTAAGTTTGTGGTCTCAATTCTCACCGACCATATGAATCTGGCATATTTAGAGTCAGCGAAGCGGCTCAATGCCAGGCAGGCACGATGGGCTTTGTTTTTTGCTCGCTTTAATTTTTTGATAACATATCGCCCTGGGTCAAAAAACATCAAGGCTGATGCGCTCTCGCTGAGTTTTGCTCCAGTTCAAGAGACCACAGAGGAGCCATTGCCCATTGTGTCCCCATCATGTATTAAAGTGGGCATTACCCAGGACCTCTTGTCATTAGTCCTTAGAGCACAGGAGCAGGCTCCTCCAGACCTTCCGGTAGGTCTCTTGTTTGTGCCTCCTAGGTTAAGACAGCGAGTGTTCCTGGAATTCCATGCCAAGAGGTCGGCAGGGCATCCGGGTATTGCCAGAACTCGGGAGTTGCTGTCTAGGGCGGTGTGGTGGCCCTCGGTGGCTAGGGATGTGGATCAGTGGGTTCGGGCATGTGACGTTTGTGCCCGAAATAAAACTCCTAGAGGGGTTCCTGTCGGCCCATTACATCCACTCTCTATTCCGTCTAAGCCATGGACCCACATTTCCATGGATTTTGTGGTGGACTTGCCCAAATCCTCGGGGATGACAGCCATTTGGGTTGTCGTTGACAGGTTTTCGAAGATGGCGCATTTCGTTCCACTGGTTGGGTTGCCATCGGCCAGACGCCTGTCTGAGTTATTTATGCAGCATGTTGTGCACTTGATGTGGTCTCTGACCGTGGATCCCAGTTTGTGGTCAAATTCTGGAGGGCATTTTGTTCTGATCTCCAGATTTCTGTGAGCTTGTCGTCAGGCTACCATCCACAGTCTAATGGGCAGACTGAGAGGGTGAACCAGTCCTTGGAGCAGTTCCTCAGGTGTTATGTCTCCAAGTGTCATACTGACTGGGTTGCTCATCTGTCCATGGCGGAGTTTGCCTATAACAACGCGGCTAACTCTGCTACAGGGATCTCTCCCTTCCTTTGTGTGTATGGGCATCATCCTAAGGCCAATTCTTTTGACCCCCTGGATTCCACGCCTGGTGGTTCCTCTGTTGTTTCGGTCCTTAGGGGTATTTGGAGGAAAGTGAAGAAAGCCCTTGTGTCTGTGTCATTAGTGACCAAAAGGGTTTTTGATAAGCGGAGAAGACCCTGCAGCTTCAAATTAGGAGACTTCGTCTGGTTGTCCACCAAGAATTTGAAGTTGAGACAGCCATCTCATAAGTTAGGCCCCCGGTTCATCGGCCCTTATAAGATCACCAGGGTTATCAATCCAGTGGCATTTCAGTTAGATCTGCCCCGTTCATTGGGTATCAATAAAACATTTCATTGTTCCCTTTTAAAACTGGCGGTTAGTAATCCTTCTTCCAGTGGAAGACCTTCTCCTCTTCTGATACGGGGTCAGAGGGAGTTTGTGGTTGGAAGGGTTCTTGACTCCAAGATGGTTCGGGGTCGGCTGTCATTTTTGGTGCACTGGAAGGGGTATGGCCCGGAGGAGCGGTCGTGGGTGCGCAGTTGTGATCTTCATGCCCCCAGACTGATACGCTCTTTCTTCTCGCAGTTCCCCGATAAACCCGGTGGTAGGGGTTCTTTGACCCCTCGTCAGAGGGGGGGTACTGTTAGGATCTCCTGCTCTGTGCTGCCACGTCGCCATGGCAACCGGGAGGCAAGTGTTAGCGAAGTAACCTGAGCGCAGCTGATACTCCGGTCCGGGTTTTTACTGTGTAGTGGTTACAGGCTCTGTGCACGGCAGGGAATCCGGCGCTGGTTTTGTGCTCACAGTCTGTGAGGTCTGAGTGGGGCGTGGACAGCACCTGCTATACAAACCATCCTCTCAGGCTAGGCAAATGCTGCTGAATCTTTGTTTGTTAGTCAGTTCCAGAGAGTTAGCTAGTACTGTGTGACTTTGTATTTACTTGTTGCTTACTGCGAATAGGCCTTGGGATTCGGTACTTCATTCGGCCAATCCGGACCTAGCAGTAAGACTGGAGTCAGTTGTTTGACCTGCTGGGGTTCTTTTGCTATTCTGTGAACCCAGCAGGTTTGCGGCTGTACTCTCAGACCTGCTTGCTTAATCCTCCCTCACTGTGCAGGGCGTCCAGGTGTCAGTTTAGTGGCAGTAAGCTGAACCTGTGCCCTGCAAGTGGGGGTTAGGACTGTGGATACTCTCCTTGTGTCTATATTTCTATCTCTGACCAAGGAGTTTATTCCCACACCCGTTGGTAACCCTTTGGGGTTTTTTCTGTTGCTCTTAGCAACATCATTTCAGGTGCTCCACATGTTAAATCACTACACCTCGCTTCATTGTCCGCTCTATTCCATCTGAGCATTCCTGACATTAGGGAGACACCCAATTCCTGAGCCTTTGGGCTTCTCCGTTCACTTTGTGTTTATTAGTTATTCCATCACCTCCTGTGTATGTTATGTTATACTGACTGTGGGTTCGTTTGCTTCGCTTCCCTCTCTGTTCATACACCAGTATACTCCTGTTAGCACTGGTGTGTGTAACAGTAGGGTCCCCCCATATTTATACAACCAACACCAGGCTCTGCGTCCGGTCCTGGTTCAAAAAATATGGGGGACAAAAGTTGTAGGGGTCCCCCGTATTTTTTAAACCAGCACCGGGCTCCACTAGCCAGAGAGATAATGCCACAGCCGGGGGACACTGTTATACTGGTCCCTGCGGCCGTGGCATTACCCCCCCCCCAACTAGTCACTCCTGGCCGGGGTACCCTGGAGGAGTGGGGATTGCCTTAATCAAGGGGTCCCCCCCTCCAGCCACCCAAGGACCAGGGGTGAAGCTCGAGGCTGTCCCCCCATCCGTGGGCGGCGGATGGGAGGCTGATAGCCTTTGTGTCAAAAATAGAATATTGTTTCTTTGTAGGAGAACTACAAGTGCCAGCAAGTCTCCCCCGCAAGCTGGTACTTGGAGAACCACAAGTACCAGCATGCGGGGAAAGAACGGGCCCGCTGGTACCTGTAATTCTACTACAAAAAAATACCCCCAAAAAACAGTAGACACACACTGTGAAAGTAAAATTTTAATTACACACACTTACACACTCACATACTTACCTACATCCAACGCTGCGATTCACGTCCACTTGTCCAGTAGAATCCATGGATTACCTGTAAAAATAAAATTATACTCACAACCAATCCGGTGCAGATCTGTCCTCTTCTTTCTCATCGTAATTCACGTACTTGTTTAAAATAATTAACCGAAAACCCGAGCCACGCTACTAAAGGGGTTCCATGTTTACACATGGAACCCCTTTCCCCGAATGGCGGGACCCCCCATGACTTCTGTCAGTGAAGGTCCCGCCAGCCAATCAGGGAGTGCCACGTCATGGCTCTCTCCTGATTGGCTGTGCGCTCCTGCTTTGTCATTCAGGAGGAGCACACTGGTTACAATGTAGCTTAGCTCAGCTCCATTGTAACCAATGATGGGAACTTTGCGGTCTGCGGTAGACCGCAAAGTTAATTGGGGTTACTCTTGTGACCCTACACAATTTCCCCCCTGCATTTTTACAACCAGGACCGGCTCAAAGAGCCCGAGGCTGGTTATGCTTAGGAGGGGGGACCCCACTCAATTTTTTTTTTTTTAATTTTAAGTTTCACACTACTCATACTGTACACAATATTGACTATCCAAACACGCCAGTAAAAAGCAGGTCTATTTTTTTGCTGCTTTTTTTTATGATTTGCAAAAAATACGACCACAATTGGACATCCACTGATAAACACCAAAATACGAATGAATAGTAAATCACTGTGTTGTATGAACAAACAGCCGCGTTTGACCGATGGTCTATTCATTCATATTTCTGCCCTCTACTGTGAAAACCATTACGAATAGCTCCAGCACTGCCGAGATTTGTACTTAGTAAATTCCCGTGTTGACATTTTGAAAAAAAAAAAAAACTCGGACAAAATCGTGACTTTAGTAAATAAACCCCATGGTAGCTAACGAGACTGGAACTACCAACGGCTGGTTCTTTTTTTACATCAATTTTCGGAGTGACAGAAAATTCACAATATTTGGCACAAGGTACTCTTGTGTATAGGTTCTATCACTTGTCTACAACTTAGCAGTGACTCTTTGGCAATGCTTTGTTGTCATTTTGAAAATTGTGAGCTGGGCCCAAAACACAAGTAATTTATTGATGGTTGCCAAGAAGGTAATTCTGAAAACCTGGATGGTAGCTACCCCTCTTTTTTTAGCTCCAGCTCTATTTTACGCTGAGATCTATATGACTTCAGATCTTATATTTTGATTGCAGAGTCAAATTACCAGATATTGAAAAGGGAATTGTTCGCTTCTATAAAAAGTGGGGTCTTTAGATTGAAAAGCAAGATACCGCAAGTCTGAATCACATCCTCAAGTTGTTTGAAATAACTACTTGGTGTTGTTATAGACAACTCACATGACTGTCGACTGTCATAAGCCTTCCCCTCCTATATGGGTATCCTTAAGGTATAATGAGGAAAGGGAGCCAGTGACTAAAGTCACCTTTTTTTTATCTCCAATTTTCATATTTTTCTTTCTTGTACCTATAGTAAGTGAGAGTGCGCCATTATGACTTCTAATATTGTTATTATTTTGGGGTTCTTTTGTTTGGTTGTTGTATTGTACTTATTTTTTTCTTTGTTGCTTCATACTACCTGTATGTGATGTTCTTTTTTTTAGTTGCTGTTTTGCGTTTTTCTGTTTTGTTAGTCTGTTCATGTTCCATGCCTATTTGTAGACATACAACAGGGCCAGATGCATCATCGCTTGGAAAGTGATAAAATGGAGAGTGAAAAAGTACCAGCCAATCAGCTCCTAACTGCCATTTTTCAAACACAGCCTGTGACATGGCAGTTAGGACCTGATTGGCTGGTCATTTATCACTCTCCATTTTATCACTCTCTAAGCGATGATGCATGCAAATGTATCTTTTTACTGCTGGCAAGATGAATGCTTGGTTTTATGGCTGCTAAAACCTGAATCTATATTATCGATACATTAGTATTGTGTATCATGCGCAGGGCTGGATTAAAGGCCACATGGGCCTGGAGCTGAAAATATTCAAGGGCCTCTTGTGAGAAATGGGGGAGGTGTGATTAGTGCTGTGTGGGTGTGGCCAGAGCCATGTGGGCGTGTACACCCCTATACTATTTACTCCAATGTCTCCCTAAATATGTAAAAATATAAAAAAATGCATAATTTTGTGAGAAAAATATAAATGCAATCTTAATAGCTATGATTTATGGCTGACCATGTGGCCAGCTGGTGGCTTTCGATCATCATGCTGCAATGATGATGGGCCTATTTTTAAGGGGAGGCCTGGAGCTGTAGCTCCATCCGCCTCATTGTTAATCTGGCTCTGATCATGCTAATGCTGGGGGCAGTGGTATATTAAAAAAGGAAGGGGCTTGTGTGTAGTCTCTGTACTTGCCCCCTCCTCTCTAGCCTGCAGCGTATTAGCGAGTGCTAGCAGACTGTCTACTGCACACATGCAGGTCACGGAGTTAAATAGTGCATCTGCCATTTTCCTAGCGATTACCCTACTAAACATGCACAAAACGCTGGGATAATTTGCTGCTACACCATTTTACCAGTGATTTTGGAGAGCTGCCGTTGCTGGACTCTGGGGAGCTAAATATTGAAGAAATGGGTGCAGCATGTGCAGTATGCCCCCCCCCTTCACCCAGAAACCCATGTGCATCCGCACACACTCTGCACCCACTATAGATACACCCAGAGGTGTATTTAGACCTCATGGGGCCCTGAGCAAGATACAGATTTAGGGTTCCCCTCCCTCAAACAATACATAGCACTATATTTTCATTCCTGATTTATGCCCTTCACTGATTGCACCATGTCCATTCACGGACTGAATTTTATTTCAGCATTTTATAATACCCATTATTACCCCCTTCAGTCAGGTATGGGTCATTAGGTCGACCACACTTAGGTCGACAGTCATTAGGTTGACCACTATTGGTCAACATGCATTAGGTCGACATGAACAAGGTCAACATGGTTAAAGGTCGACATGAGTTTTTTTTTTCTTTTTTTGGTGTCGTTTTTTTTCATAAAGTGATGGGTAACCCCAATTAGTGCACCACGTTCCCCTTGAATGGCTCGCCTCGCTCGCCATGCTTCGGACAAGGTTACTGTTCCCAATCATAGTCCACGTGGATTGTAAAGTATGAAAAAGTTAAAAAAATGAAATAAAAAAAAAACCATGTCGACCTTTTTCCATGTCAACCTTGTTCACGTCGACCTAATGGCCATGTTGACCTAGTGACCATGTCGACCTACTGCATGTCGACCAATAGTGGTCGACCCAATGGCTGTCGACCTACGTGTGGTCGACCTAATGACCGTATCCGCTTCAGTCAGTGTGACTGCATTGATTATATATCAATGCCCTACTAATTGTAGCAGGCAGGTCCCCATCGACTATACACAGTAGTGCTTAAAATAGAGTATAATAGCATATTGATATATCATATATCATCAGTCAGTGTGCCCCCTCCCCCGCCCTGATTGTAGCAAGCGGGTGTTATACACTGTACTTAAAATAACACTGTCTCCCCTGCCCTGATTGGAATTTGAAGTAGGTGGATGTTATACAAAATTAACATTTATTATTTATTATTATTTTATTACCAGTTAGTTATATAGCGCACACATATTCCGCAGCGCTTCCCAGAGATGCCACCAATACCGTAATAAATGACACTGGAAGACCTCACGTTTTTCTCTGTGAGCGTCTTGGCTCCTCTCTGCGCGTGTGATGTCATAAACACGTATTATGACGGGTCACATGCACAATGCTGCAGAACTGGAGACACAGGAGTGGACTGGATCCAGCACCCAACAGCTGTCTCATCACTTGCAGCTTGAGTATTCAGCCAGGCCAAAACTCGGACATTTTCGGACAAAGTTGCGGTCCACCAGAAATGACCTCCATGCAGCCTTGTCCGTGGGCCCCCCTGGAACCCACAATGCCCTAAACAGCCAACTTGGTTGCCTTGTGGTAAATACTCCTCTGGATACACCACTGGCTGGTGGTGCAGCTGCACTTCAGTTATGTAGTAGTGGGCAGGGTTGAGCGTTTGTTTGTCCTCACATGTTATGATTGGTGGCCACAATCACTGGTTTTGCTTATCACATTGACCATAAATAATTTGATTGGGTCCTTGGCTACCAAACTAGGGCAACCCTGGGACAATGTGGTGAAGTGGCACACAGTGACATACTTTACCTTGCTTCCCCTAGGAGTTCTTTTTCCTGAATACATCTAAACGGCAGGAAACACTGATACCAACAGAGAAGAAAAACCCAGCATTACTGGCAGTCATCATCATAGATGTGGGTGACTGTGCCTGGTTTTGCCACTGCAATTTCACAATGACATCTAATACTGGATACCCTACAAAGCCCACCATCTGGTGCTAAAAGCAGAAAACTAAGACTACAACGTCAATTAGAACATCAAAAATGTGAAAAATAATTTTCTCTATTTTTTACATCTCAAAAGGATTCTCCTTCTACCTCTGTTTCTGGGACTGTCCAATTCCTATTATAGTTATTCCTTCTCTGTGTATCTCAGAGCCTGAGGTTTAGAAAAAGATACATCAATAGCCCGGGAGAGTTGTCCATCATTATCCACATCATGTGATGATTCTAGTACAGAAGCTTCTGTGCTAAAACACAGTGATCCAGCTTTATGGCCTTTTCCTCTTACAGCAGCACCTCATGATCATGTAATTGCCGCAGGTCTAAGTGCCACAGTGAATGAACATTTTGTTTTCCCTCACAATCTTTTTTTTTTTTCAATAAATGTTTGATTTTCAACAGAATAAAAGGAACAGCGAAAGCAAATTGACAGGTAGTACAGGAAGATACAATCCGGGAGATATGGGCATTGACAGTCGATCAAGGACATAGCACTCTTAGATATATACTCAATGCCTAGATTAATATACCATTACGTCCAATCAACCAAATAGTCATCTATCAATCCCTATCTAAACAAAACAAATCATAACATAGAAGCGAAAAAGGGGATAAAGAAAACAGAAAAGAAAGCAAGAAAGGAAGAAAAAGAGAGTCAGAGAGAGGGAAGGGAGGAAAGGGTAGTGTGGTCTTTCCTACGTCTATCTGAACCGTAGAGCAGAAGTGCCAGCCCAGGATACCGTTAAACAGTAAGACAGTTAGATTCTGGATGTAGGGCCCAGTACATGGGTCTTGTACTAAAGTCACATTCGTTAGGTATGTCTGTGAGGACTTGAAATCCAACCAGGGGAACCAAGTAGCCGTGAATCTCCGTTGATTCTCTGGTGTCACTCGCAATTCCTCCATGGACATATACAAATATATTCTGTCAAACCACTCCTGCACAGTACGCGGTGTAGTGCACTGCCAACAAACAGGGATAACCGCTTTAGCGGCGCTATTAAGAAACTTTAATAGACTGTATGTTGCCACGGAACCTGTAACTAAGTTAAGAAGCCAGAAAGCGGGTTTGGAGGGGACCTCAGAGCCCACGATCAACCTCGAGAATGCAATAACTTTGTTCCAAAAGGGGCGAAGTATGCAACAACCCCACCAGATATGCATCGGAGACCCTGTTTCCTTATTACAGCGCCAGCACGTATCCAGTACACCAGGAAACATTTTAGCAAGTGTCAGGGGACATATATACCAGGAAACATTTTAGCAAGTGTCAGGGGACATATATACCATCGCGATAAAACTTTGAATTGCGTCTCAATCACTGAATAACTAATTAAGCTTACAAAAGTGGCCTGGAAGTTTTTTTCCCAGTCTTCCTCTGTTAATTCAATCTGTAGGTCACACCCCCAATCCCTAGTATACTTATGGAGATCCGGGAACCTATGTTCAATCAAAAATCGTCAAAGGCCTAGTACTACTAGAGCGAACCTTACTCCCCAATACAAAGTGCTTCAGCTGGAGGTATTTCCAAATCTCCGATGGCGGGAGGCTCCATTTCAACTGCATGGTAGGGAAGGGGATTATTTCTCCATGTTCCACCAGCTGGCCAACACGTGCCACCCCCATCGACCGTGTCCACTCCATTATCCTATTAAGGACAATGGCATCGTAATACAGAGAAAAATGGGTTCCCTCACAATCTTGATAAACGTTGCTTCCCCACTGCAATGTATTATAGAAAGCCTAAGAATTGAGAAAGTTACTTACAATACTGGCTTATTTATTCAGAGAGCTTAAAGTGTTTTATATTTGTTGCAAACTGCTTTATTTAGGGAATGCCAAATCATCCTAGCGAATAGCTGGCAATAATAACTGTAAACTGTAAAGTATTTAAAACAATTAGGGGGGCTGTACAGAGGCTGCGATTGGGCCCTTTCTCTCCGTGGTGCAATAGTCTCTGGCATTGTGCCAGAGTCTACTGCACATGCACAGGTCTCCTGCAGCATGGCACCACACCGCGTTCCCAGGGACACCTCTATTGCACATGGCTGCAGCGGCCATTTTGCACCCATTATAGATATGCCAGTGCCACGTTACAACACTCATTGGGAGAGCCATATAGATAGTTTGAAACTGTTAAAATATTAAATAGTGGTAATTCATGATGCATTAGTAACTGTAAATGACGTGGGCTCAACTGATCCAGCCATTAAGCATGAATCTCAAACACTAGCTCCTCAGATATGTAATTTTTCTTTATTGGTGCTGCCTATGACTTGGTATGATATTTTGCACCACATAAAATTGTGAGCGGGATGGTATCAAAATCCCGGAACTTCTGATGCCAGCAGTCAAAATACACACAAAGGCATCCCGAAAGCTCAGGATCCCAACACGAAGGTTGTAAATACACTAGCCCCAAGCCCTAACCCTCCTAACCATCCTAACCCACAGTCTGACCCTAAATGTGGCGAAGTGGCACACAGTGACATACTTTACCTTGCTTCCCCTAGGAGTTCTTTTTCCTGAATACATCTAAACGGCAGGAAACACTGATACCAACAGAGAAGAAAAACCCAGCATTACTGGCAGTCATCATCATAGATGTGGGTGACTGTGCCTGGTTTTGCCACTGCAATTTCACAATGACATCTAATACTGGATACCCTACAAAGCCCACCATCTGGTGCTAAAAGCAGAAAACTAAGACTACAACGTCAATTAGAACATCAAAAATGTGAAAAATAATTTTCTCTATTTTTTACATCTCAAAAGGATTCTCCTTCTACCTCTGTTTCTGGGACTGTCCAATTCCTATTATAGTTATTCCTTCTCTGTGTATCTCAGAGCCTGAGGTTTAGAAAAAGATACATCAATAGCCCGGGAGAGTTGTCCATCATTATCCACATCATGTGATGATTCTAGTACAGAAGCTTCTGTGCTAAAACACAGTGATCCAGCTTTATGGCCTTTTCCTCTTACAGCAGCACCTCATGATCATGTAATTGCCGCAGGTCTAAGTGCCACAGTGAATGAACATTTTGTTTTCCCTCACAATCTTTTTTTTTTTTCAATAAATGTTTGATTTTCAACAGAATAAAAGGAACAGCGAAAGCAAATTGACAGGTAGTACAGGAAGATACAATCCGGGAGATATGGGCATTGACAGTCGATCAAGGACATAGCACTCTTAGATATATACTCAATGCCTAGATTAATATACCATTACGTCCAATCAACCAAATAGTCATCTATCAATCCCTATCTAAACAAAACAAATCATAACATAGAAGCGAAAAAGGGGATAAAGAAAACAGAAAAGAAAGCAAGAAAGGAAGAAAAAGAGAGTCAGAGAGAGGGAAGGGAGGAAAGGGTAGTGTGGTCTTTCCTACGTCTATCTGAACCGTAGAGCAGAAGTGCCAGCCCAGGATACCGTTAAACAGTAAGACAGTTAGATTCTGGATGTAGGGCCCAGTACATGGGTCTTGTACTAAAGTCACATTCGTTAGGTATGTCTGTGAGGACTTGAAATCCAACCAGGGGAACCAAGTAGCCGTGAATCTCCGTTGATTCTCTGGTGTCACTCGCAATTCCTCCATGGACATATACAAATATATTCTGTCAAACCACTCCTGCACAGTACGCGGTGTAGTGCACTGCCAACAAACAGGGATAACCGCTTTAGCGGCGCTATTAAGAAACTTTAATAGACTGTATGTTGCCACGGAACCTGTAACTAAGTTAAGAAGCCAGAAAGCGGGTTTGGAGGGGACCTCAGAGCCCACGATCAACCTCGAGAATGCAATAACTTTGTTCCAAAAGGGGCGAAGTATGCAACAACCCCACCAGATATGCATCGGAGACCCTGTTTCCTTATTACAGCGCCAGCACGTATCCAGTACACCAGGAAACATTTTAGCAAGTGTCAGGGGACATATATACCATCGCGATAAAACTTTGAATTGCGTCTCAATCACTGAATAACTAATTAAGCTTACAAAAGTGGCCTGGAAGTTTTTTTCCCAGTCTTCCTCTGTTAATTCAATCTGTAGGTCACACCCCCAATCCCTAGTATACTTATGGAGATCCGGGAACCTATGTTCAATCAAAAATCGTCAAAGGCCTAGTACTACTAGAGCGAACCTTACTCCCCAATACAAAGTGCTTCAGCTGGAGGTATTTCCAAATCTCCGATGGCGGGAGGCTCCATTTCAACTGCATGGTAGGGAAGGGGATTATTTCTCCATGTTCCACCAGCTGGCCAACACGTGCCACCCCCATCGACTTCCATGAATTGAACCCCCGGCCAGAGACCCCCGAAGGAAAGCCCGGGTTATTAAATAGTGGGGTCAGTGGAGAAAATTTGGAAGAGACATACGGAAGGACCCTAAGCCTATTCCAGCGTAAGAGTGTAGGGCCAATGGTAGGATGTGCAATGATAGGGATCTTTGAGCGCCAGGGATAATGAGCTATGGGAGAGGATAAGGCTGCACTCTCTCTATAAGTACCCATTGTTTAGTGTCATATAACCGTGTCCACTCCATTATCCTATTAAGGACAATGGCATCGTAATACAGAGAAAAATGGGTTCCCTCACAATCTTGATAAACGTTGCTTCCCCACTGCAATGTATTATAGAAAGCCTAAGAATTGAGAAAGTTACTTACAATACTGGCTTATTTATTCAGAGAGCTTAAAGTGTTTTATATTTGTTGCAAACTGCTTTATTTAGGGAATGCCAAATCATCCTAGCGAATAGCTGGCAATAATAACTGTAAACTGTAAAGTATTTAAAACAATTAGGGGGGCTGTACAGAGGCTGCGATTGGGCCCTTTCTCTCCGTGGTGCAATAGTCTCTGGCATTGTGCCAGAGTCTACTGCACATGCACAGGTCTCCTGCAGCATGGCACCACACCGCGTTCCCAGGGACACCTCTATTGCACATGGCTGCAGCGGCCATTTTGCACCCATTATAGATATGCCAGTGCCACGTTACAACACTCATTGGGAGAGCCATATAGATAGTTTGAAACTGTTAAAATATTAAATAGTGGTAATTCATGATGCATTAGTAACTGTAAATGACGTGGGCTCAACTGATCCAGCCATTAAGCATGAATCTCAAACACTAGCTCCTCAGATATGTAATTTTTCTTTATTGGTGCTGCCTATGACTTGGTATGATATTTTGCACCACATAAAATTGTGAGCGGGATGGTATCAAAATCCCGGGACTTCTGATGCCAGCAGTCAAAATACACACAAAGGCATCCCGAAAGCTCAGGATCCCAACACGAAGGTTGTAAATACACTAGCCCCAAGCCCTAACCCTCCTAACCATCCTAACCCACAGTCTGACCCTAAACCCCCCCCCCCCCTGCAGCTTGACCCTAACCCTCCCTGTTTGTGCCTAACCCCCCTCGCTGCAACCTAAACCTAACCCTCGCTCCACCGCAGCCTAACCCTAACTGGGGGTGAAAAAACCCTAAGTCCTCCTTCCCGCGGCCTAACCCTCTTCCTCCCCACAGCCTACCCCTAATCCTCCCCCTGCAGCCTAAACCTATGCGCCCCCCCATCCCCCCCACACACAGCTTACCTCTCTGTTGGCCCATAAAATCCTCTTTTGGGATACTGGCGATCAATGTCAGGATCCCGGTGCTGGTATTCTGAGTCGTGTCGGGATTCCAGCATCGGTATTTCAACCACCGTGACCCTGACCAGATCCCTTGTGAGAAAGTTTGTGCAGTTAACTGCAATAGATCTGCACTCAGTAGCGCCCAGCTTTTAAATGCATGCACTGAATACTGTATATGACAGAATATAATTTTAATGTTTTTTTTTTAAATCTCTTGTAGACACTAAAGTTTAACCTATTTAAGTAGAAAAAAGGGGCATTGCAAAAAAAATAAAAAAAATAAAAATGAATATTTGAATATATGAGGGGGTGATTCAATTATAAAGGGCGCCTTAGAATCAGGAATTGTTCTTGACTGAAACTGATCCAACTAGTAACTTCAACTTGTATGTTTTCAATGTAATTTTAGATTAAGTAGTGTCCTCTGTTACAGAGCGCTTTGACCAAATCCAACAATTTCATGGTGATTTTTATTTCATATAAAAAATTTGTAAGGTTCCACAGAAGGTAAAATGTAGAACTTAAACTTAAAGATGGACTTAATTTGGATATTGATAGCACAGATTTTTTTGAAGAATTGTTTTCCAATAAAGGCCTGCTACCAGATGATGTTCATAGCCCATATAGGGGGATCTGTACTAAGCAGTGAAAACAACGCAGAAGTGAGCCAGTGGAGAAGTTGCCCATGGCAAACAATCAGCATTGAAGTAACATTTATAATTTGCATACTTATTATACAGAGCAGCTGTTTGGTTGGCATAGGCAACGTCTCTACTGGCCCATTTCTCCTCGCTTATCACTGCTTAGTACATTTCCCTTTTAATATTTGATGTTTCTTAAAACTAAATGGGCTGCAAAATGGTCTTCCAAATCTGTGGATATATCTACAGTTACTATTAACAATTTCTGTAATAGCGGACATACATGTACAGATACAATGCCTGTCTGCCTACTTCTATATGTTTTGAATTAATAAATATATATATTTTATTTATTTAAATAAAACTGTAGTATTTATATTAATTAGGTTTTTCTCATACCATGCTGTAATTGTTAGATTTTAGTTATGGTAGTTACACTTTAAATCTGCTACTTGGGAAATGCTGAAGCTCTTTTATTCCCAAATTTTAGTTTAATCTGTGTAATTATATGTGAATTGTTTCACAGTAGAACACTTTAGGTCTGTATATGTTTGGATTGTTTTATATAACATGTGCAGAGAGAGTTAGATTTGGGTGTGGTGTGTTCAATCTGCAATCTAATTTGCAGTGTAAAAATAAAGCAGCCAGTATTTACCCTGCACAGAAATAAAATAACCCACCCAAATCTAACTCTCTCTGCAAATATTATATCTGCCCCCCCCTGCAGTGCACATGGTTTGGCCCAACTGCTAAAAAATTTCCTGCTGCAATCACCTTGGAATTACCCCCATAATGCAGCATATTCTGTTGCACTTTACAACTGCAACAACAGTACTAGAACAAAACTGGGTAATAACCGACAGATGTAAAGGTAAGAAGACCCTGCTTGTAATCTTGCAATCTATAGGTAAATAGGCATTAACCACTTAACCCCTTTCCCCCAAAATAACGCTCAGAAAGTTTTTTTTTTATGAGTGAATTAGGTGATGACGAACATGAATTTAACCCTATCCAAAATGATTTTAGTTAAAAAAAAAAAGGTGTTTTTGTCAAACATCGGACGGGAACATTGCGGCCATCGAAACATCTGTAACATCGCAACTTTAGTTTTTAGAGTCCGGACAGCTGCCAGGTACACAGGGTGGGGCTAGAAGTGGCTTGGGGCGATGATTTACACTTTCCCAGTGGCTGCTATTGTCTGCATCCGCTGGGTGGGGGGTCATGCCATGCTGACTGATCAGCAATGGTCAGCAGCATGGCAACACAGGGGGCTGGGAGCTGGAGGGCAGCTGGACCTTCTGGTCCCTCTGACAGCAGCAGCGGAGGGAAGTTTCCCTTCCCTGCCGATGCTAACACAGTTTATCTGACTGGTCGCATCCTGTGCGACCAGGTCAGATAAAGCACTTGCAGGCATGGTTGCATCTGATGCGACCATGCCAGGCAAGTGGTTAATACAGAAGGATAGGTGATACCTATTGCATAATGGTCTGGACAGATTACAAAGGTTCTTTATGGGCTGTATAACTTGGTCACACAGCAATGTTGGCCAAGGGTCAGGATGATGTGAAAGTGAGGAAAGAAAAAACCTGCAAGGTTATGTGTGGATTGTACACAGAGGATGTAATTAGATGGGGGGGGGGGGAGGTTGAAGGTTATGTGAGTGGGTCCCTTAGAATGGGTGTAATCTGGGGTATCCCACATATAATGATTGAGAGTCCTGACCTCAAATAATGCAGGGAATTACATTTGGGTACTAACAGGCTGAGATATTAGGTAATATTACACTTCTTTGTTACGGAGAACACACATATTAATCATAACAGTCTGAACAGTCAGATGTTCTGTAAATTGACTTTGGCCATGTCCATGGGTGACCTTAAACAGATTGAAAAGGCATGGAAGCATTGGTTTAGCAATGATGTCATCAGTAGGTACCCAATAAGCAGGGCTCCATCCTCTACCAGTGCTTCACATTTCCAGACAGAAATCACAGGATACTGAAGACAGCTGCAAGGCCCTGACAATTTAATGAAATGCAATAAACATAGAGAACGTTATACATTTTGCAGCCAAGTAAAACATTTTATGAGTGAACAGAGTAGTGTTTCCATGCAAATAAAAACAGCAGCCTCACACATGGACAAATAATAGAGCTCCGCTCCCCCCAAACACAGAGTTTAGAAATTTAAGCGCATTATTTGGCTAACAATTTTCTTTAAAATTTCTATTAAATAATACATTTTTGTAAGTGAATTGAATTAACCTACATCTATTTCTTTACTACATTAAAAATACTGTACAGTAAGAGTAGGGTTAGGGCTTGGGTCTGCTTTCCTTTTCATACACACAATCAAGTCCCGGGGCAGAATAAAAGGTATTGTCAGACTGTTGCCATGGAGATAACATAGTAGGGCATTAGAACAAAAGTCAAATAATCAATCTTTTCAGAATAAGTTGAATAGTGGGCTGAGCTGGAGAAATGCATGGTCTTGTAATAAATATGAGCATGTATAATTAGCAAAGAATATGAAATGTGGGGCAATGTGTTTCCTTTTTATTTCTGCTCTCTGTAGTTTACAAACACATGAATCAGTAATAATAGCATTTCTCGTGCTAGTAAGCATTTCCACAACGGCACATTTTTACTTACGACTCGTGGGATTGTCATGTTCGAAATGAAATAAAGGCATTTTAATACTAGAATTTTGGATCATTATCAACATTCAGTCTCAAACCTACATTTAGCAACAGTGCGGAATATTTATGTGATCATTATTGAGCTGAATCACAAAATAAGCTTATGTTTAGCTGTACCCCTGACAAACGGAATAGCAGGTTACAAATGACGTATAGCCACTTTGATTGTGATGACATCAGAAAGAGGTTTCACTGAAGTTTTAAACCAAAGGTTACTTCCATTTTTACAATTATTTTTTAACATACAGCACTCCCCCAGCTGTGGATGGATCTTAGCAGCTTGGGAGAACTAACCCCTGCCGATGCTACAATGATGCTTCTCTGGGCATTGATAAGATGGGAGAATACAAACGCAAACAGCGCTGTTCCATTGGGCTTGATTCAGAAGTGCACACAATGGGGGAAATTCAATAGATTTTTCGTATGAAGTGACGGGAGATTGCAGGGGGCGATATACAATTGATGTCCCCTATCACGCTGATCGCGCCCACTAGTGTCAGGTTTAGCCACATTAAGCATCTAAACCCGACTAAACTGATGGGCGCGATCAGGAAAAGTGCCATTTGGGCACCCAAATTGATCACTTTTCACACATTTCAGCTCTCCACTCCCGGCGGGTTCAAGCTGAAATGTAGACGCCGGCAGCCAATCACGTCCGAACGGAGCTGCAATTGAATAGCTCAGTTCGACGCCATCTAGTGGCTGCCAGCGGAAATAACATTTGAATTCCGCCCAATGTCGATGATGAGCACAGTGGAGCAATTATTTGACACTGTGCATGCATGAAAGCCACACTATGCACATGCAGCGAATGATTACCAATTGCAGTCGCATGGAGGATTTATTCACAAAGTAGTCACAATTTGGGGATGGTAATGGGGGGGAGGGAAGTAGACACATTTATGTTGGGACCAGTGGCGCCTCCAGAGGTGGGGCTGCAGCACAGTCCAAAGTTCAAACAGGGGAGCCACACCAACTGCCACCCCAAACTGACTCAATGGCAGTTAGTATGGCTCCCCTATTTAAACTTTGGACTGCCCCACCTCTGGAGCCACCACTGGTCGTGACCATTTACTTGGCATTCCCTAATTATCCACTGCAAATTGGTTTGCAGCTGGAGAGGTCCTGATGTCTTAAGGGGCGTATACATGTACCGATGTGTACAGAGATGTGTGCTGAGCAATCTAGCACAGAACACTCAGTACACATCTCTGTCCTGCACAGCACACAGCGCGATGTGTGCTGAGCGAGGGGGAAAACGCTCACTTCACCCAGCGGTGAAGTGAGCAATCTAACTAGATTTGGCCTGCATGTATGCCAATCTAGAGTCAGCGATAGCGCAGCGCAGGGCAGCACATCGCTATCGCTATGGGGCATACACACGGAGAGATCCATGCTTAATTTCTAAGCAGTCTAGTCAGATTGCTTAGAAATTAAGCATACATCTCTCCGTGTGTACTCCCCATTAGGAGAGGCGCTCTGTCTGAGACAGCATAGAGTTGCTCAGAGATCTGATGGTCCAACCGATGTTCCTGATGTTTTTGCTTATGTACTTGGACAGTGGATGTGAGACACCAGCAGTGGGCATCTCTGTGCAATTACCCTGTGAACGAAATCGCAGCTGCCCATGCAACGTGTGCATCTCTGAATTAGACCCTTTATCAAACTGGTGTTGATATGACAAGGCCATGGCTTTGCACAGTCAGTGCTTTAAAACTACAAGGCTACCGTCTTGTTGTTACACCGTTACACCGTCCATTTTGACGGGGGGACACAATAACAGCAGCTGGACTACTGGTGGGGTTAGTTATTCCTTGAATGAGACGGACACATTTCTGAATGAGTACTAATATAATTTTAGGGTGGTTCTATCATTTAATTTGACTATTGTGATGCCAAAACACATAAATGTGATAATGGGATCATTTAAGATCCAGAAAGTAATACATGGCAGATTGGATTTCCTCTTTTGCAGCCTGGGACGGACGTGGACGGCAACATCTCATGGGATACGACCATGCCAGTGAAAGTCCAGCTAGCTGTGGTCACATCCCAAGTGTTCATGTAAGGAACGGGGGCAGCTTTAGTGGTGAGGGCACCCCTAGGTACAACAGTAATGTCCGCCCGCCTCCTACCCAAATTTATTATTTTTATTGATTGGTTATAAACCCTCATTTAATGATAGCCAATTTCATGAAATAATAAAAAGTCACTATTATTTATTTTTTATTATGTATACATATTTACAAACTGGGACAGCTTACAGGGGCAGTATGTGCATGTCCTACCCGTTTACACTACGTTCAAGATGGCATAAGGTACAGTACAGTGGAAATACTGTATTTTGCAGCTACCGGTACTTTTGGTGCTGACGTTACTAACACAGGCATCCAAGTGCCGCCCCCACACAAACCCTCCTGGCAGAATGGACATTGCATTAATTCTGGATGCCAGCTGGCAAATATCCCTCTGTGCATCCCTCATATATAAGACGACGTCTTTAATATGCTCTATGTTAGCAAAATATTACCCCTGTCTAGGGTATTAATATTATCTGACAGGGTATCAGACCACGCTGCAGCAGCACTATTCATGCTGAGGCAATTGCAGGTCTCAGTATAGTACCTGAGTGTGTATATACAGACTTCAGGATAGCCTCCTGCTTTTTATCAGCGGGCTCCTTCAAAGTGGCCGTATCCTAAGACGGCAGTGCCACCTTTTTTGACAAACGTGTGAGCGCCTTTTCCACCCTAGGGGATATCTCCCAACGTGACCTATCCTCTGGCGGGAAAGGGTACGCCATCAGTAACTTTTTAGAAATTACCAGTTTCTTATCGGGGGAACCCACGCTTCTTTACACACTTCATTCACTCATCTGATGGGGGAACAAAACACTGGCTGCTTTTTCTCCCCAAACATAAAACCCCTTTTATGTGGTACTAGGGTTAATGCCAGAAATGTGTAACACATTTTTCATTGCCGAGATCATGCAACGGATGTTCCTAGTGGATTGTGTATATGTCTCAACCTCGTCGACACTGGAGTCAGACTCCGTGTCGACATCTGTGTCTGCCATCTGAGGTAACGGGCGTTTTTTGAGCCCCTGATGGCCTTTGAGACGCCTGGGCAGGCGCGGGCTGAGAAGCCGGCTGTCCCACAGCTGTTACGTCATCCAGCCTTTTATGTAAGGAGTTGACATTGTCGGTTAATACCTTCCACCTATCCATCCACTCTGGTGTCGGCCCCACAGGGGGCGACATCACATTTATCGGCCTCTGCTCCGCCTCCACGTAACCTTCCTCATCCAACATGTCGACACAGCCGTACCGACACACCGCACACACACAGGGAATGCTCTGACTGAGGACAGGACCCCACAAAGTCCTTTGGGGAGACCGAGAGAGAGTATGCCAGCACACACCAGAGCGCTATATAATGCAGGGATTAACACAATAACTGAGTGATTTTTCCCCCAATAGCTGCTTGTATACACATATTGCACCTAAATTTAGTGCCCCCCTCTCTTTTTAACCCTTTGAGCCTGAAAACTACAGGGGAGAGCCTGGGGAGCTTTCTTCCAGCTGCACTGTGAAGAAAAAATGGCGCCAGTGTGCTGAGGGAGATAGCCCCGCCCCTTTTTCGGCTGACTTTTCTTTTTTTATGGATTCTGGCAGGGGTATTTATCACATATATAGCCTCTGGGACTATATATTGTGATTTTTTGCCAGCCAAGGTATTCATATTGCTGCTCAGGGCGCCCCCCCCCCAGCGCCCTGCACCCATCAGTGACCGGAGTGTGAGGTGTGCATGAGGAGCAATGGCGCACAGCTGCAGTGCTGTGCGCTACCTTGTTGAAGACCGAAGTCTTCTGCCGCCGATTTCCAGGACCATCTTCATGCTTCTGGCTCTGTAAGGGGGACGGCAGCGCGGCTCCGGGACCGAACGATCAAGGTCGGGTCCTGTGTTCGATCCCTCTGGAGCTAATGGTGTCCAGTAGCCTAAGAAGCCCAAACTATCTCCAGTCAGGTAGGTTCGCTTCTTCTCCCCTTAGTCCCTCGTAGCAGTGAGTCTGTTGCCAGCAGATCTCACTGAAAATAAAAAACCTAAAATATACTTTCTTTTCTAGGAGCTCAGGAGAGCCCCTAGTGTGCATCCAGCTCAGCCGGGCACAAGATTCTAACTGAGGTCTGGAGGAGGGTCATAGAGGGAGGAGCCAGTGCACACCAGGTAGTCCTAAAGCTTTCTTTAGTTGTGCCCAGTCTCCTGCGGAGCCGCTATTCCCCATGGTCCTTACGGAGTCCCAGCATCCACTTAGGACGTCAGAGAAAGATAGATAGATAGATAGATAGATAGATAGATCGATCAGTGGGACAGCACTTAAGGCAATATAAATAATTAGGCTGGCTGGCTCTGATGGCTAGGCTCCTCAGTCCTCTCTGCTGCATCCATAGTGCATCTGTCCACTCACAGTCAGGCAGCTGAACTCCATCCTGTCCCTCCTCCCAGCATGCCATGCTGGGCTTCCAGCTGAATTGAAGAATGATGATTGACCTCATCACCCTTATCTGAATTGATGACACCAGCGCCGCAGGGTAGGATTAGGAGGGGGGGTTAGGGTAAGGCTGCGGGAGGGGAGGTTAGGGGGGAGGTTAGGGCAAGGCTGTGGGAGGGGAGGTTAGGATTAGAGTTAGGTTAGGATTACTCTGTGGGAGGGGAGGTTAGGATAAGGCTGTGGGAGGGGAGGTTAGGATTAGAGGGAGGTTAGGATAAGGCTGTGGGAGGGGAGGCTAGGGTTAGGGGGGTAGGGGAGAGGTTAAGGTAAGGCTGTGGGTGGGGTGGTTAGGTTTAGGTACCGGGGGATGGTTAGATTAAGGCAAGGTTCTTTAGCCCACATTATATTTAGACTGAACCTGTAATGCTCCTGTGCAGGACTTCACAGCCTGGGCTACACATGCAAGTAATGGCAGTAAAAGCCCTGCTTGCCAATACTGGCTTTACTACATGCTTAATGGGATAGATGGTTACATCATCTAGGTGTAGCAGGTTATCTGTCTCTGGCTGCAACTCATTCATTGCACCTTTTTACCTGCTTCTCCCCTGCTCTTTATAAGCTACATGCCTTTCTACCCCACCAACCTGTGTTAGCTGTTGGCAGGTGAATCTTCATGCCTGGCATAGGCAGGGGAACTAATGAGGGAAGAGCAGGCTGAGGAACTCCCGGCTCTGGCTTGTAGCTGCTCCTCAGCTCCACCTCACACAAACTGCTCACAGTGTGGGTGGGTGCCTCTGCCTGCAGGGTGCTGGTCACTGCTGTGGTTGGAAGTTGTCTGTGTGCCTGGCTGGGAAGTGAGGACTCGGACTCCCATGAGGTTGCCTGCTTCTGCTGCTGATCATCATCTACACGGTCAGAGCAGCATGTGATTGGTTTCCTCCAATTAGAGCCCAGCACATGCTCCTCTGACCCCTCTGCAGAGTATCCTGGGATTTAGTACCCAGTAGTGCACTGCAGATTACTGTGTGCTCTGTGCTGTGCCCCGATCCTGTAGCTGATCACTGCATACTGAACTGGCAGACGAGCCTCTTAAATCAAGCAGTCCTGCTCATCTCTGGTATCATTAGTTATCTTTCAGATGGAAGGTGGAGGGGGGGGGGGGGAGCGTAGTATAATAAGTCAGTCTGACTCATTTTACGCCATCAACTGTGGGCACAGGGAGCCAGAGACAGTGGAGGAGAGGTGCACCCCATCAGAGGAGGAGGCCGGCGACAGCCGACTGCACTGTCACCGTGAGTTCCGCCTCTGCAGAGAAGCCTTCTTCAGCAGCGTGAGCTACCGCCCTCCAGTGGGCGCCGCCTATAGGCAGCTGCCTAAAGCTGCCTAGTGGTGGCGCCGGCTCTGGATGCACTGATGGTACTGGTTGTCACTTTGCCAACTGTTTATTACTTTGTTTTTGACATGGTTCCAAAGTGTTTGTGTGTGCATGGGGGGTGCCAAATTACTGCCTTGCCCCGGGTGCGCATCGTTCCCTGTATCTGATATCCCATTGTATCTATCCATTATTTGCAGGGCCCGATGAAAATATTCAGATGCCATTTAATTTTCCCTCTGTTTTATGGAGAAAATTCTTCTCCACTTAACAGTAATGGGGAAATACAACTCCAGTTGCCTGTTAATTTGTTTCACATTCTCCTGATTGTATTCATCAGTCTTAGGACTATCCGACTCTAATCTACAATCAATGATACATTTTTGGGTGTCAATATTAGGGGGTAGGCACGCTTTTAAAAGTATCTGCCAATCTTTATTAGCTGGTTCAAGAGCATTACCCAGATCTCTGATAAACTTCTGACATCTGGCTACATACTTCCGGGGATCGGGGAATTCTGAAATGATTGACCGCAGTTCAGCTCTGGGTCACGGGCAATACATTGCATTATTCCTGGTGAGGATTACTCCCTGACTATCGGTTCCCCCATTAGGAGTTACATTTCCAAGACAGGATGTAATCCTACCATTCCGTTCCTAATCTGTTTGCTGTAAGGTGTTGTTGTCTCTGTGCAATGACCCGTCTCACACTTACTGGTAGCTGTGACCTCAGCAGTTCTTTCAGTGGGGAATACTGTTACTGCTCTAACTGGATGGACAGGCCCCACCTGAGTTTCCTGCAAGGCGACTGACTGAATGAGAGCTGCGATTTGGCTGGGTCCGTCATCTTCCTGTGACCTATAACCTTGAAAAGACTTCAAAACAGAATACATCTTGCAAAAATCAGGGTTAATACATTTCTCTTGCATTATACTATCACTCATAGATATACCATTGACTGTAGCCATCTTTTCCCTCTCGACCTGTGTCGATAATGGTGTGTTTGTGTCCTCATTCCTGCTAGGTTTGGAACCTGCTTTGCGAGTTTTTTCCCTTTGCATCTCCCCCTCCTGTTGCCATAAATTTAAACAATCGTTATGTCTAATCCTTTGTTTTCTGGATTTAAGAAGACATATTTTACTGCTTACATTCTGCAGTACCTCTGGTTCAAAGCTACCCACCTTAGGGAATGGTACCCTATCTTTGTCAGTCATACGTAACCATTCATTGCAAAAAGCATCCGTGTGTGAACCATATTTTTCACACATAATAAACCTTGCTGACCCTCTTGGTCGCAATTCTGACCTTCTCGGTCCCACTTCTTCAGCCTGAACCCTAGCTACCAAACGCCCACTGCTTGTGCAACTGGATTCCATCACAGACTTTTTGCCAATAAACGCAATCCCCAATGCACACCGCAAACAGACGGTGAAAGACACCTAGCGCTTTCACTCGCTCCTTCTCCGCTGAGTACCACGACTCACTCCAGTAGTGAACACCGCGTACCCAGTGAGGCCCTATTGGTTTCTATTTACTGGAAGTGTTAGGAGTGACTTACCTTTTCCAGCAAATATCCACCACTGGAGATTTTCCTGAGAGAGACCAGCGAAAGCTCCCTATACACTTTTTATACACAAATCACGCTTGCGTATGCTCTACACAGCGCTAATGATAGAGCGATTTTACGCAAAAGCTCGTAAAAGGGGTATCAAGTTGCGCTATATATCGCACCCACAAACGCGCGGTCCAATCGCACAGCGTATAGGTACTTGTTACATATCTGCCGTGCGACCCTCAGCCGGAGCGTAACAAAAAACCTTTTTACTTCAATACTACACAATGCACAATTCCCCATTACGCTCCTCTGCAAATCTCCTCACGATTTGTGTATTTCAATCTATACTAACGTGAGTCAGCCGCCTCACGCCGCCAAGCCTCCACTCACTTGCGTACCAACTACGGGTTCCCGAATTCCCGGGTTCAAATCCACTCACTCCACTTTCGCTCACTCAAATACACTTTGTTTTTCTGCACAGAAAATTTTCACTCGTTCTCATTGGCAGCTTTACCCCCAGAGGCAATACATTTAAACAAAAGTTTTATACTAATCTGCTTTAGAAACCGGGTAGTTTTGTGCTATTGTAGCATGGCTACTGTCCCACCTTTTAACTAAACGACACTATTGTGTAATTTGTACTTAGTGCCCGCACTCTTATGCACTTTGCGTAAACACGCGACCGTGCGTGTCTTTTACGCTGCATGCGCAGTCCTGTACTTTGTCCGAGACACGTGTACAAAACCGTGCATCCGCAATAAAACAAATCACACAACTCTATAAATGTGAACAATACTAATTACTATTGCCCACTAGACACAACTTGTTCTGTATAAAGTTTTATGCAGACCTGCGTTTGTGTCTTTACACTTACTTCCTTAAAATACTGTTTTTACAATTTTAACTATATAGCAACAAATGTAACCGATTTCACACAGAGCTAAATGAATCTAGCAATCTGAGTCTTGCGGCAACAATGTGAGAGGGTATGCAAAGTATGGGTGCCCTTTGTGTACGCTTTTTGGCGCCAAAAAAAGTTCACAGATTTTTAAATAGCTTTTTTCCTGTGTTTTACGGGTTCTACCAGCACCTCTGCAGACCATACAGAGCAGACGCCATCTAATCAGCACACAAGTAGAGTTTTCAGTGTATCCATCGACCAAGAAAAGGTTACGTAGGATAACTTTCCGCCCTTTGCTGATAGATTAAGTCTGCTATGTGAACATGTGGAAACCGGACGATTCCCCCAATTGTAAATGTCGGTTTATGTACAGGACTAAAAGCAACACTTTAAAAAGACATTTCATACACTTTAAATGGAGCCACTGCGGCAGATATACTTAATCCTCAACCTACGTACTTATTACACCATTAACGTACAGAGCCCCGTACCGTGTACGTACTTTGCGTACAAATGCCGCGCTGGCTGTACAAAGTACACTAAGTGCGTACACACCCAAAGATACTCCATGAGCCCTTAACAGCTACACATGTGATAGTAATACACTTATAGCCTTAGCAGGGAAAGGAAAACACGACACCAGTTTGTATTTAAAATGCCGGGTTCCGACACCACAACATATTATTACTGAAAGGGGGTTACAATAACAAAGCAATACAATACAATAGAATAATGGCTACAGTCAATGGTACATACGTGTTTGGTTTTGTCGCCTGCGCTTCCCAGTCTGGTCCTCAGTCATCTGGATAGATAACCTTTAGAGTCTGTCTGTGACCAGGCATGCAGCTGGCTCTTTTATACAATCTTCCAAAACGTAACACAATGTATACTGTAATCTCTTTGTCCATTGGACACAGGGATGGTCATTTACAGTACAGGAGAGGTCATAGGTTGGTTTGAATAGGTGGGCGATGTCTGTTCCAGATGCACTTGTGGGTGGTCTCCTCTGGGTTCCCGCCGCATACCAAATGTACAGTAAATACAGTTTATATCTATATTCTACTCCTGCACATAACTATTCGCAGGAACGTGCGATCTTCTGCAAACCAACACCGGAATATTGCCCTTAAAATACCCTACAGCTGGATACCAAACACCACCTTATAACCTTGTTTTGTCCCCTCCTATCCTGTAAAGGTGAATCCCTTTGTTCTGATACCATTTAAACTGTTGTAACTTGCTGGTGTGGTGCAGGGAGACTATGTGTACATTGTGCACTATTTGGATTAAATATGTATTGTGTTTTGATGGCTTTTCCATGCGTTTACAAACTCTACCGTAAATACTCATACCACGCGCTAATGCGCAGGACTGCGGGAGCGACCATACGCAAATTGCGAATATGCGCACGCACGGCAGAACAAGTACACGCACGGTGGCCATCTGTGTGTAGTTTGTACGTGATGTGTGTACTGCAATATTTCTCGACTTTGACACATAGTACTGAGATACCTTATTACAGCCCACGATTTTTTTATACTTAACAATAAGTGTAATTGTTTTATAATTGTTTTATTTTCAGTTGGTAAAATATGAATAATACAAATTTGTCGTTCCCTTTTAAAGTGGTAATTTATGTAATATTAATATATTCTTCCATGGTAAATTATAATAATTACATAAAAGTGTTTTAAATATATAATGGCAATAAGGGGACACTTTCTTTATTACATGTCTCATTTTATGTTTCTAAATGTTTTAATTACATCAGTCAAAGAGAAATGCTCTCTCCTTAAAAGTGCAAATACAGTAGAAGGTGCACACACGTGTTGCATTAACAGTATGTGATGAGACACCTTAGTTGATTTGTGGGAGAAGTAGGTAGTGTAGTTGTCTGCAGAACTGGGAGTTCCTCGACAAATTCTGACCCCGCCTACCCATCTCATTTAAATAATCTCATGGTGTACAGTAGTTGAACAGCCATAGGTGTTTGATGTCACAGAATGGCATTTGTACTCTTGGAAATGAGGGGTGGTCTTCTGGCTGCCGGCAGCCGGCCTCCCGGCGCCCACCATACCAGTGTCGGAATCCTGACCGCCGGCATATCGACATCTTTTTTCCCTCTTGGGGGTCCACGACCCCCCTGGAGGGAGAATAGATAGCGTGGCGCGCATAGCGTGCCACCATGCCTGCAAGGGGCTCATTTGTGCTCGCCCAGCTGTCGGTATGCCAGCGATCGGGATTCCGGCGCCGGTATGCTGGTCGCCAAGACCCCGACTGCCGGCAAACCATACCACACCCGAAATGAGCCCTATTGTTTGCAGAATGCAAGCTACAGTAGGACTGGTTTGTAAGAGACTGCAGGTCTCATAATGCTTATTGTAAGTAATATATTTTCCCTTATTGTCCAGTCTAGAAAGTTACTTTCCATTCTACTGTCTGAGCACCATTATATTTATGTCTCTGAAAGAGACACACAACCAAACAGTTCCCAAGCCATGAATCTAGTCTGCTTTATGTGTGTGTGGTGGTGGGGGGGATGGCAGCTGAGAATTCACTAGGACATGGTTATATTGCACACAGAGAGTGTCATGGAAATCTCTCTGGGAGAATATTCCAATATGTTAGTGTAAATGTTACTTCTAAGGAGGATCTCTTTGTCACTGAGAGCTGTCCGCAGTGCCAAGCTAAAATAACTTTCCATAATAGCCCTTATCATGTCTTCTGCATTATCTTTCTTTGAACCCCATGCAAAATAGAATGTTACTTGATTAACTATTGTGTGAGGCGCTGAAGCCTCTGCATATATTTAAGATGTTTCCAGGGATGTATTTTCTGCCACAAATAAACTTGCATACAATGCAACTAAGGATAAGTAAACAATTTAATGTTTCAAGATACTACACATTATAGTGATTTGGGGCCTCTAAATAGACTCGGCTTAAAAAAAAGTATTGTTAAAAAGGAATCATTCATCATATGGATTCAGATTTCAATAGTTGCTGTGTTATTTGCCATTTCATTAAACACTGACAAAATAAAGCTTTGGTCAATTTTTTTTATTATGATCAATGGACTGCAAGAACAATTTGAAGCAACCACGTCGGGGCCTTAGGGGAGACAGAGAAAGGCCAATCAGTCTGCTGGCACATGACTAAAGTTACCTAATAATACCTAATGGGGGTAATTCCAAGTTGATCGCAGCAGGAAATCTTTTAGCAGTTGGGCAAAACCATGTGCACTGCAGGGGAGGCAGATATAACATTTGCAGAGAGAGTTAGATTTGGGTGGGTTATTTTGTTTCTGTGCAGGGTAAATACTGGCTGCTTTATTTTTACACTGCAATTTAGATTGCAGATTGAACACACCACACCCAAATCTAACTCTCTCTGCACATGTTATATCTGCCCTTCCTGCAGTGCACATGGTTTTGCCTAACTGCTAACAAAATTCCTGCTGCGATCAACTTGGAATTACCCCCAATATTAGGACTGGCCAGCACATGGTCTCTGTGACATAATGACATTACAGTGTGTGGCATGGAAGTGATTTTAACATTTGGATTCATTTTGTACATTAATTACCCCAAGCCCATTACAAGCATGGAGTGACTGCCAGCAGCTGACCGATTCACCAGTAAAAAGCTTCCAGACTCTGCCCTACCATAGCTATGTGTGAGGCATTGCCTGCAAATAAAAAAATAAATGAGCAGCAATATTTCAGTTACCTAGCCTTGTATGTGGCCCCTACACCATGACGCCCGAGGTAACCAACTAGGTTTCAAAGTGGTAGCACCAGCACTGCTAGGGTGCAAGGATTGAGTTTGCCTTATAAATGGCTGGTATTTCAGGGGTAAGCCAGGTGATGTGACAGGCTTAGTGGGATGGCCTTGGTATCTGTCCATCACCCGTCCAACTCAAAGACTAGATCCTCTTTCCATGTGGTTCTCTGCCTACAAGAAGAAAAAGCCAAACTGTGATGTGACTGTTTGGTCCCTGTGATGAATGATACTTTGAAAGTATTTGGCTAGATTGGGAACTAAAACTTTTGCATGTTCAGAAATGCAGTTTAGAAATGACCTGGTCCTGGTGTTTGCCATTTTTAGATCAGTATTACAGAATGTGATCTGATGCATGGGTAAACATTGCCAAAAGAGTCTGAATGGGCCTGTACATCAGGCATCTATCTGGGCAATTCCCCATTCTGATGATGCCTGAGTCGGGTGATCGGCAAAATCCAACACACTGGACAATCTCATTTTGCTGATTCTGACCCAAAAATGATCAGAATTGTCAATACAGGAATTTTTAACATGCTGGATTTTGCGGATCTCTCAAGAAATCACCCACCAATTGGCATTGGGGAATCGGGAAATTGCTCCCACATTGCTCTGACAGATCATTTATTTATTTATTTATTTTGGCACGCAAAAATAAAATGTGTAAATAACTTTGTATTACAGGACGTGGAATAAATGATTATTCAATTTAGAGATTCCCCGATTTTATCAGGGGTTTATTCCGCACAAGACTTGGAAGGTAAGAGAATGATACTAAAACCAATTCTTACAAGCGGTAACAGAGGAGAATCCCATAGGTTGACGGTGCTCCTCAGGAATGTTAGATATTTTACCTAAGTTTGAATAAAAGTTATATTTTAACATTTTCTATACATATTGTACAAAGTGTGCACCCAAGAAGGAGTATTTTCTTCTGGTATCTCTCCCATCCTCTTCTTGGGTCAGTACCCTGTTTTGAGTTATCTAACAAATCTTATGTTATAGGGCCTTTAGGATGTTTACTCTTTGGCCCTCATTCCGAGTTGTTCGCTCGGTATTTTTCATCGCATCGCAGTGAAAATCCGCTTAGTACGCATGCGCAATGTTCGCACTGCGACTGCGCCAAGTAACTTTACTATGAAGAAAGTAATTTTACTCACGGCTTTTTCTTCGCTCCGGCGATCGTAATGTGATTGACAGGAAATGGGTGTTACTGGGCGGAAACACGGCGTTTCAGGGGCGTGTGGCTGAAAACGCTACCGTTTCCGGAAAAAACGCAGGAGTGGCCGGGGAAACGGTGGGAGTGCCTGGGCGAACGCTGGGTGTGTTTGTGACGTCAACCAGGAACGACAAGCACTGAAATGATCGCACAGGCAGAGTAAGTCTGGAGCTACTCAGAAACTGCTAAGTAGTTAGTAATCGCAATATTGCGAATACATCGGTCGCAATTTTAAGAAGCTAAGATTCACTCCCAGTAGGCGGCGGCTTAGCGTGTGTAACTCTGCTAAATTCGCAATGCGACCGATCAACTCGGAATGAGGGCCTTTGCTAATTATTTAGTGCATTCATTTTGTCACACTGAATGAATCTACTGTCATAGCCTGTAAAACATAACATTGTTCTAATCTGTATTCATAGCAACAAATGACATGTGTGTTTGTTCGGGGAAAATAAATCAACGGGGTAGGTTTCCAAAATGATATCACAGACCTCAATGTCAAGGACTACACTCTTATCCTTGTCAACATCTAGGAAAATGACACATCTGCTCCAGAGCTGTGTTTGATAAATGATTGCCATTGGTTTGCATTCTATAACACCATTAAGATGCAAGGTTAATATTGTAGTTCTATATCAATGACTCTCTGAGAAGATGTAGCTGTGTGTGTGTAAGTTAGTAATATTGTCCTTTATTATGCCTTTCTTGGGTTATTTATTTATAGCAGCGTAAAGAGGTTTAGTACATCTTTGTACTAACTTAGGCCCTCATTCTGAGTTGATCGCTAGCTGCCGTTGTTCGCAGCGCAGCGATCAGGCAAAAAATCGGCACTTCTGCGCATGCATATGGTGTGCACTGCGCACGCGCAACGTACTTTCACAAAAGCCGATGCAGTTTTACACAAGGTCTAGCGACGCTTTTCAGTCGCACTGCTGGCCGCAGAGTGATTGACAGGAAGTGGGTGTTTCTGGGAGGTAACTGACCGTTTTCGGGTAGTGTGTGTAAAAACGCAGGCGTGCCGGATAAAAACGCAGGAGTGGCTGGGGAAACGTAGGCGTGGCTGGCCGAACGCAGGGCATGTTTGTGACATCAAAACAGGAACTAAACAGACTGAAGTGATCGCTAGCTAGGAGTAAGTCTGCAGCTACTCAGAAACTGCACAAACTTTTTTGTAGCCGCGCTGCGATCCTTTCATTCGCACTTCTGATAAGCTAAGATACACTCCCAGAGGGTGGCGGCTTAGCGTTTGCACTGCTTCTAAAAGCAGCTAGCGAGCGAACAACTCGGAATGAGGGCCTTAATGAGCTGAGAGATGGGCTCTATAGTTCACTACTGGACTGCATGGAGAATATGATCTATTATGATCTTAAGTGCGGAATGAAAAATAAAAACCTTATGTGTTATCACTGTATTTAGGTCCAATTGGACTCCTAGGGTTACATGTACTAAGCAGTGATAAAAGAGGAGAAGTGAGCCAGTGGAGAAGTTGCCCATGGCAACCAATCAGCAATGATGTAACATTTTTAATTTGCATACTACAAACATATACAGAGCAGCTGATTGGTTGCCATGGGCAACTTCTCCACTGGCTCACTTCTCCACTTGTATCACTAATTAGTACATGTTCCCCTTAGTCATGTTACTTTACTTGCACAAGATACGTACACCTCTTTGAATGTAAAGCCCCATACACACTGGATGATTTTTTGAACGATGTGGACGATAACGACCCATCATTATGATAATCGTCCAGTGTGTACGCACAATGGGGGTCATTCCGAGTTGATCGCTCGCCAGCAAGTTTTAGCAGTCGTGCAAACGCTATGCCGCCGCCCACTGGGAGTGTATTTTAGCTTAGCAGAAGTGCGAACGGTTGTATCGCAGAGTGCCTGCAAAAATTTTCTTGTGTAGTTTCAGAGTAGCTCAAAACCTACTCAGCACTTGCGATCACTTCAGACTAATCAGTTCCGGATTTGACGTCAAACACCCGCCCAGCCACGCCTGCATTTTCCCTGGCACGGCTGCGTTTTTCCGTACACTCCCTGAAAACGGTCAGTTGCCACCCAGAAACGCCCACTTCCTGTCAATCACTCTGCGGCAACCAGTGCGACTGAAATGCATCGCTAGACCCTGTGCAAAACTGCATCGTTCGTTGTGCCCGTACGTCGCGTGTGCACATTGCGCTGCATACGCATGCGCAGAACTGCCATTTTTTAGCCTGATCGCTGCGCTGCGAACAAATGCAGCTAGCGATCAACTCGGAATGACCACCAATATCGTTAACAATGCACACTCCCACAGGTCGTTAACGATATCGTCTATATCATTTGCCCAGGAGTTCAAGGGCAAACACTGGCATTATTGCTCATAGAGTATATCGTCTAGTGTGTAACCAGCTTTAGCCATTGCATTTACTTTTTATCTGAATGTCGTATTGAATCACACTGATCTGCACAGACAAATAAACTTTACATTTTTAAATAGAGTGCATTTATTATATAGCAATTTTACAATTTGTTTTATCTTATCTTTTATTTTACAGTCGAATAAAATTAGATTACAATCTTAAACAGCAGGCTTGACTCATTAGATTATTTATTTTTGCAAAGACTGTGATAACATTTACAGTATGATGTAAAGGCCCATATACATTAGACAATGTTGCTCTGTCATCTAATGCTTCCCCTCCCGGGTCGGCCGGTCAGCGGCTGCCTGTACACACTGAGCAATATGACCGCTCATATCGCTCAGTGACGTCACGCCTCCGCCAGCCGTGCATGCAGCTCCTGGGCGACATGCACTGCCGACAGCGTCGATCATTGCCGACCCGCGGGGCCACGCATCGGCCGTCGCTGGCGGGATACACACTTGCCGATAAAATGAGCGATCTCACTCAGGGAGGGGAAAAATTTGCGACGTCGCTCATTTTATCAGCAAGTGTGTATGGGCATTATGTTTTTCTCCATAGATTGTAAGCTTGTCAGCAGGGCCCTCCTCCCTCTATGACTGTTTGTTATTACCCAGTTTTGTCTTCTAATTGTGTCCTGTTGTAAAGCGCAACGGAATTTGCTGCGCTATATAAGAAACTGTTAATAAATAAATAAATAAATAAATAAATAATAAGTCTAAACACTGGATTTTTGAAAAAAAAGCTTTTTTTTGTACATTTGTTTCATTTGGAAAATAGAACTGTTTAAGAATTCTGTAATGATGTGAAAGTATGTATTTCTCAAATCAATGTTTAGGCCTGTGCTAATATAACATATTGTCACTGGCGTATTTAGAATGTGTGCAGTGTGTGCGGTGCACACGTGCCCCTGAGTCCAGAGGGGGCTCCCACTACACACACTGCACACATTTTTTAAATACTTACCCCTCCGGAGTCCCGCGCTCTGCCATTTTCACAGTGTTCTGCGCTTTCATAGTAGAGAAATCACTGGGAAACTGTGCAGTAGAGTCTGGGCCCTAGAGTGCTCAGACTCTCCAGCGCTGCCGGCAGAGAGGAGGTGGCTGACTGGAGGAGGTAGCACACGGGCCTCCTCCTCTCTTAAAGTGCCCGTGATATTGTGCAATTTGTACCATACAGTAGGTGACGTCTGACATATGCAGTAGTAGATGTCTCCATTGCTCTGACAGCATATGCTTTATAGAGGTCTTACTGGGTTTGCAAGGTTCACAGCTTGATATAATTATATTGGAATAGATGTTTGGCCTACACCATATTATTGCCAGTTGTGTCAAATTAGCTGAGTGGCACACCTGTAACTAATTGGAAATATTCCAAAATTATGTTCTTTTTGCTGTGCCTCCTGACTTAAAGCTGCGGCCAGGGCTGTTTCTTGCCAGTATCGATCCCAGTGTGACAGGCTGGTGGGCGGCCCTAACAGGTCTTCGGTTGGTGGCGGCCAGCAAGACGTAAGCAGATGCCGGCAGGCTGACTGTACAGCAGCCAGAAGGGAGCTATCCTTCCCGCTGTCTGTGCTCATACTATGCCGCTGGGACCCCCTCACTATGCAATACTATGCCGCTGGGACCCCCTCACTATGCGGTGCAGCGGGAGCATCTTACTTCCGCTGTCTGTGAATGCTGGCCGGTTCCATGCATTCATTCACGGGTGTGTGCGTACACATGCACCCACAAACTCCATGCTGGGAATCCTTGCATGCGAAGCATTTGCATCATATGCAAGAATACATGAGGACACAGCTGTAGAGTTGCACATACAGTAGTACATGTGCTGGGGTTTTGGAATTGTAGAGAGAGAGCAGAGAAAAGAGCTGCAACTCAAAAGATATCATCTGTGGAATTCCTTTTTTCACATGTTTTGTTTTACAGCTCATTGGACTCTCTCTCTGCAATTCCCAAACCCCGCCACATGTACTAAGTGCAATTCTAATATATGTGGCACAGGCACAGCTTGTGTGTACTAAATAAAAATACATTTTACATATATGGTGGTGCATAGGCGCCAATTCCGTGGGTGCTCCCGGGCACCCACGGACAATGAGGAGCACCTACAGAACCGCTGTCCCTGTAAGGTACCGCTAGCCGCCACAGCCCCCACAGTGGATTCAATTTCAGACGCGCTGGGGGCTGTGGAAGTACTTCCGTACATTGCAATGTAAAAGCCCCCACCAAAAATGGCCGTCGCCAAGGCGGAGACAGACGCTATAGGTCACATTTGACCTCTAGCGCATGTCTCCTGGAGGTGGGCATTTTAAGGGTGTTTTGTACTCTGCAATGTACGGGAGCACTTCCGCAGCCCCCAGCACATCTCAATCCACTGCAGGGCAGCTGTGGCTGGCTTTTATAGTTACTGATGCCCGCACCCACCATCCTTGGGCAGTGGCCAGGAGACCCCTGGCAACGTGAAGGAGACACCTGGCAATGCGTAGGAAACCCCTGGCAATGCACAGGAGAACCCTGACAATGTGCAGGAGACCCCTGGCAACGTGTACGAAACCCCAGGCAATTCGCAGGAGATCCCTGACAATGCGCAGGAGACCCCTGGCAACGTGCTGGAGACCCCTGACAACACGCATGAAACTCCTGGCAATTCGCGGGAGACTCCTGACAGCAGGCAGGTAATTTAAAGTAATTAGAAGCCTTACTGTGTGGCATCATTTGTAAGGGGCATTATTGTGTGTGGGGCATAAAATGGTGTCAGGGCCATAACTGTGTGTGGCATAATATGTAATTGACATTATAGTGTGTGGCATAACGCATAACGGGTGTTACGATGTGTAGCATAATATGTAATGGGTATTACGGTGTGTGGCATAATGTGTAATGGGCATTAGTCAATGCCACGGCTGCCTGTTCATTCCCGCTGCCCCCTCCTGCCGAGCACCCACCAGCAAAAACATAAAGTGGCACCTATGTGGTGGTGTCTCTGCGATGGGGAACCTCTGAAGACATTGATTCTCCATGGTCAGTCGGTAATTACTATTGTAGGAAATCCTATGGTCCTGAAGATGCCTGTTTGTGTAGGAATATAACCAATGCCATTATCATACAACAGAGGTCCAGTCAGACTCATGTCCCCTGTCCCTGACCTCCTGCCCATGCATCACTCCAGTCACATGCTCTATGACACTCCACCCTCCTTCTCCGTGTCCCATCCATCCCTGTTTTTCCAGCTGCATGCCCTATGCATCACTCAAGCCTTGTACCCCCTGTGTCGCCTCCAACCTCCTGCTCTCTGTGTCACCTACTGCCCCATGTCCGCTCCAGCCTCATGTTACCTCCAGCTCCTTATGTCCTCTCCAGCCTCCTGCTCCCTTTTACACCTCCAGCCTCCAGTGTCACCTCCTGCGTCTTTCCATCCTCGTGCCCCCTGTGTCACCTACAACCTCCTGCTCTGTCACCTCCAGCCTCCTGCTCTATGTCACCTCCTTGCTCCATGTGTTACCTCCAGCCTCCTTCTGCCTGTGTCACATCCTGCATCTATCCAGCCTGCTGCCCCCTGTGCTCTCTCAAGCCTCCTGCTCAGTGTCACTTTCAGCCACCTGCACCCTGTAACACCTCCAGCCTCATGCTCCCTGTTTCACCTCCAGCCTTCTGCTCCCTGTGTCAACTTCTGTGTCTCTCCTGCCCCCTGTCACTCCAGCTTCCTGCCCTGTGTTGCCTCCAGCTTCCTGCTCCATGCCACCTCCAGCCCCCTGCTCTGTGTCACTGCTACATCTCTCCAGCCTTGTGCCCCCTGTGTCACCTCCAGCCTACTGTTCCCTGTGTCACCTGTGTCTCTCCTACCCCTGTCACTCCAGCTTCCTGCCCTGTGTTGCCTCCAGCTTTCGGCTCCATGCCACCTCCAGCCTCCTGCTCCATGTCACTGCTGCATCTCTGCAGCCTCCTGATCCCTGTGTCACCTCCAGCCTCCTGCTCCCTGTGTCACCTCCAGCCTCCTGCTCCCTGTGTCAGCTCCAGCCTCCTGTTCCCTGTGTCACCTCCAGCCTCCTGCTTCTTGTGTCACCTCTAACCTCCAGTCTCCTGCTCTCTGTGTCACCTCCAGCCTCCTGCTTCTTGTGTCACCTCTAACCTCCAGTCTCCTGCTCCCTGTGTCACCTCCAGCCTCTTGCTTCTTGTGTCACCTATAACCTCCAGTCTCTTGCTCCGTGTTTCACCTCGTCTCCTGCTCCCTATTTCACCTCCAGCTGGGTCATTACAGCCTCCTACCCCCTGTGTCATCCAGCATCCTGCTTCCTGTGTTACCTCCTGCCACATGTCACTTGTGCTTCCTGCCTCATGTCACTCCAGGCTCCTGCCCCCCTGTCTTTTCAGCTTCCTGCCCCCATCTTTCCAGCCTTTTGCCGAATCTTTCCAGCCTTCTGACCCCTGTTTTTCCAGCAATCTGCCCCCCCCCCTCTGTCATTACAGCCTCTGCCCCCCTGTCTTTCCAGCCACTGCCCCCATCTTTCCAGCCTTCTGACTCCCTATCTTTCCAGCCTGTGTCCTCCGTAACATATCTGCCGCCTGTATTACCAACTGCATGGTCGGTGGCTCCTCTTCATGGCAGGGAACATAAAGTGATGTTACGAGTTCAGTGCCGCGCTCCCGGCAGTCCAGGAGGTAAGAAGAGCTGTCACGCTGGCTAATGGCGGTGGGCGCTAAATAGGGGGGTGGTTCAGCGTCAAATTCTTAATGGTACTGTATGCTGTAACTGAGCGTACCTGCATACTTAGTTCCAATTGATACTAATAATAAGGATGTGTTCTGCAGTGGTAATTAGCCTTTTGCAGGAGATTTCTGTACATAGGTTTCATAAAATAATGCAAAAAATGACTTCATTTTATTTAAAAATGCTTGATAAATAGGACCCTAAATATGAAATTTTCCTGTTACCACTGCTGGAAAAAGAGCAAGATTTCTTCAGAAATTGGGTCTAGATGTACTACACAAGCGGTTTTACCCATTCTTGCAAGAACATTCTTCATAGCATACACGTCATTATATGAAACTCTATTATTCTGTTTTATTCGTGCATGTTGCAAGAATTGTACTTTAGGCCGCTTTCACGATAAAGGCAAAAACTTCCATCTACAAAATCTCATTGTCAAAATAATCATGTCTATTGCACGTATTCATGTACTATATTTCTAAACCTCCAGTGTTATCTAAATAATTCAGAATAAATTAACAGACGCGTGCACTGCAAAATAAATGCTTTGACATAGCATACTATTTGACAGTAGCTAATTCAGTCTGCTTGATAAATATTGTATCTTATCTGCTGTATAAATCAGGGTATTTTGAGAGTGTTTTGTGTGGTATGATTTACGTATTCCTAGTTCTCTGGAAATACAGTAGGTGGAAAAAAGGATTTGATATTGAACTTATACAGTTCAAGCAGTTCCCTCAGAATAATTTGCAGTCTGGGCATGGAATCAACAAAGTGTGAAACGTGCCACACAGGAATGCTGAACAATGCAAACTCCAAAGTGTTCCATTGTTGTCCAAATCAGCTGATGGTGACTCTGTCACATAACTGATCTGGTTACTGTGGCTGCATTAATCAGAATGTAATGTCAAGATCCTAGAGCCATTGTAGGGCTCTGATTGCCTTTGTACAGTATACCATTATCCTGCTGAACAATACAGATCAGAGGAATAAATGGTTGCCAAAAAGAGATGGGCCTGATCGATAATGACCTGATCAACCAAGACTTTCATATATCTAAAGTCCTTTACTTACTGGAATTTATTTACATTTGTGCAAGTGCACCTGATTTTGTAGTATATTAAATAGAGCTCATCCACAACAAATGATTGCCCTGGATCTTTTTGCAGGTTATAACTGAAATTTCCATAAAGAAAACCACACTATTATTTTAGGAGAACCCATAGATTATTTTACTAATTTAATTTTGTTTCTTAAAATGCTGCGTTGTTTTTCCTAAATTGCTATTATGTTATCCATATTTTACTTTTGCTTTGGTTGAATGTTTTTATTACACTTTGCTGAATTTGGTGACAACTGCCATCTGAGGTGGCGCCTGTCTCTACACTCATACAAACATTGTAAACATTTGAAAAGAAACATGTACAGACAAATATTGTAATTGGTAGATCGGCTAACAAGGTCATTTGGCGTCCGCGTCTAACAATAATAGGTCTTAGTGTGTGTTTGTGCCTGTTTGTATGATAGGGAATTTGGGGGACTACTGTATTTACCACTGGTGAAAATTGTACAGCAGTAACTAGCATTATGACACCTCTCAGCATTTACCAAATCAGGACAAAACAGTCCCCGATCCAACGTGATGCTGCCCCATTCCACCCAAATTCTGCTCTAGTTGGGGGGTGGTTGCGGGGTGCATTTTGTAGGAGTGTCGGACACAGCTCTTTTTTCTTCAGATGCCTCCTGTGGCCATAACATATGTACACATCGCTGCTGGAAATAGTATCCACCTCTGAATCAGGCAGGGCCGTCTTTTCGTATGGGCTCAATGGGCACTTGCCCAAGGGCCCGAGGAGTATAAGGGCCCTAGGCTGATAGCTGAGGATCCCCTCTTTCCAGGGGTACCAGATTTTTGAAAATCGGCCCTGGGGAACCGGAGATATCCGACTTCAAAGCAATGGTCCCCATCCAAGCATGTTAATTGCTCTTCCCCACCAGATATCTCGGGCTCTGCCTGACTTAGAGTTGTTCTGAGGGTATACACCAAAAGCTGGGACTCTCGCTTTCTTCACTGGACACTGGCTTCTTATCTCTCCTAAGCCCAGAACCAGAGATATTAGCCTTCCAGCAGCTGGTCCCTGCTCCAGCTCCACATGCCTGGTATGCAGTTTTATAATTTAGTTGGTGAATTGCTCTGGCTCCTGATCTCTGATCCCCAAGTCCCTAGTACTTCCTGAAAGGTGGGACTCTCTAGTTTTATATCCAATTGAAAGCTAAGAAATCTATTTCCAAGAATTTGAGATATCTGCAGTCAAGCAAGCTGCCACCTCACCAGAAAATTATGAATATTAAGCCCACTCCACTATTTACCCCTCCCCTGCATATTAAACACCCCCTACCACCCTGAAAGTCAAGTACTGGGGCTCCATCATTCAGCCCAATGCCCTCTTCTACAGTTTAGTGTTCTCCCTCCCGCTCCATCTCCCACCATCTGTGCAGCAAAGGAGTAATTAGCAGAAATTACTGCTCCAGGTCCTACATGCTGAGTGGAATATAGAACACCCACTACCACCCGCGGGTCATCAAAGCTGCCGCTGATACCCCTACTGATGGAGGATGGGTAGGGGCCCCAGTGCATTGCTGTGCCCAGGGGCCTACACTGCTGTTAAGATGGCCCTGGAATCAGGCCAGTGTTCACTGGCATTTATGTTTCTGATATTTAATTTTTTCATTGCTATATTGCTAGTGCACTTTATTAAAGTAGCCTTTTGTCTTTTTATACAAAACGGTGCAGTATTTCTGCTTCTATATGCTGGGAGGGGATCAGTATGGGATCCCGACGGTCGCGATCCTGGTGGTCACATGACCGACGCCGGAATCCCGACAGGGCGGGATCCCGACGGCGAGTGCAGCGTGTCCCCTCGCTCGCCGTGCTTTGGATCCGGGTCCACACTAAGTTATTCCCCCTCCCCCGATGGTAATTCCGGATTCCGACCGCAGGGATTCCCTTGGCAGTCGCTATTCCGGCGTCGGTACTCGGGAAACTAACTGCTTCCCGCTGGGAGAAATGATTATTATAGCTGGGGATCTGTGTCCCAAAATTATTGAGTGACAGGCCACTTATTCATGAAATAATCAAGTTCGGGATCATTCTAGCTACCCTTTTGAAACTGCTCATCACCTGAGAGACTGTGAGGACCACACATTCTAGTGGGTTCTTTTAAATCTGATGGTTGTAATCAAATCACAGTTTATTCTGTAGATGGCAATACAGACATGTGGTTATGTAAGCACAGATAAATGTGTCAATAATACAGCGGACGTATTAGGAGATGATAGCCAGAGGTGGATAGGTAGGAAAATGTGTCTTCCCCTCAAGGCGTTTGGTGCTGAGTGCTCGCACCAAAACCTGGGGTGGTAGTGGTATGTGTATGTGTGGGTGTGTGTGACATCATATATTTTTTTTATAAGGATCTCTGCATTGATTAAAAAAAGGTGTTTCCGCATGTTGTGCAAATCAAAAGCTATTTAAAAGCTGTGTATCATTTTTTTTGATAGATATTTTATAACTACATAGTGTAACATTATTCAAATATCCAACATTACCCACCCAAAAATATTTTTTAACCAATGTTTGTTACAGTATCACATGTTGTGCTGTGAGCTCAAGACACAAGTGAAATTACCATATTGTGCAAATTATAAACCATCATTTCTAAAATGATTCATTTAGGCAATGTCATGTTTCTTTAGCTTTAATACATCAACTCTAGATCATGTAATGATATTTCTGATTATATTTACATCCTACACCAATCAGATTAATTTAATACAAATTCCTCAGACAGCTTTCTATTAAAAACTAATTGTTGGGCAGAAGTGAAAACATTATTATGTAATTAGTTTATAAATATATAAGCTTTCAAGATCACTTAAATTCTTTAATCAGACTTGTGCAACCCGGAGCCTTATGGCTTTCCATCCAGATGAAATATCTCAGCCTGTGCATTATGGTAACATGACAGTTATACAGGTACCGTAACCTAACATACTAATGGTAAAGCAAGCTGTTAGTAAATCTTGTTTATACCAGTCATTGTTTTAATAAAATGATTTGTTTTGGCAAGTTCATCTTATTGTGCTGAAAGACAAAGTGAAATTCCTATACACAGACACATACTGGTTTCTATCTCTTTAATTCTGTGTATCTTATTTACAGTATGAAGCACAAAGGAAAATCAACTTTAGTCCATGTGTCCATGCATCTCCATTAATGGAATTTCCCTGAGAATTCTGTCACAGCTAGATAGATCGTATCTGGACAGGCCGATGTTTACACAGTGTGAGGGGGGAGCAGGATGAATGTGAGCACTACCAGGGGGTAACCAGTATTGGTGCAGGGTTGCCGACAGCCATGCAGGGCACAGGTACAGAAGGGTGGGGGGGGTGGGCGGGTGACATAGTATCCCTTATACACATTATCCCACACAGTAGGCCCCTTATTCACAATATGCCACGCAGTAGTAATGCTCTTTATAGTACATTATGCCACACAGAAGCATTCCTTATACATGTTACGCCACACAGTAGCTATGAACCTTATACACATAATGCCACACAGTAGTAGTGCCCTTTGGCTCAAGTTCAGAAGATGGGACCCCTGGTCCAGCAATTTTACTATCCACGTGGACATCTACTGGGAACAGTGTCTGAAGCATGACGAGCGAAGCAAGGATGTTCTGAAGCACTTTAGTTAACGCACCATCAATAAACAATATAGTCCATATATACACAGCCACTGAATATACACATACCCCCCAAAAACATATATACAGGGTTACACTGCGCTGCTCCAGCACACATGCATGCACAGTAGTGATATAGCTGTACCTACCTTTCCCTGCTACAGGTAGGCACACTACCAGTGTCCAGAGGGTGCGTTTGCTTTAGGTCCCCTGTGCTGTGGGCATTAGGTGCTGAGGAACAGTGTGTGGAGAGAGTCCGGACCTGCAGCATTGGTAACCTGTGTCAGATTCTGCTCCTCTCTTCCCCATCTCAGCGTCGGCAATCCAATCTGTGAAATGTAGCACTATCTGCTGTGTCAGACACTGCTCCCCTCCTCTCTGTCCCACTTGCTGAAGAAAGTCCGTGTGTTCTGGTTTCTGTCAGCAGAATGGCACAGCAGGGGTGGCACAGTTCGATGCCACCAATGGCACATACTCCTTAAAACCTTCCGCTCTATCTGCAGACCTGTCATCCAGCTTCCCTTTGGCAGTAGGCCTCATTCAACTTCTTTTACAATAGTAAATGTGGTCTCCAAGAGTATACATTAGGGGCTGCAAGTTTAACATGTCTGATCTACAGTATAAAAATATATGCTCACTTGTACTGAAATATGTTCATTTCATACACAGTATTCAGCAGTGGCACCCTCATACACCCTGATTACATGTTACAGATGGTAAGCCCAGTTCCATGAGAGATATGGGACCATGAGAGAGAAGTAAATGTATGTTTGCTTTGGTAGTGCACAATCCAGCTTAGGTAATAGTTTTTTATAAAGTACATATACTATATATATGTACCAGCTGCACTGCCAGGCATTGACTGGCTTTTATTTATTTATTTACTCTCTCTACCTCCCCTTAGGGGGGAGAGAGAGATAATGATATAGGTGGAGAGTAACATACACCAAGTAATATATTTGGCCAAATATGCATCAGACTTCAATACATATTGTATTGTATAATTGGACTGCAATATTATGAGAAGCTATTTGTTGTGAATGTTTTTGCCATACATAGGATTTAGAATAGATTTATGTGTTGCTTATTTAAGGGGAATCCTTAATATTGTCAGATAATTTGAAGATGTAATAGTTGGGGATCCCTTCATAGTTAAATAGTTCCAGTGAAATAATTAATTCTTTGATATTTTTATGTCCATTACAATGTTGATTGTACTATTACTACGGTGTCTGCATAATACACGCTACCCTAACTGACACAAAATCCTAAAGAATTTATTTAAATAATCAGGGGTTACATCCATCCAAGTCTACCCTTGGTTGACAACTATTGAAGTTAAGGCTTGGGTGGCAGCACCGTCAAGAGAAAGCTATTTCAGAAGGAAGAAGACTACGATCTCCAGTGTGGTGTGATCAACTTCTATTACCTGTGAGCCAAGGTTTCATATATTTAAGTATTAATCAAGTTACTACTGTAATCATCAAATGCTAATGTTACATGGTCAACACATAGGAAATCAGTATCTAATAAATTTAATTCATAATCATATGGTAAGAAGTTTTCTGTAACACGGAAGAGCCATCGATTTTATATAGGTCTCTAAAATTAAGCAAAATTACTTCTGGCAAAATGATAAGCTAACCTTCCAGTAAAATAATTGATTTCTACCAAATACTAGTGTTTAGTGTGGGTTTCAGTATGGATAAGATGGTCTCCAAACATTAGATAAATGACATGTGGTAACTGTCCTGGATCATGTCAATTATTTTATCGAGTTCTGTGTTTATCTAGGTACCTTGTCTTCCAGCTCACCAGTTTTTAAATAAGAGACAAATAGAAGTGGTACCTAACAGACGGCAGTGTGCTTGGAAGCACAGATCTGTAAATTCCTGCTCTGTAACTGACATCCATAGAGCCCCCACTCTCAACATAAAGAAAACAACAGGCCCTCTGGTATGCCCAATCAGGTCAATCCTTTGTAATGCCAGCTCTATAAGAAACAAGACTGCCACAATTGCTGACCTTATTGAGTCTTCAGATCTTGCCTGTATTACAGAGACTTGACTAAATGAAAATGCAGCACCTATCTTGGAAGCTGCCATTTCAAAAAATTACTCTGTCATTCACAACCCAAGACTGAACTGTAGGGGAGGTGGTGTGACGATCGGCTTTAAAAAAAATCACTTAAACTTGGGGTCCACCCAATGGAAATTGATCAATCATTTGAGTGCATCACTGCCTGAAGTGCAACAGAATTGTGTTTCAGAGTACTTCTTCAACAGTTTGCAGATATTGTTACTGGACTAATTCTGGAGCATCAAAGAATCTTTGGGGATTTCAGTGCATGGGTCGAGGATGAGCTCTCCAGCCTTGGCTAAGACCTCCTGTAAACAATGTAAACGTCGATTTACATACAGCACTAAAAGCAACACTTTAAAAAGACATTCAATACACTTTAAATGGAGCCGCTGCGGCCGCTGTAATCAGTCCTTAGCCTACGTACTTTTTACACCATTAGCGTACAAAGCCCCGTACCATGTACGTACTTTGCGTACAAACGGCGCGCTGGCCGCACAAAGTACATGCAGTGCGTACACACCCAAAGATACTCCATGAGCACTTAGCAGCTACACGTGTTACTTAAATACACTTATAACCTTAGCAGGGAAAGGAGACACGACACCAGATAGTATTTAAAATGCCGGTTTCCGACACACCAACATATAATTACTAAAAGGGTGTTACAAAAACAATACAATACAATACAATAGAAAAATGGCTACAGTCAATGGTACATACGTTTTTGGTTTCGCCTGCGCTTCCTGGCCGGTCCTCAGTCATCAAGGGAGATGACCTTCAGAGTCTGTGATAGTGACCTGGCCTGCAGCTGGCTTTTTATACATTTGCCCAAAACCTAACACAATAGAGACTGTAATCTCTTTGTCCATTGGACACAGGGATGGTCATTTACAGTACAGGAGAGGTCATAGGTCAGTTTGAATAGGTGGGCGATGTCTGTTCCAGGTGCAGTTGCAGATGTTCTCCTCTGGGTTCCCGCCTCATATCAAGAGCACAGTACATACAGTTAATGTTTATATTCTGCTCCTGCGCATAACTATTTGCAGGAGCGTGCGATCTTCTGCAAACCAACACCGGAATATTGCCCTTAATATACCCTACAGCTGGATACCAAACACCACCTTATAACCTAGTTCTGTCCTCTCCTATCCTGTAAAGGTGAATCCCTTTGTTCTGATACCATTTAAACTAGTGTAACTTGCTGGTGTGGTGCAGGGAGACTATGTGTACATTGTGCACTATTTGGATTAAATATGTAATGTGTTTTTATGGCCTTTCCATACGACTACAAACACTACCGTAAATTCTCATACCACGTGCTAATACGCAGGACCGCTGGAGCGACCATACGCAAATTGCGAATATGTGCACGCACGGCAGAACATGTACGCGCACAGAGGCCATCTGTGTGTAGTTTGTACGTGATGTGTGTACTGCAATATTTTTCGACTTTGACAGTCCACCCTTTGGCAGTCACCAGTAACTGCCACTAACAAATCAATAAACAGAAAAATATCTATACAATATATATAGAAGCTTGAATGATCGAGGGAGAGTTGTAGGTGGGAAATGTATGACCTAGTTGGATAGTAAAAAGCATGTATGTATGAATCAATGTCTGAGGGGCATGTATCATCGTGCTGTATATGTTCTAAATAAGCTTCGAGGTATTGCAAAGTATACATTAAATCCTTCTCATCCCGTATTAAGGGTCTGTAAATGGGCCAACAAACACTACCAAGCTTTTTTCGGCTTCTTGTTCCAACAAATGGGGTGCACATTTAGTTGATGATACATGGAGGGGGAACATATGTGAGTGCTAGTATATGTGGATATCACCTGTCGACTATGTGTGCCATTACCTGGAGGTTGCAGAGATGAAGATAAGACACATATATAAAAATACATTCATATAAACATTTTGGGTAGGGCTGACGTCTTTTCCGGTTGGATGTATCTGGGCAGAGGGGGAAACAAAGAAAAACGGGTGAAAGAAACAGGCCATGAAATTCCTTGGCAATCCTTATCATAACGCTGTCTCTATGGATGGATCATAAATTAAATCTGCTGCTATAACAGTGCCCTCGCTCCTTAGGCTCATCAAATTTGTGCTACGCTTGCGCTGCGTTAGAATTTGAACACACCTAAATATCAAACCAATAATTATGATGACTCCCAGGATACAAAGGAGAAACTTCCCCACACTCATAATGACGTTTTGAGCCCACTCTCCTAAACCTGAGAACCATTTGCGTGGGTTGAACCATGAGACCCAGCCGGTCAGTTCATTACCCACAGTCACTAAGGTAAGGTTGTGCTTCCTCCTGAACTCCCACTTCAACTGCAAGATCTCGTCCATCTTCTGATCGATGATCTCCGTGGGGTCGTCAGTGCTCTTCGTAATATATGTACAGCACTTCACACCATATTGAGTTGCCAGAGTAACACAGTACCCACCTGTCACGGCTATGACGTAATTAAGGACGATCCTGTGCTGGATCAGTTTCTTCTTGTAGGCTTGTAACTCCCTTCCCGTATACCTGAAGGTGTCATCATACATTTCAGTGATATTATCTATCAAGTTCGCTAGCGCATGGATATACCTATAATTTATAGTTCCTCTGGCAGTACGGGTGATGTCTAATGCGAGAAGGAACTGAATCCCGGTGGATTCGTGGATCAAATCAGAGGCTGCGTGCTCTGCCCTATCTATGAGGTGTCTCTTGATGATGTGTTCATAGTTAGTATGTATATAAGGAGTCTGAGCACTACGGTGAACGTGTTTCATTTTATCATGGGTTATGGTCATGACCTCCAGTAGTACTCTCCCAATATAACACAATCCCTCAGAGCTCGGGGCAAGCCACTTGAATGCTTTCCTCCCACATATAAAATAGGCATCATCTGGGAGCACATAGGGGACAAAATGTAACATCACCATATTGCAAACTTTCCAAGTAAAGAAACCAATCCCTAGTTCTCTCATTTGCTCAGCACAAGTATCGGGCTGGATGATATGGGCACAATACCCTGACGATACTTTTCCAACCCCCATGGTCTTGCTTCCACGAGTATACCTATACCGAAAATACCTCCCACTGTTGGCTATCTGGCGTACAAGTTCAGAGTCTATGAGTATCTTAACAGCTCTGTGGGAAAAGGTCATTGTCTGGTTATTCCACGTCACTTCCCAATTTCCTGGTTTTCGGTAATTGGAAATATTAAAACACAATAAGGACCTGTCTACATGATAATGGTGGAGCTTCAAGCTAGGGGGCCTAGAGATATTACATTTCTTGTCCACCGGTCTCCCACCCCGTAATTCAAGTACCTCATCTATTGCTAAAGGGTATGGTACTAATCCTGACTTACTCTGACCTTGAGGTACCTGTGAGCACACCCAGCATTCTGTCTGGTTTAAGACCTTACCCACTAATGAGTGGTAATCACTCAACGGATGGCGGTCCATGTCGATATTAAGGTTGGACTGACATCTCTGGATGCACCCATCTTCGACTATATTCTTACAATTCCTACAAATACAATATTCATCAGACAATAACCCTTCACAGTGCCTCCGAGCTCCATGACTACCAGAGCGCTTACTGATACCAGCCTTTACTCGAGTGATGTGCTGCTCCTGAGATCCTACAAATTTGTACTCGCCATCAGAACCCATTCCAGATCCCTGCTCGACATCTCTGGGACCCTCACCAAAACAAATTGTCGTGATCAAAAACAGAATTACTAGCAGAACCTGAAACGCAGTCTCTTGTGATAGATCCATTTCGTTAGGGGAAAGAAGGAAAATAAGAAGGAGAAAAGGAAGGAAAATGCAGGGGGGGTGAAAAAAGAAAATGGTGCGACAACCGTCCTGCCGCTCAACTTTCCCGGAACAAACACTCTAGTGATACGAGGTTCTCTTCACCTTGCTCTTTGTCACGAGTCCTCTCCGGGTCAGCGACCTTCTTGCAGTGGGACGAGTGGACCCAAGTCTCTCTTTCGGCGTCCTTTAGTGCTGTCGTGCTGGTTAACAAGACTTGGTATGGTCCTTCCCACCTGTCTATGAGGCAACCTGAGCGTAAGAAATTTCGAATCATCACATAATCCGCAGGCTCAATGTCATGACAATTACTGTTCGGTAGGTCAGGAATCACCAGCTTTAGATTTCTTTGATGATTTCTCAGCTGCTGGCTCATCCCAACCAAATATTTCACAGTCACTTCATTATTGCATTTCAAATCATCCTGGGGGTCTATCATTACATGAGGTTGTCGACCACATTTTTTTTCAAAGGGTGATAAGTTAAGGGGAGACCTGGGAGTGGTTCTGATGCTGTACAACACTAGTGGTAAAGCTTCTGGCCACAGCAATCCAGTTTCAGCCATCACTTTGCTCAGCTTGTTCTTAATAGTGCTGTTCACTCTCTCTACCTTTGCACTCGCCTGTGGCCGGTACGGAGTATGCAGCTTGCTATTAATTCCCATCAGTTTGCACATGACCTGAAAGACTTCACCTGTAAAATGGGTACCCCTATCACTTTCAATCATTCTAGGAATACCATATCTACACACAAATTCCTGCACAATTTTCTTTGCAGTGAACGTGGCAGTATTTGTGGCAGCAGGGAACGCTTCTACCCAGTTGGAAAATACATCAATACATACTAACACATATTTCAAATTCCTACAGGGTGGTAACTGTATGAAGTCGATTTGTATTACCTGAAAAGGTCCGTCTGTCGGAGAGATATGGGATGGCTCTGTTGGTATTGTCTTACCAATATTCTTCCAAAGCAAGTAAAACATGTCATTGCTCTCTTACCTGCATGAGAAGAGAATCCTGGTGCACACCAGTAGGCTCTTACCAGCTTGCACATACCCTCTTTGCCCAGATGAGTCAGACCGTGTGCCGCCTCAGCTAGACTTGGAAGATATGCTCTGGGGGCCACCGGCTTACTGTGTCCACCTGAGGACTCCTGGCCATACCCCTTTGACTTCCAGACTGCCTTTTCCTGTAGGGAACACACATTTTACATTTCAATTAGAAGTTGTGTGTTGACCGTGTTAAATGTCATGTGATGTGATGTTCGTTTGTATGGGGGTGCTTGCTGCTGATTTAGCAGCTTCGTCTGCCCGGCTGTTACCAAGTGAAATTGGGTCTTGGTTGTAAGTGTGTGCTTTGCACTTGATAACAGCCACTCTGTCTGGTTCTTGTATTGCTGTCAAAAGCCTTTTGATGTGGGACGCATGCGCTACAGGTGTGCCAGCTGCCGTCATGAAATTTCTGAGTCGCCATAGGGCCCCAAAATCATGCACCACTCCAAAGGCGTACCTAGAGTCTGTGTATATATTAGCTGATTTACCCTTGGCCAATTCACACGCTCTGGTTAGGGCGACCAACTGAGCAACTTGTGCTGAGTGCGGTGGGCCAAGGGGTTCAGCTTCTATGATACCTTCGTCATCTACAACTGCATATCCAGTACACAATTCTCCCGATTCCGTCTGTCTGTGGCAACTACCATCAGTGTAGAAGGTAAAGTCTACTCCTTCCAGTGGGTTGTCACTGATGTCAGGTCTCGCAGTGAAAGTCTGATTCAGGTATTCCATACAATCATGCGTATCAGTATCTGCACTAAATCCTCCTTCACCATTATTCTCATTCTCCACCCTTTGTGCCTGTCCAGGCACACTTGGCAAGTAGGTTGCAGGATTTAGTGAGCTGCATCTCTTAATGGTGATGTTTACCGGGGCCATCAGTGATAATTCCCACTTTGTAAACCGAGCAGATGAGACATGTCTGGTTTGGGCGGAGTTTAGTAAAGCTGATACTGCATGAGGTGTATGGATGGTCAGGTCATGTCCTAACACTACGTCTTCGCTTTTACTTACCAGCAAAGCTATCGCTGTAACACTTCGCAAGCAAGTGGGGAGAGACCACGCTACAGTGTCCAACTGTGCACTGTAGTAGGCTACCGGTCTGCTGGCATCACCATGTCTCTGTGTTAATACACCTGCCACGCACCCAGCACTTTCAGTACTGTACAATTCGAAGGGCTTCTCATAATCTGACATACCTAATGCAGGTGCCTGATAGACACTGTTTGAGTCTCTCAAACGCCAGTTCGGACTCATCTGTGTGAGAGATCCGCTCCGGTTTGTTCAAAGAGACCATTTCTTGCAAAGGTAAAGCCAGTATAGAGAACCCTGGAATCCAGTTTCGACAGTACCCACACATTCCAAGGTAAAGTGTGAATCTGTTGCTGAGTTTGTGGCAGAGTCATGTCGCGAATCGCCTGTATTCTATCAGCGGTGAGGTGTCTAAGTCCTTGAGTCAAGCAGTGTCCCAAATATTTTACCCTGGTCCGGCACAACTGCAACTTATCCTTTGAAACCTTGTGTCCTGTATGGGAGAGATGAAACAAGCTGTTTCGTATCTTTCAAGGATGATTCAAGTGAGTCAGAACACATCAATAAATCATCGACATACTGTATTAGTACTGATCCACTCCAGGTTGAAAGGATTGTAAACAGTCATGCAAGGCCTGGGAGAAAATACTCTGGCTGTCAATGAAACCTTGGGGGAGACGAGTCCAGGTGTACTGTACTCCCCTGTATGTAAAAGCAAAGAGGTATTGGCTGTCAGGGTGAAGAGGGACAGAAAAGAAAGCAGAGCAGAGGTCTATGACAGTGAAGAATTTTGCAGTAGAGGGAATTTGCATGAGGATGACAGCTGGATTGAGCACTACGGGGAATTGGCTCTCAACTATCTTGTTTATCCCCCTTAGATCCTGCACTAGGCTGTAACCCCTCCCCCCACTCTTTTCCACAGGTTAGATGGGACTATTGGCGGTGCTGGATGTCCTGACTAGGATGCCCTGCTGTAGCTGCCGCTCTATGACAGGGTACATTCCTAACTCTACCTCTGGCTTCAGAGGATACTGAGGGATTTTTGGAGCTATCCTACCATCTTTTACTTGTACTGCTACTGGAGCTACATTCGCCATCAATCCAGTGTCCTGTCCATCTTTGGTCCAAAGGGAACCTGGTATTTGTGAGATCATTTCCTCTACCTTTGATGGACACTTGTCTATAACAGTAGAATGCACCATTAGCCTTTGAGGGGTGTCTAGTATATCTTGTACTTCTTGAGCATGGTTCTCAGGTATGTCTAAAAAGATACCCTCAGAAGTACAGTATATGACACACCGCATTTTACACAATAGATCTCTGCCGAGTAGATTAGTCGGAGCCGATGAAGCCAGCAGAAAAGAATGTTTGGTTTGCAAGGGCCGTATAGTAATCTCTGCAGGTCTACTCAAAGGGTATTGTTGCACCGTTCCTGTTACTCCCATTGCCGAAATCATTTTTCCCGTGGTCTTTACACCTGATGTGGAATTCAACACTGACCTGGCCGCCCCTGTATCTACAAGAAAAGGTAATGGTACACCAGCTACATCAACCGTGACCTCAGGTTCACTACCAAGGCTAGCAATCAACTTCACTGGCTGCAGACTACAGGTGTGGCCCAACTCCTATTGTGTAATGGGACCCTCCCACAGCGCATTGGCAGCTATGATATGTGAGGGGGGTAGCTGTGAGTTTTCGGAGGCCTGCCAGTCTCTCCTTGGTGGGTACCTCCTTGTTTCCCCTGTATGTGGCTCGTAATTTCTCCTATGTGGTCCCTGATCCCAATTATGTGAATTGTAGTGTGGTTTGTATTCAGGTCTAGGGGGTCTGTATACGTTATGTGTCCTACTGCTCCTACAATCCTGGGCAAAATGTCCTTCCTTTTTACAAATGTAACATATTCTCGGTCTTTTCCAAACAGCAGGAGTCTGGGATTTTGGCTGATGGGGTTTTGCTGTAAGAGCCTGTATACTTACCGTCATCAGCTTATCCCCTTGCGACTCCCTGTGCTTACTGATGTTCCGATCGTGCTCAATAGCATACTATCTCAATGCAGCTACCGAGATGCCTCTCCAGTTAGGTAGAGAGGTCTGCACTCTTGTTTTCAGTGCCTCTTTTAACCCATCCATTAATACTGAAACAGCTACCTCCCTATGGTGTGCATTATCTTTAATATCCTCAATCCCAGTGTATCTAGCTATTTCCTGCAGTGCCCGATGAAAATATTCTGACATAATTGACCTTAACTCTGCTCGGGACCAAGGACAATGCATGGCAATGTTCCTGATGGGAGTTACTCCCTGAGCGTCAGTCTTCCCATTGGGGACTGCAATCACCCTGACAGGATTTAATTCAATTACATAATTCTGGTTTGACTCTATAATGTGAGGATCTATTGTTTCTGCATAGTGTATGGTACCGTACTTACCTGTGGACACGACCTCACTTATCCCTCCGCTAGGGGGCCTTGCTACAACCCTTGGTGGTTGGGCCGTGCCCACCTGAGTATCCTGTATGGTGGCTGCTAGAGAGAGTGCCGATATCGTGCTGGGTTCATCTTCCTGCTCACAGTCCTGGGGACAATTTATAATGGAATACAGCTGGCAAGGGTTAGCGTTAGTACATTTATCAATCACTTTCCTATCCTGTACCAATGCACCATTGCTTGTAGCCACTTTCTCCCCATCAATATATGGTGGTGTTGGTGCGGTCGCCATTGTTTTCCTGCTAGGTTTGGAACCTGCTGTGCGAGCTAATTCCCTTTGCACATCCCCCTCTTGCTGCCACAAATTTAAACAATCTGTATGTCTAATCCTTTGTTTTCTGGATTTTATCAGACATATCCTTATCCTTAAATTCTGTAATACCTCTGGTTCAAAGCTGTCCACCCCAGGGAATGATACCCTATCTTTGTCAGTCATACGTACCCACTCATTGCAAAAAACGTCCGTGTGTGAACCATATTTTTCACACATGATAAACCTTGCTGACCCTTTTGGTCTTTCTTCTTCAGCCTGAACCCTGCACAAACGTGTCTCACTTGAGCAACTGGCTCCCATATTTGTGAGTCTTTTTAATAACAAAAAATTCCCACAAACACCAAAATACTCAATGCAAGTAGACGGTGAAAGTTCTTAGAGCGCTTTCACCCACTCTCGCCCATGTTGGCCGGTACTGCGATACACTGTTGATAGCGGAAGGCAATCTACCCAACTTAGGGCTCCTATCAGACCTTACAGCACCGTGATTTCTCTCGGTGGAGGTTCTGTTGGAATATTTTCCTCAGAGAGGCAGCGAAAAATTCCTTTTCGGTATCTTTCTACTGGAATTTTGTGTAGGGTGAAAAACAGAGAAATTAGATAACTATTGTTCACCCTTTACAGTGGAAGCCCACCAGGGAGATTTCCTGACGTTATCAAAGAAAAACCCCTTTGTCTATACAATCACATCTGCGTATGCTTTTCCACAGCGCATATGACACAATGGTATCACGTTGTGCTGTGTAGAACACACGGACATGCGATGCAATCGCACAGCCTATAGATACTAGTTATCTCTATGCCCTAGGATTGCTGTAGACCACCTGAAACACCTAGAGATCACCTAGTTGTATGGGACACCTAGACCACTCCAGATCACCTAGACCACCTAGTTCTAATCACGCAAGGTAGCGAACCCTACGCCACCGGGCCTCTACTAACTTAGTGTTTCCACTCCAGAATATCACCTAGACCACCTAGTTCCTGGGTTCAGCTCCACTCACTCCGCTTTCACTCACTCAAATACACCTTGTTTTTCTTTTTTGTACAGAAAATTTCCACTCGTTCTGATTGGCAGCTTTTCCCACAGAGGCAAAACAGTTTAAACAAAAGTCTTATACTAATCTGCTTTTGAAACCGGATAGTTATGTGCTATTGTAACATGGTTACTGTCCCACCTTTTAATTGAACAAAACTATTGTGTAATTTGTACTTAGTGTCCGCACTCTTACGCACTTTGCATAACCACATGACCAGCGTGCCTTTTATGCTGCGTGCGCAGTCCTGTACTTTGTCCGAGCCACGTTTACAAAAACGTGCGTCCGCAATAAAACAAATCACACAACTTCGAGAAACGTGAGCTATAAAAACTACTATTGCCCACTAGACACAACTTGTTCTGTGTAACCCTTTATGACTGGGCCAGACCTGCATTTGTGTCTTTACACTTACGTCCTTAAATACTTTTATTTCAAATTTATCTGTATAGCAAACAAAGGTATCCGATTTCACACAGATCTATAATGACTGCAATAATCTAGAATTTAAATGATATGATTCAGATTGGATAGCCATCTTGCAGTACACTGATATAAATATACACATAATTATAATAAAATTATATATATGTATCATTAATTGGCATTCTATGAGAGACCTTACCTCTAATTTGCATATCAAACATATTTGCTTTTCACTACTAAAAAAAAAGTAGTTACACAGGTTAATTTGCATTTCAATGGCTATACTCCCTAGTAAGCAGACTCTACAAGTCTTGGAAGGAAAGAGAAAAAACCCCAAAAAAACAAAACCTCTCTTTCCTTTTTTTCTGTGTGCAACCCCCCACTTGTTGTAATGGTAATTACGCACAGACAAGAAGGAAAACCCCCCCACTTATCTCACCATTTACTCTCACTAGGCCCAATTGAAACTATTTGTAATTGACTATGGCATGGGTTAAATAAATTCATTGGTAACTCATAAATGGTGCTATGAATGTGACAAAGGAAACTGATTGTTCTGAGCACACTAAAAATCAGCTATTTAGAAAGTGACCTTCCTAAAATGGGCACTGCTCCTCCCCCTTCCACATCCATGAGGTTTACACAAGATGGTGGACAGGCCATGTGGATAGGCCAAAATGGAGGACAAACCATGCGGCTCCTTTGTCACAAAGAAATCACAAATTATACAAGCACCAGAAGTTACTTTAGGCCTGAGTTTAAAAAAAAATAAAAAACTATATCAAGGCTATGCAGCAACTTTTAAATGTACTTTTAAATCTACTTAACAGATAAACAATCCAATCAGAATCAAACACAATATGACTTATTTGAACTTTGTTTTGCAACAATATGTGAGAGAGTGTGCAAAGTATCGGTGCCCTTTGTGTATGCTTTTGGCGCAAAAAAAAATTACACAGATTTTTAAATCGCTTTTTTCCTGTTTACCTATGGGTTCTATCAGCACCTCTGCAGACCAGACAGAGCTGACGCAATCTAACAGCACACAAATAGGGTTTTTAGAACATCCACCAACCAGGAATAGGTTACGTAGGATAACTTTCCACCCTTTGCTGATAGTTTAAGTCTGCTATGACCTGCTAGGCTGTGAGCATGTGAAAACCGGAGGAGCCCCCAATTGTAAACGTTGATTTACTTACAGGACTAAAAGCTACACTTTAAAAAGACATTCAATACACTTTAAATGGAGCCGCTGCGGCCGCTGTAATCAGTCCTTAGCCTACGTACTTTTTACACCATTAGCGTACAAAGCCCCGTACCGTGTACGTACTTTGTGTACAAACGCTGTGCTGGCCGTACAAAGTACACGCAGTGCGTGCACACCCAAAGATACTCCGTGAGCACTTAGCAGCTACACGTGTTACTTAAATACACTTATAACCTTAGCAGGGAAAGAAGACACAACACCATATTGTATTTAAAATGCCGGGTTCCGACACACCAACATATAAAAACTGAAAGGGGGTTACAATAACAATACAATACAATACAATAGAAAAATGGCTACAGTCAATGGTACATACATTTTTGGTTTCGCCTGCGCTTCCCGGCTGGTCCTCAGTCATCAAGGAAGATGACCTTCAGAGTCTGTGATAGTGACCTGGCTTGCAGCTGGCTTTTTATACATTTGTCCAAAACCTAACACAATGGAGACTGTAATCTTTTTGTCCATTGGACACAGGGATGGTCATTTACAGTACAGGAGAGGTCATAGGTCAGTTTGAATAGGTGGGCGATGTCTGTTCCAGGTGCAGTTGCAGATGTTCTCCTCTGGGTTCCTGCCTCATATCAAGAGCACAGTACATACAGTTAATGTTTATATTCTGCTCCTGCGCATAACTATTTGCAGGAGCGTGCGATCTTCTGCAAACCAACACCGGAATATTGCCCTTAATATACCCTACAGCTGGATACCAAACACCACCTTATAACCTAGTTCTGTCCTCTCCTATCCTGTAAAGATGAATCCCTTTGTTCTGATACCCTTTAAACTAGTGTAACTTGCTGGTATGTGCAGGGAGACTATGTGTACATTGTGCACTATTTGAATTAAATATGTAATGTGTTTTTATGGCCTTTCCATGCGACTACAAAAACTACCGTAAATACTCATACCACGCGCTAATGCGCGGACCGCGGGAGTGACCATACGCAAATTCCAAATATGTGCACGCACGGCAGAAAATGTACGCGCATGGAGGTCATATGTGTGTAGTTTGTACGTGATGTGTGTACTGCAATATTTTTTGACTTCGACAACAATGAATGCTCTGGGCAAACACATGTAATATACACACACATGGCAAACTCTCTCTCACACACACACACACACACACACACACACACACACACACACACACACACACACACGAGCCAAGACCTCACCACAACAGGCCGCCTCTCTGTTTTAGGCTGCGCTAGATGCTTTTACAACTCACTGCAGCACAGACTGCAGCAGCCGGTGAATGCTCCCTCGTGGCAGCCCTGCCCCTTCCAGCAGTATACACGTCAATCAGAGGAATGGAGGTGCGACCTAGGAGTAAGTTCCCGGGATGCACCATTCAGACCTAAGCCGGGTTGTCTACGCAGGACTTAAGTCCCGGGAAAAACCCTGGTCAATTGCAGGTCAGCAACCCGGGAACGTGTTCCCGGGTTGGGGCCTTTCAGACATACCAAAATCCCGGGTTGATGCGCGTTGATGTGCAAAATCCCTGGATTTTGGAGGGTGTCTGAAAGGGGTATTATAGAGACCTACTTCCTTGTCAATGGCCAGCTTTACCAGCATCTGTCATACAGACAAAATGCCCAGACAAACCTTATATACCCTATACTCCTCCTTCCCATCCCAGACTAACAGGCAAACAACACTCCCACCTTGCCTTTAAACGGGAGCTCTTCACAGCTGTTCTGTTTTGATCAGTCACATGCCTTCAGCTGAGCTATGCTGCAGAGAGAAACACTGAAATCATTACACAGGTAAGAAACACACTTTTTTTTTTAAACTCTGCAACACACTGCTCTTATTGCCACACATTGTTATTAACTGTAATGCCAAAAAGAAACGTTATTGATCTAGGATGACCCAAATCCTTATGTAGTCCCAGAAGGTTCTTATGTAGCCCTAGAATTTTCTTTCCCATAGCACAGGTCGGGCTGATTACAGGTGAATGCTATTCATACAGCTGCTGTGTCTTTGTATGCAGCAGCTATGCAAAATTATGCAAAAGTCACAGGAAGCTGTTTAAGTAAAAAGACGCCCACTGTCGGCTTCTGTGATCTGCTGCTGCGTCTGAAGACCCAGCATCGGATTATCTGCATGAACATCAGATGCCTGAGTAACCCTTACTCAGAATGTCAGATTAAATCATGTTGCTGGAGCCAGTGATGCTGGGTCATAAGATGCAACCACCGGCTTTGGCACACACAGAAAATGGGGCAGACATCCTTCCCATTTTATTGATGCTGTCCATCGCCGCCCCCAAACAAAAGCAGCATGTCAGTCACACTGTGGTATTGGTGCACTGCAAGCTGCATCGTAGACCCAGATCTGCACATAAGCAGTATGGCTTCTGCACATGTGCAGATCTAAAAATATTGTTTAGAGAAAACATTAAAATAGCGTCTACCCATGAATCAGCCCCTATGGTAGACAGCAAAACCACCTTTACCTATCCAGCAGGTGTCATAGCCAGTCAAAATACTGGATGCTAGTGTACTTAAGGTGCACACACACTGGCCGTTTTTGCCCAGCGTGTATGCACAGCGATGATGGCTGACATCGCTAGGCTGAAAATCGCTCAGTGCATACACACTGAGCGCTTTTCCCCTCTGCCCAGCAATGTCAGCGGGGGTCAGGATGCTATGCAAAGCCGTTCAGCCCACTGTTCATCTAATGGTAATACCAGTAGATGAGCGGTGGCCGCCGGCGGTGAGCGCTGATGCGCGCTCCTGCTTCATCGCCGGGCTATACACACTGGGCGGTTATGAGCTGAAAGCAGCTCAGCACACCAAAAGTGACCTGCTTTCAGCTCAAAATCGCCCAATGTGTATGGGCCTTGTCAAAGTCGAAAAATATCATGATGCATATGCCTTGTACTAACCCCTCATGCACACGCGCACTGCTCGTGCACCCACTCCCCCGTACGTGCACATACCCGCAAGTTGCGTAGGGGACGCTACAGCGTCTCGTGCGCATGAGATGTGTATTTACGGCGGAGTTTGTGAGCGTCTAGCGTGCGACTCGATCGTAGCATATTTAACCCATATAGTGTGTTTTATAGCTAATATTCCCCTAGACAATGTCAGCGAGTATGTTTAGTTTAAACGGTTCCTGGACAGAGAGATTCCTCTTTGCATGATAGGAAGGGTCAGATAAAGGTTGAAAGGTGGTGTCTAGTATCCAGCTGTAGGATTTTTAAGGGTAACATTTCGGTGTTGGTTAGGAAAGGATCGCTCGCTCCTGCGTATAGTTATGTGCAAAAGTAGTTTATGAACATATATTGTATTTGCTGTAAATTACACATGCGGCGGGAATCCTGAGGATACCTCCCACCAGAGTAGTTGGAGAAAGACACAGCCCACCTGTTCAAATCCACCTATGACCTTTGCTATAATGTGGAGACACATTCCTGTGTCCAATGAACAATGAGATTATAGGGACCATTGTATTGTGAATGTATGTTGTGTATATAAAGACTAGCATTGCCTGGCCAGTCACTCACTCTCTCAGAAGGCTTTCTCTCTGAATGCTGAGGGCTGGATCCAGGACGCGCTTGCGAATCATCCCCACGTATGTATATTTCTCTGTAGCCATTTTGTTATCCATTCTGTTCGCCATTCGTTTCAATTTGTTCACTCTTGTTTGTTATTGTTCATATTATTCTCTGTTATTGTGTTAGATTTTGATGTTAGTTTGTAGTGTATAACTTGTATTGTGCTTTTCCCCTTTTCTCTAAACCATCCACGGCGGTGTTAGAACCGCTGTGGTTTTTAAATCAAAACCAGGTCTTGTGTTTTCACTCCTTACTAAGGGTTTTCTTAGCGTCACAATCGCTCAAACAGCATACACATTGTTAAGGGTTTTCAGCGTTACATCATTGTAGTATTAGATTACTAAGGTTTAGAGTATAAGCATATTCTTACTGTGTGTTATTAATAAGGTTTACTGTGTATCATTCTGTGAGCGTCTGCGCCGCTCGTGTCTCACTCTCACGGCGCAGCGTCCGCTACACCAATAGCGTAGCAGTACAGTACTCGGTACGCCTATAGCGTGCTTGGTACGAAGCGTGAAACCGTGAGCGTACACATCGATCGTGCGTCACGCCCACGGCTTAGCGTCTGTTACGCTAAGTGCGTACCCCTACGGTACTCAGTACGCAAATAGCGTACTTAGTCCGTAATAGTAAATAGCTTATGTTTAAAGGTAATATTTGACATTATCAATTGAGGGCTCGTCCGGTCCTCCTCATATCCGCAGCCTAGCAGGACAAGGCAGACTTTTATCTATCAGCAAAGGGCGGGAAGGTAATATCCCCTTGTTAGCTGTTTGGTGGTCGGGGATACAGTAGTGCTGATTAGATAAGCGTCTGCTCCGCTTGGTTTGTAGGGATGCTGGTGGGATTCGGATCCGAAAGGTAAGAACGTAAAGCTATTGTTTTTTTTTTTAAATCTGTGAAATTTCTGTTTGTTGCAAATTGCGCACGCAACACACGCACACACCTGTATTTCGTTTGTGTACACTGCATATCTATTCGCTTGTTGCCATTAGCATTGATTATTAGATACATTTTGACCCGTACCGAGAAATTTGTTGCTATTTAGTTAAAAATATAAAGTAATATTTAAGGGAGTACATGTAAAACACACACGCAGCCTGGCCCAGTTATAAAGGCTTATACAGGAGATACTGTGTGGTGTGGGTAAGCAGTTATAGTTGAATATCGCTTACATTTATAGAAGCGTGTTATTTGTATTACTGCGGACGTATCCGGCCTTTGTACACGTGTCCCGGACAGCGTGCGGGACTGCGTACGCAACGCAAAGGCCTACACACGTGGCGTATATTACGCAACATGCGTACAGATACGCCCACTAAATGCAAATCACACGATAGCATTGTTTTAGTTTAGGCGAGACGGTAGCCACGCGATAATAGCACAAATTGATCAGTATCCAATATTTAGTTTAAAAACACCTTTTTTTCTGTATTACCTCTGGGGAAAGCTATCAGTTAACAAGAAATTATTTTTCTGATCAGAAAACTATAGAATGATAGTGTGGGCTGAAAACGGTATGAGTGTTTTGAACCCCGCTTGGTGGGCTTGATGGTCTTGGTGATCTTGGTGAAGCTTGGTGAAGCACGGTCTAGGTGAAAACGTGCGAGCACGGTCCAGGTGTACACGTGCGACGGAGTGTGATAAAAGTTTTTGTGGTATTACGTTCCGGCTGTTGTGGAGCACAGACGGAAGAGACTCCAATGATCCTACCATTTATAGATAACAAGTGTCTATAAGTGGTACGATTGGACCGCACGGTTGTATGTGTAAACAATTGACGCAACATGATATGAGGTTGCATATTCGTGCGTAAATCTTATCCTCATACGCGTTGTAGTGAGCACATGCAAGCGTGATTTGTGTAAAATAGAGGTAGGGCCTGCAGCGGCTACACGAGTCTGCTAGAAGGCGGACCGGGGATACCCGGAGCAGAAGAAGTTCAGTGGAAGAGCTTTAAGGATTTCCACCGTAGACTACTGTGTTTGGTGCATTTTAGGAAGTTTTTCTGTGTTAAAAAGGTCCACAATGGAAGCCAAGTGCAGAACACAGGGACGTTTAGCAGTCAGGGTTCAGACTGCAGAGCTCAGACCCCGGGGGTCAGCTCGGTTAGTAATGTGGGGGAAGTATGGTCCCCACACTGAGACCTTTTGTGATGAATGGACACGAATGACTGCGGGGGATAAAGCACCATTTCCTGGGATAGGTAGTTTTGACTCAGAGGTATTGCATAATCTAAGGCTTAGGATCTGTCTCATAAAATCCCAAAAACAGAGGATCAGACACACAAATTGTTTACATTTATGGCAACAGGAGAGTGATATACAGAGGGAATTAGCTTACACAGGTGGTTCCAACCCTAGCAGGAAACTGATGGCAACCGGAGAGACAATGGCTACAGAGAATGGCATACTGGGATATGATGATAATAGTGCACTTAATAAATGTATTAATAACAATAAGAGTAAACGTAATAAATGTGTTAATGACGATAGGAGTAAAACTGATAAATATACAAATTCTAACCCGTGCAAGTTGCACCCCATGTTAAACTTTCCTCAGGATTACAAGCAAGAAAGTGAGCCCAGCACGATGTCGGCATTTTTTTCAGCAGCCACCATAGAAGACACCCAGGTGGGCACGGCCCAATCGGTAAAGGCAGTAGTAAAGCCCCCTAACGGAGGGTCAGGTGAGGTTGTGTCCACAGGTAAGTACGGTATTGTATATTGTGCACAGACAATTGCACCTCACATTGTAGAGTCAACACAAGATGGTGTAGGTGAACTTAATCCTGTCAGGGTGATTGCAGTCCCAAATGGAAAGACTGACGCTCAGGGAGTCACTCCCGTCAGAGACATTGCCATGCATTGTCCCTGGTCCCGGACAGAATTGAGGACAATTATGTCTGAATTTCCCGATCCCAGGAGAGATCTAGCAGCATGCCAAAGGTTCATTAAAGAACTAGGTAACGCCGCCGAACCCACTAACATAGATTGGCGGACAGTACTGCGGGCGTGTTTGCCCTCTAGTATTGACCCTGTGAAATTCATTACTGATTGTAAGTTAGACGCAGAAGTACCTCTCACTGAGGAATACAATCAGGAAAATGTTAAACAGATCAACCTGCAATTAGGAGTACATTTCCCAACTGTTGTCAAGTGGAACAAAATTTTCTCCATTAGACAAAAAGAAGGTGAAACTGCTTCTGATTATTTCAATCGAGCACTACAGGTAATGGCTAGATCTACTGGGATCGCGGACATTAAGGAAAGTGTGCATCATAGAGAGGTAGCGGTGTCCGTATTAATGGAAGGTTTAAAAGAAACGTTGAGAACCAGAGTACAAACCCCTCAACCTAACTGGAGAGGTATCTCGGTGGCTGCATTAAGAGAGTCCGCTGTTAAGCACGATCAGAACATCAGTAAACACAGGGAGTCACAGGGGGGTAAGCTGATGACAATAAGTATAAAAGTCCTGACAACGAAGCCACATCAGCCTAAACCCCAGACCCCTGTTGGTAAGTCGTATGTGGTAAGATGTTATAACTGCCAGAGGGAAGGACATTATGCACGGAGTTGCAGATTTAGAGACCCACATAAGGTATATCGACCCCCTAGACCTGAACATGACACACTGTATGACGCACGAAATTGTAATCAGGGATCATATAGGAAAAATTTTGGGCCACACTTATAGTCTGCAGCCAGTGAAGTTGATTGTTAGCCTTGATAGTAAGCCTGAGGTTACAGTCTGTGTAATTGGTAGGTCATTCCTTGTAGACACAGGGGCGGCCAGGTAAACTCTGTGATTTATCTTTAAATGTTTCCTCTTCATCTCTGACGTTCACCAGCAGAACTACAGCTCAAACGTCACATGTCTATTTGGTCTTTTCAGAGGTCTGCCCAACCCCAGTATATCTTACCAGCATCATTGTGCCTGGCCACGCACAGAGGGTGGAGAGTGGAAATACTGGTGGGGGAGACTGTGCAGAGATACCGATAGACATGTTGGTGTGACAGCCTGATGGTGAACGGAAATCTGACAATTTTTCTCTTTTTCTATTATTCTTTCTCTTTTTGTTCTTTCATGTTTTATGAATGGTATGTCACACAACAGTTAAACAAATGGTAATGCAAGATTTATGCTCCTTACAGAAAGATCGCTGATTCAGAAAGAATATTGTATCACTGAAGTGTTCGTTTTGGGAAGACTGAGAAACAGCACTGTTGAGACGGCATCTGAGCAAGAAGAACAAAAAAACTAGAGACGGTTATCGTACCAATTTTCTTTCCCTCCTAATTATTTTCTTTACCTCCCATTACCACTTTGTCTTTCTCCTCCTGCAAGATGGACTTACCCCAAGAGACTGCATTCCGGGTTTTCCTGTTGTCCCTGTTGTTGACCAGAGCAGTCTGTTTCGGTGAGAGTACCAGAGAGGTCGAGAAGGGATCTGGAATGGGTTCTGATGACAAGGATGGATTCGTAGAATTCCAAGAGCAACACAATCACAGAGCAAAGGCGAGTATCAGAAAACGATCTGGTAGTCATGACACTAGAAGACATTGCGAAGGATTGTTAGCTGAAGAGAATTGTATCTGTAGGAATTGTGAAAACATAGTTGAGGACGGGTGCATCCAGAGATGTCAGTCCAGCATTAATATCAACATGGACCGTCATCCATTGAGTGACTATCACTCATTAGTGGGTAAGGTTTTAAACCAAACGGAATGCTGGGTGTGCTCACAAGTACCTCAAGGTCATAGAAAGTCAGGACTAGTGCCATACGCTTTAACGATAGATGAGGTACTTGAATTAAGGGGTGGGAGACCGGTGGACAATAAATTTAATATTTCTTGGCCTCCTAGTTTGAAGCTCCACCAATATCATGTGGATAGATCCTTAATATGTTTTAACATTTCCAATCCCCGAAAGCCGGGAAATTGGGAAGTGACATGGAACAACCAAACCATGACATTCTCACACAGAGCCAATAGAATGCCCATAGACTCAGAGCTTATACGCCAAATAGCCAACGGTGGGAGATATTTTCAGTATAGGTACACTCTAGGAAGTAGGACCATGCGAGTTGGAGAAGTATCACCAGGATACTGTGCGCATATCATACAGCCTGATACGTGTACTAGACAAATGAGAGAGTTAGGGATAGGATTTTTCACCTGGAAGGTTTGTAATATGGTGATGTCATATTCTGTCCCATATGTCCTCCCCGATGATGCATATTACATATGTGGGAGGAAGGCGTATAAGTGGCTTGCCCCAAACTCAGAGGGATTGTGTTACATTGGAAGAGTGTTGCCAGAAGTAATGACCATTACCCATGAAAAGATGAAAGACGTTCACCGCAATGCTCAAGCTCCTTACACTCACACTCATTACGAACACATTGTTAAGAGACACCTTATAGATAGGACAGAGCACGCAGCCTCTGATTTGATCCACGAATCCACCGGGATTCAACTCCTACTCGCGCTAGATATCACCCGTACCGCCAGAGGAGTTATAAATTTTAGGTATATAACTGCGCTAGCGAACCTGATAGACAATATCACCGTGATGTATGATGACACCTTCAGGTATACTGGGAGAGAATTGCAAGCTTACAAAACGGAACTGATCCAGCACAGGATGGTTCTCAATTACCTCACAGCGGTGACAGGCGGGTATTGTGTCACCCTAGCAACTCAGTATGGTGTAAAGTGCTGTACGTATATCACAAACAGCACTGATGACCCAACCGAGGTCATAGATCAAAAGATGGACGATATCTTGCAATTGAAGTGGGAGTTCCGAAGGAGGCACAACCTTACCCTTACTTCTGTGAGTAATGAACTGACCGGCTGGGTATCATGGTTGAACCCACGCAATTGGTTCTCAGGTTTAGGAGAATGGGCCCAAAATTTTATCGTTAATGTAGGGAAATTCCTCTTGTGTATCCTAGGAGTTGTCATAATGATTGGTTTGATATTTAGATGTGTTCGGATTTTAATGAATTGCAAGCGTAGTACCAAATTGATGAGTTTGAGGAGCGAGGGCATTGTTACAACAACTGGTTTAATTTATGACCCATCAATCGAGACAATGCTGTGATAAGACGTGATTCCACGGTCCGTTACTTTCACCCGTTTCTCCTTTGTTTTTCTCCAAGGTAAAAAGACATCCACTCGGAAGAAGATTTGATGAACTTTTTCACAGACATTTGATGAACTTTTAGAGACTTTAACTTTCTATGGACACTTGAAAAACTTTGCTTACCACTTACAGCAAAGATACAGCAATCCGGACAAGACATCAACAAGACATCAACAAGACCCAAGGACAATCACATACATTATCATATGAATGCATTTATAACGCATGTTTCTTATCTTCATCGCTACGATCTTCAGGTAGTGACACACATAGTCGACAGGTAATATAGGTACATATATTAGCACTCACATATTTTTCCCCATCATGTATCATCAACTAACATGCACCCCATTTGTTGGAACCAAAAGCCGAAAAGAGCTCGGTAGAGTTTGTTAGCCCACTTACAGACCCTTAATACGGGATAAGAAGGATTCAATGTATACTTCGCAATACCTCGAAGCTTGTACGGCACGATGATACATGACCCCTCAGACATGAATTTCATACATACATGCTTTTACTATCCCACTAGGTCATACATTTCCCACCTTCTCCTCTCCTCCCTACACCCAATAATATATAGGTATTTCACGGTATTATATATTTTTCTGCTTGGTTGTTTAGATAAGTGGCAGTTATTGTTGACTGCCAAAGGGTGGACTGTCAAAGTCGAAAAATATCATGATGCATATGCCTTGTACTAACCCCTCATGCACACGTGCACTGCTCGTGCACCCACTCCCCCGTACGTGCACATACCCGCAAGTTGCGTAGGGGACGCTACAGCGTCTCGTGCGCATGAGATGTGTATTTACGGCAGAGTTTGTGAGCGTCTAGCGTGCGACTCGATCGTAGCATATTTAACCCATATAGTGTGTTTTATAGCTAATATTCCCCTAGACAATGTCAGCGAGTATGTTTAGTTTAAACGGTTCCTGGACAGAGAGATTCCTCTTTGCATGATAGGAAGGGTCAGATAAAGGTTGAAAGGTGGTGTCTACTATCCAGCTGTAGGATATTTTAAGGGTAACATTTCGGTGTTGGTTAGGAAAGGATCGCTCGCTCCTGCGTATAGTTATGTGCAAAAGTAGTTTATGAACATATATTGTATTTGCTGTAAATTACACATGCGGCGGGAATCCTGAGGATACCTCCCACCAGAGCAGTTGGAGAAAGACACAGCCCACCTGTTCAAATCCACCTATGATCTTTGCTATAATGTGGAGACACATTCCTGTGTCCAATGAACAATGAGATTATAGGGACCATTGTATTGTGAATGTATGTTGTGTATATAAAGACCACCATTGCCTGGCCAGTCACTCACTCTCTCAGAAGGCTTTCTCTCTGAATGCTGAGGGCTGGATCCAGGACGCGCTTGCGAATCATCCCCACGTATGTATATTTCTCTGTAGCCATTTTGTTATCCATTCTGTTCGCCATTCGTTTCAATTTGTTCACTCTTGTTTGTTATTGTTCATATTATTCTCTGTTATTGTGTTAGATTTTGATGTTAGTTTGTAGTGTATAACTTGTATTGTGTTTTTCCCCTTTTCTCTAAACCATCCACGGAGGTGTTAGAACCGCTGTGGTTTTTAAATCAAAACCAGGTCTTGTGTTTTCACTCCTTACTAAGGGTTTTCTTAGCGTCACAATCGCTCAAACAGCATACACATTGTTAAGGGTTTTCAGCGTTACATCATTGTAGTATTAGATTACTAAGGTTTAGAGTATAAGCATATTCTTACTGTGTGTTATTAATAAGGTTTACTGTGTATCATTCTGTGAGCGTCTGCGCCGCTCGTGTCTCACTCTCACGGCGCAGCGTCCGCTACGCCAATAGCGTAGCAGTACAGTACTCGGTACGCCTATAGCGTGCTTGGTACGAAGCGTGAAACCGTAAGCGTACGCATCGCTCGTGCGTCGTGCCCACGGCTTAGCGTCTGTTACGCTAAGTGCGTACCCCTACGGTACTCGTACGCAAATAGCGTACTTAGTCCGTAATAGTAAATAGCTTATGTTTAAAGGTAATATTTGACATTATCAGCCTTTATTCCTGCTGGTCAAGTCTTTTATTTTCATTGTGTAAGTATGTTGTCCTGCATGATCATACAATTATTTTAATAGAGTTAAATGAACGTCTCATAAATCACCACATCTACTATAAAATGCAATGTTGACAGACCAACAAATTTAGCACAAATATTAAAATGACAAAAGGAATGTGATGTACTTTAGCTCTAGGGCGGGAAACAACATTTGTCGCTCTCCTTTAAACAGATGCTCCATAATTTGATTGCTTTTGCTAATGATTATCTCTGTTGTTGTGTCTAAGATGTGTGATTAAATGCCGTGGTTATTAAAATCTATTTAATATTCCTACTCAGAATGTGTGCATCTCTAGAAAGTGTACTTATTTAATTACGTGCCAATGAATTACTTTTATTGCTGTTATAAGTTAGGCTAAAGAGGATGTGTCTAATACAACTACACAGTTACATAATAAATGACTCTGGCCATATATTTGAGTTCTGTTTAAGTGTAACAGCGCTTACAAGAGCTGAGCGCATTAATCAGATCAGCTGCATAACTGAGCAGCTAAATGAATATTCACCTTGTTTAGTGAGTGCACAAAAGGAATTACCGAGATGATGGGGGGGATAGAGAATCACTTACTGTATATACACAGTATATGTAAATATTACCATACATATCTATAACTAGGTGACTCATCGCGCCCTACGGGCGCTCTTCACACCGTCGCAAGGGGCTACGCCCCCTTAACCCCTGCACACATTTCTGGCATTGAATAGTTGCATTATATGGAGTATTACGTGCATTCCTAGTTTTGGTTAGTGGTTAAATATTGCAGGACAAAAGGGCGTCCGATGGGGAAGGGGGCGTAGCCCCTTTGCGACAGGGAGTGGGGGCTGCGGATGGGGGAGGGGGTACGGAGGCGCTGCGGGTGGGGCAAGGGCAGGTGCGGAGCTGTTGTGGATGGGGGAGGGGTCCCGGAGGCACTGCGAGTGGGGAAGGGGCAGGTATGCAGGTGGAGTAGGGGGTCCACAGGGGCCTCAGGTGGGGGAGGGGCATGTGAGTGGGGGAGGGGGGCCGTAGGCATTGTGGGTGGTGGAGAGGTAAGTGCAGGGGTGGCGCCGGTGGAGTAGGTGGTCCGGTGACCCAGCGGGTGGGGGAGGGTTGGGTGCGGTGGTTTATACATGCAGACATCGGCACACTCCCCTCCCCCCAAAAAAGACAATACAATCCTTTGTGACAACCACCCCACCCCCCACTTCCAAATAGTGTGAAGTACAGCCTTTGCCTCCCTCACCACAGCTCACAGCCGTGGACAGCACCCTGGCCAACCCCAAGACAATGCTGCCATGGTGACACACTAACCTACCCCATGGATAGATGCCAGCTCCGCCTGTCTGATGCCCTCTCTGCCCCCCAGACTACTGCAGCAAATAGCAAAGCCCCCCCAGCTGCAGGCAGCACACTCCAGCCCTCACCCCACCACATGCTGATCTTGGGACACACTACTGTACTCCCTGGCAGCAGGTGGCACATTCTCCGGGGCCCAGCCACGGACAGCTCACTAAGAGAAACTTTCTCCCCATCTCCTGTAAGCTGCAGCCGCTGAAGGGGGAGGCATACACAGTCAGTGTAATGGCAGGCGCCGAGGGGAGAGCGGTCCCGGGAAGCTGCAGCCGCCGGGTGAGCGAGCGGGTGGAGGGAGCACTGTGACAGCCGTCAAACGTCCGCCGAGGGGAGAGCGGGTCCCGGGAAGCTGCAGCCGCCGGGTGAGCGAGCGGGTGGAGGGAGCACTGTGACAGCCGTCAAACGTCCGCCGAGGGGAGAGCGGGTCCCGGGAAGCTGCAGCCGCCGGGTGAGCGAGCGGGTGGAGGGAGCACTGTGACAGCCGTCAAACGTCCGCCGAGGGGAGAGCGGTTCCTGGGAAACTGCAGCCGCCGGGTGAGCGAGCGGGTGGAGGTAGCACTGTGACAGCCGTCAAACGTCCGCCGAGGGGAGAGCGGGTCCCGGGAAGCTGCAGCCGCCGGGTGAGCGAGCGGGTGGAGGGGCACTGTGACAGCCGCACAGCCGTCAGATGGGCGCCGAGGGGAGAGCGGGCCCCGCGAAGCTGCAGCCGCCGGGTGAGCGAGCGGGTGGAGGGGCACTGTGACAGCCGCACAGCCATCGGACGGGCGCTGAGGGGAGAGCGGGTCCCGGGAAGTTGCAGCCGCCCGGTGTGTGAGCGGTGGAGGGGTGGGGGAGTCCGGTGGAGTGTGTGTGGGTGGCCCGGGACAGTTGCCTCTGCTATAATCCATGTATGCCTGCCTTCCATAGATGATCTGACTGCATTTAAGGGTTTGGCCAGATCTGTGACTCTGACTCCGCCCAGCGTTACGGCCAGGCACAGAGTCACAGATTTGGCCTAATATATAGGAGATGGATGCAGTGGGGTTCTGGGTAGAGATTTACTCGCTTCTTAATGCCACATTTAAAGCAAGTTCGGATTTATCCGATAAGTTGCCGTTTTGAGATCCAGGTAAATCCAAGTAAGTCTGGGTAAATCCGAACCCGCACATCTCTAGTTCTTGGGTACCCCTCACCACACACCTTGCACATATAACAAATTTTACAGGTTTTGTTCAGTGGGTCTCCTCCCCATTTAAAGTGTCGGTGCATTTGTTGGGTGATATCCTCAGAACGATTGCACCGCACAGTGATAGCAAAGACTGTGGCTCTGTACCAGAGCCTTATTTATTTATGATATATTACCAGCTATTTATATAGCGCACACATATTCCGCAGCGCTTTACAGAGATTATTTGGCCATTGTCATCAGTCCCTGCCCCAGTGGAGCATACAATCTATATTCCCTTAATATAGGAACAAGGGTGCAGGTGCATCATACACCATTAAAATTATAACAACCATAATATCCGAGGTTCTTGGCATATATTGGGCAGTATATGAGCCTACCCACCTACTTCATGGTGACCTCATCGGACAGGTCAGACAGCAACCCAGATTCATACAAGTGGCTGTGTCATGGTATACAAGTGGCTGTGGAATCTCCAGACTCAAAGTGGCTGTGCTGCATATACAAGGTGGCTGTTCTGGGGACTCCAGACTCCATACAAGTGAATGTGCTGTGTCCATTTAAGTGGCTGTTGGTTCAGATATAAGCAGCACTACAGTGAGTATTGTTGGCACTCAGTTGCGAATTTTTTTGTAAAAAAAAAAGAAAAATATATTAAAAAAAGTTTTATGAAAATAATAAACTAAAATAAAATTTATTATTTACATTTTGGACAAACTGTGTACATATGTACACAGTACATATACTGAATTCATGTACTACATTGACACAACTTGAGTTGAGCTGGGAAATAAAAAATAAATATATTCTTGTATTGTTTGTACTGTTCTGGCACACTTTACCCATCTTGCAACACTTTTTGCTTCTGCCACTGCTGTGTGGCAATGTGTTATAGACAGGGGCGGAACTGTGGGAGGCAATGGAGTCGGCTGCCGCCAGGCTCCTGACCTGCAGGGGGCACTTCTCCATTGCCTCCCACTCAACATAAGGCGTGCGCACGGGGGGTGCCTGGTGCGCACAGGCACCCTCCAATGTCCGGCACCCCCCACACGCCATGCTTGCTGCCTGCAGCACAGTGATCGCTGAGCAGTGATCGGAGCCCAGCGGCAGCCTGCAGCTCATTCCTGTGCCTCCCCTCACCGCTGCGCCTGGCACCCGCCGCATGCTGATAATACTATATGCTGAGCAGGGTCGGATTAGCCCGGCGGGATCCTGGGACAGTCGGCCAAGCTGGGCAGTGTTCAGCCATCCCCCGCTCTCACCGCCGCGCAGGCTCACCACTCAGACACGTGCTGCCGCGAACGGAGCTTAGCTCCTATCGGACAGCATTCACAGTTTCGGTACATGCTCAGAAGCTAATTGCCGGGAGGAATAACCAACGGTACAGCTGATCTGTCAACAGCTGTGCCGCTTGGAAACTGATGATGATGCTACTCGGCTGGCACTGCATCCACGGCACCTTCACATTCACAGTGGCTGGCCCCTCCCCAGGGACCAGCCAGCCTATCACGGTGCTCAGAGTGGGCTGCATGTATCAGCCCAGCCCTCTTCTTTCTGCTCCTCGCCGGCTGCCTGTGTCACTGGATTGCCTGCCCCCCTTCTCCATGCTGTCCTGACTTCCTCTCTGCAGCTGTTCTCTATAAGAAAAACCAAGAAAGGCAGGTACCATAGGGTGTTGGCTATACACTGGACTGTAATATGGGGGAGGGGGCTGTTTATACTGCTGGATAATATGGTAGAACTGTGTATACTGGATTTTAATATGAGGGCACTGTGTATACTTGGGGGGGGGGGGTAATATTGGAGCACTGTGAGTACAAGAGGGTAAATGGGGGGGTGGCTGTGTATATTGGACTGTAACATGTGGGTCGCTTTGTTAACTGGGGGGTAATATGAGGGAGGGGACTGTGTGTACTGGACTGTAATATGTAGGGCACTGTGTGTACTGGGGTGACATTTAGTGTAGGGAGGGGGGCACAAAAACAAACGAAATAGGGGGCACGGGTACAGTACTGTAGTAGTATGTTAAAAGCTTAATGGTTTACTTAGTATAAATGACACGTACATCAGAAAAGGTATAAACTGGCATATCATGTGCAAACAAGCCTGTTAGGAGAAAGTGCTACAACTCCATTTTGTTTATCCCTGATATGCCAGTTTTTACCTTTTCTAGCATAGGGCTGGTGCAAATGTCATTGGTGCAACCGATAGTGGCGTCTAATAACCCATAAAGTTTGATTTCTGCATCTATAGACAATGACAGTGGGGGTTTTAACCCTTGCACATTCCCACAGATGTACACCAGGGAAGGGCTTTGTAGCAGCATCAACATAAGTGTTTCAAGCGCAACTGCAGCAAAAGATGGAAGGAAAGCCAAGTTTTAGGATCATGCTCTATGACGAGTTTACTATCCCACCCCCTCAACAGACTACACCCATTCAAAAGACACCGCCCCCATTAGGGATGCATCTAGACATTTCCCAGGCTGGTTTGCCATCCCAATCCGCCCCTGATGCTGAGTGAGTGCCCTTTACTGGTTGGCGGCCTCACAGGGGGGGCTGAAGTTAGCTTGCGATGTGACGTGATGTCTGCCCACGCTTTCCTCCCACCCACCTGCGCTTTCCTACCGCCGCACTCACAGACTCAGTCCTCATGTGCCGCCACACCACAGGCAGCGTTCCTCTGGGGGAGGACAGGGACCAGGGCCGGTAACAGGAAAAATTCTATCTATATCTACAGCATCAGCCAGTCATCTCTTCCAGCTGCCCAAGGGGGAAGGAGGGAAAAGGGGGGGTGCAGGGCGGGTGTCTGCAGGCAGCAGAGCAAACACAGTTCTGCTGCAGCCAGTCAGGTCATATGTGCCGGCGGCATCATTCATCACACCAGCAGGTGACTGGGTTGCTGGGGAGGGGTTCGCTGGGGAAGAATGGGTCTCTGGGAGAGGTTGCCCCAGGTGGGGCTTTTTATCCTGGACTGTGTGCCCAGCAGGAGGACCGGCGCAGCATCATATGTCAGCGTAAGTGACAGGTGTGCATGTGTATGTGTGTGTGTGTGTGTGGGGGGGGTGATTACTGGGGGGTATCTTTAATAAATGTTGGCAGCACTGTGTTTATGTGTGTGAATGTTTTTAAGTGAGGTGTGTGTGTTTTTTAAAGGAAAGTTGTGTGTTTAAGCGAAAGAGGCATGTGTGTGTGTAATTGTGTGTGTGTGTAATTGTGTGTAATTGTGTGTAAATAAAAGTGGCGTGTGTGTGTAATTGTGTGTGTGTAAGTGAAAGTGATGTGTGTGTGTAATTGTGTGTAAGTGAAAGTGGCGTGTGTGTAAGTGAAAGTGGTGTGTGTATGTGTGTGTAATTGAAAGCTGCTGCATTGTGTGTGTGTGTGTGTGTGTGTGTGTGTGTAAGTGAAAGAGGCATGTGTGTAATTGTGTGTGTGTAAGTGAAAGTGACGTGTGTGTGTGTAATTGTCTGAAAGTGGCATGTGTGTGTGTAAGTGAAAGTGGCGTGTGTGTGTGTAATTGTGTGTAAGTGAAAGTGACGTGTGTGTAATAGTGTGTAAGTGAAAAAGGAGCGTGTAAGTGAAAAAGGGGTGTGTGTTTGTAAGTGAAAAAGGCGTGTGTGTAAGTGAAAGAGGCGTTTGAGTTAGTGAAAGAGGTGTGTGTGTGTGTAAGTGAAAAAGATGTGTGTGTAAATGAAAGAGGCATGTGTGTAAGTGAAAGAGGTGTGTGAGTTAGTGAAAAAGATGTGTGTGTGTGTGTGTGTGTATGTAAGTGAAAGGTGTGTGTGTTTTCAGTGAAAAAAGCATGTGTGTGTGCAAGGAAAAGAGGCATGTGTGTGTAAGCGAAAGGTGTGTGTGTATCTATACTATTGTGAAAGGCACCTGAGTACGCTGCTACTGTTCACCCTGTGTACCAGATATCTACATATGGCGTATATGTATGTATATATATATATATATATAGCAAGCAAGGTGTTCCTGTTAGAGGTGGTGAAGTATCATTCCAATCCCTCAATTTACAAGAACAGGCGGCACTCCTGGGTCTTGGTGAAATAAATTCAAGTGTATTTGGAAAAACACTAAGATAGATGGCACATTACGCCAACGTTTCAGCGCCACGCAGGGCGCTTTTTTCAAGGCTGTGTGCTATTGCTGCAAACAAAAAACAGAATAATGTGTTTGTCTTACCTTTTAAACCCTGTAGTGAGAGGAATCGGCTGACGGTGCTGCGGGCACTGGCGTCCAGCGGGGCTTCCGGTAGGCGTTCCCTTCACTCAGCCCGGACGTGACGTCGCTGGTTGCTAGGGAACCCGCGGGCGTCCCTGCTGCCGCAGTTAACTCAATGCTCCAGTCAGACCTAGAAAAATGTGACACCGGTGTGTGAAATCATCTGTCATGTTAGAATTATGTGCATATGTAGATGCTACTAGTGTAAACTGTGAGGAAATGCGTGAGCATATTAAAAGGTTAAAAAAGCCTGTGAAGGCTGTACCAGATCATGAAGCTAGGATATTAGCACCAATATAGATGCTGATTTGTGTGGTACATGTTTTACAAATGTTATGTACTTATGTGAGATAATCATTTTGATGCAAATGAGTTATATGTACTTGTTGTACCAATACCACAGTGTCTATGTATCAATGGAACCATATGACAAATGATGAAGTAAATAAATGGGAATATTGTGAAAGTCTACCTGTTTGTGTGTAATGTTAAAAGGAGACAGGAGACAGCATGACTGGGGTACTATATAACTTAAAAGACGTTGGATCACCGTGCTGCCAAGGTGTTACTAATTAAATTCTATAGGGTAATGAAAATAGAAGAGAATTCCAAAGAGTGCTATGTGTGGTGGTCAGATGCTTATTACATTGGATGGCTTGCCCGAAGGGGGCCAAATTATTGCCAAAAAACACTCCAAGCAACGTGTTCATTGAGACCATGTGGGGTCAATGTGGACAATCGATATATCCATTCTATTTCCCTTTGGGCTAGGATTTTAGCTCGATCTCCTCCTCTTGCGCTTGCTGGAATGTGATCCACAATTATATGTCTCAAATGGTGTAATTGATGTTGTGCTTGCTTGAAGTGTCTTGCTACCGGTTGATCATTCGGTTTACCCTCCAGAGCTGCCTTGATGGCTGACCTGTGTAAAGCCATTCGTTCTCGAAAGGTACGAATGGTTTGGCCCACGTATAGTAAGCCACAGGGACATGAAATGACGTATATCACAAATTGTGACAAACACGTTACATGATGGCGAATTTTGAATGTCTTCTTACTGATGGGATGAATAAACTGTGGACCTGTGTCCATGTGCTTGCATGTGGTGCATGTGAGGCACCTTTGACATCCCGTTTTGTATGCTGTATGTTTTCTTTGGGTGACGTCCGTTTTTACTAATAAATCTCTGAGGTTACGTCCCCTTTTGAAGCATGGCATAATTGTTGTGTTTTTGAATACTGGTAATGTTGGATCCGTGTTGACGATGGGCCACAACGCCCGTGTGGCCCTTGTAGTAACTGAGCTGGCCGTAGTGTATTCTGTGATAAAAGGTATCTTCTTTAAGGGTTGTTGCTTTTTGGAGACTAGTAGTTGTTCTCTGGGTATACCTGAGATCTCTTGTTTAATGTCCGCCAACTGTTTCTGATTGTATCCTCTTTGTATAAACTTGAATACTACTTGGTCCAGTGCACTATCCAGTTGTTCCCTGTTACTGGTAATTCGGGCTACACGTAGCATTTGAGACCTTGGTAAGCCCTTTTTTTAGTGCTGGCGGATGAAAGCTGTTCTTTCTCAATAATGTGTTTCGATCCGTTGGTTTATGATATACCGATGTGGTGATGGTCTCATTGCAAATGTTTATTTCAACGTCCAAAAAATGTATAGACTCCGTGCTGGTTTCTGTGGTGAGTTTGATTGGCGTGTCACTGTGGTTGATGTTATTTAGAAGATCCTTCAGCTCATCTTCCGTGCCGGTCCAAAATAGTAGAAGATCATCTATGTAACGTGTGTACAATAGTGACTTGCCTCGTATATCTTCTGAACCTAGATGTTGCTGTTCAAATGCATACATATACACGTTAGCATAACTCGGGGATACATTGGATCCCATTGAGCATCCTGCGAGTTGTACGAAATAATCGCCGTTATGTAAAAAGTAATTGTGTGTTAGGATGTATTCCAGAAGTTTCATGAATAAAGGTATATAGATGGCATTGAAGTTCTGCGAGGTCAGAAATTGTTGCATTGCTGCAAGGCCTTCAGAATGAGGAATGACCGTGTACAAACTTTGTACATCCATGGTACACATGATAGTATTCTTCGGTACTTTAGATATTTCCCGTAACTTAAGCAATAATTGAGTGGTATCTTTTAAATATGTGGTTTGTTTGCTGACCAATGGTTGTAGTAATGTGTCTAAAAAGATGGAAATCGGCTGTATCAGTGATCCTCTTGCTGATGTAATCGGGCGACCGGGAGGATGCAGTGGATTTTTGTGTAATTTAGGGACAGTATACAATACTGGAACCACAGGATGCGGTTGTTTCAAAGCAGCTGCGGTTTTGGAATCCAAATGTCCATCTGATACTGCTTGTTTAAGGATGTTGTCTATTTCCAATTTGTATTGTACAGTGGGATTATTGCGTAATTTTTTGTACGTGATGGGGTCCCTTAGCTGTCGGTCAATTTCAGCAATGTAGTCCTTCCTGTCCTGTATGACTATTGCTCCCCCTTTATCCGCCGGCCGTATAATGATGTCCTTGTAGGAACTGAGATCTTTTAGAGCTTGTTGTTCTTGTGCGGTGATGTTTTTGTATATGGACGGAGCTGCTTGGTCATATCTTTTTATTGAGGAGTCCAGTAGTCTGGAAAAAGTTTTTATAGCAGCGTTATTGGATTGAGGGTCAAAAGTCGATCTGGACGGCAGGTTGACAAGTGGTTCACTGGTGATGGGTGTGTGTTGATATTGAAAGTGCTCCTTGAGTCTTAATGTTCTGCTGAATCGATGTTGTTCAACTGTCCATTTAAAGTCATTATGAGGGTTGGTGGGTATGAACGAAAGTCCCTTTTTTAGGACTTGTTTTTCTGGATCCGTGAGAATTCTTGAAGATAAGTTGAAGACTAAGTCTTCTTCTTGTACCTCGCACCACGTGGTGGTTTTCCTGAGTCTGAGGTTTTGTCCCCCCCGTCTGGTGGGTCTTGTCCTCCGGGTTCGTGTGCAGTCTTCGTAGCAACCCCTAAAGGGGCCTGTTTAGGAGATTTGGAGCCATCTGTTTCATACCCACGGAAATCGCTATCAGAGTTGGATGAATATGTGCGTCTTCCTGATTGGGCTCTTCTATCCCTCCAGGATTGTCGTTGGGTTCTTCTGCCTCCTGGCCGTGCCTCTGTTATGCCGTATAACCATCGGTACACCCGATTGTCTTCGTAATCAATGTTGACAGTTTGGAGTTTGGATCTCTTGAATGTTATGAGATCCCGTTTGTATTTATCCAATTGAATTTTCAATTTCTCCCAAGTACTGGCATATTGTGCATCGTTGAGTACTGTCTGATGGTCTGTAGTGTATTGGGCAATGGTGCTTCTGTATTTTTTTAATTCCTTTCCCGATTCTTCTATAACCAGCAGCATGAGGTCCATGCTGCATTTATTGAGGACTGATATCCAACGGTGGCAGAATTCGGGGCTGTTTCTGCCTATGGTGGGGACATTTTTAACTCTGAACCCCCTGGGGATGCGCTTGGCCCGGAAATAGTCAGACAGCGAAGTTCCGTGTAACAAGAAGTCCACTTCTTTTTTCTTTAGTCTTAAAAGAGTATGATAAATCTCTTCTGGGGTGGTTTTTTCCTCAGTCGTTCCTGTATCTTCCGTGAATAATATGGCTGCTGCCTCAGAGTCGGTGAAAACCAACATGTCGTCAATGGCCATAGACATACTGTGTGCAGTTGTGGTCTTTTTGGAACTGCTGGCTGCATTCATGCTGGAGTGTTCAAGATGTGACCGAACACAGTATACTTGTTTTGTAATGCAAACTGAAATGTCAATTGTGGTAATATCACTCAGACCAACCGAATGAGTGTATAGCTATTTGTCGATGAGTAGATAATTTTGAAAAATAAAGTCAGGTGCCGTACCGCTGGAGACTGCAAGTGCAGTCCAATTGATATGAGATTGTTTTAGTAGGCACTCATTAAAATCCACATCTGCCCTGGTGCCTTCCACAAACGCAATGTGTAGCAAGCAAGGTGTTCCTGTTAGAGGTGGTGAAGTATCATTCCAATCCCTCAATTTACAAGAACAGGCGGCACTCCTGGGTCTTGGTGAAATAAATTCATTTGTAAAACATGTACCACACAAATCAGCATCTATATTGGTGCTAATATCCTAGCTTCATGATCTGGTACAGCCTTCACAGGCTTTTTTAACCTTTTAATATGCTCACGCATTTCCTCACAGTTTACACTAGTAGCATCTACATATGCACATAATTCTAACATGACAGATGATTTCACACACCGGTGTCACATTTTTCTAGGTCTGACTGGAGCATTGAGTTAACTGCGGCAGCAGGGACGCCCGCGGGTTCCCTAGCAACCAGCGACGTCACGTCCGGGCTGAGTGAAGGGAACGCCTACCGGAAGCCCCGCTGGACGCCAGTGCCCGCAGCACCGTCAGCCGATTCCTCTCACTACAGGGTTTAAAAGGTAAGACAAACACATTATTCTGTTTTTTGTTTGCAGCAATAGCACACAGCCTTGAAAAAAGCGCCCTGCGTGGCGCTGAAACGTTGGCGTAATGTGCCATCTATCTTAGTGTTTTTCCAAATACACTTGAATTTATTTCACCAAGACCCAGGAGTGCCGCCTGTTCTTGTAAATTGAGGGATTGGAATGATACTTCACCACCTCTAACAGGAACACCTTGCTTGCTACACATTGCGTTTGTGGAAGGCACCAGGGCAGATGTGGATTTTAATGAGTGCCTACTAAAACAATCTCATATCAATTGGACTGCACTTGCAGTCTCCAGCGGTACGGCACCTGACCTTATTTTTCAAAATTATCTACTCATCGACAAATAGCTATACACTCATTCGGTTGGTCTGAGTGATATTACCACAATTGACATTTCAGTTTGCATTACAAAACAAGTATACTGTGTTCGGTCACATCTTGAACACTCCAGCATGAATGCAGCCAGCAGTTCCAAAAAGACCACAACTGCACACAGTATGTCTATGGCCATTGACGACATGTTGGTTTTCACCGACTCTGAGGCAGCAGCCATATTATTCACGGAAGATACAGGAACGACTGAGGAAAAAACCACCCCAGAAGAGATTTATCATACTCTTTTAAGACTAAAGAAAAAAGAAGTGGACTTCTTGTTACACGGAACTTCGCTGTCTGACTATTTCCGGGCCAAGCGCATCCCCAGGGGGTTCAGAGTTAAAAATGTCCCCACCATAGGCAGAAACAGCCCCGAATTCTGCCACCGTTGGATATCAGTCCTCAATAAATGCAGCATGGACCTCATGCTGCTGGTTATAGAAGAATCGGGAAAGGAATTAAAAAAATACAGAAGCACCATTGCCCAATACACTACAGACCATCAGACAGTACTCAACGATGCACAATATGCCAGTACTTGGGAGAAATTGAAAATTCAATTGGATAAATACAAACGGGATCTCATAACATTCAAGAGATCCAAACTCCAAACTGTCAACATTGATTACGAAGACAATCGGGTGTACCGATGGTTATACGGCATAACAGAGGCACGGCCAGGAGGCAGAAGAACCCAACGACAATCCTGGAGGGATAGAAGAGCCCAATCAGGAAGACGCACATATTCATCCAACTCTGATAGCGATTTCCGTGGGTATGAAACAGATGGCTCCAAATCTCCTAAACAGGCCCCTTTAGGGGTTGCTACGAAGACTGCACACGAACCCGGAGGACAAGACCCACCAGACGGGGGGGACAAAACCTCAGACTCAGGAAAACCACCACGTGGTGCGAGGTACAAGAAGAAGACTTAGTCTTCAACTTATCTTCAAGAATTCTCACGGATCCAGAAAAACAAGTCCTAAAAAAGGGACTTTCGTTCATACCCACCAACCCTCATAATGACTTTAAATGGACAGTTGAACAACATCGATTCAGCAGAACATTAAGACTCAAGGAGCACTTTCAATATCAACACACACCCATCACCAGTGAACCACTTGTCAACCTGCCGTCCAGATCGACTTTTGACCCTCAATCCAATAACGCTGCTATAAAAACTTTTTCCAGACTACTGGACTCCTCAATAAAAAGATATGACCAAGCAGCTCCGTCCATATACAAAAACATCACCGCACAAGAACAACAAGCTCTAAAAGATCTCAGTTCCTACAAGGACATCATTATACGGCCGGCGGATAAAGGGGGAGCAATAGTCATACAGGACAGGAAGGACTACATTGCTGAAATTGACCGACAGCTAAGGGACCCCATCACGTACAAAAAATTACGCAATAATCCCACTGTACAATACAAATTGGAAATAGACAACATCCTTAAACAAGCAGTATCAGATGGACATTTGGATTCCAAAACCGCAGCTGCTTTGAAACAACCGCATCCTGTGGTTCCAGTATTGTATACTGTCCCTAAATTACACAAAAATCCACTGCATCCTCCCGGTCGCCCGATTACATCAGCAAGAGGATCACTGATACAGCCGATTTCCATCTTTTTAGACACATTACTACAACCATTGGTCAGCAAACAAACCACATATTTAAAAGATACCACTCAATTATTGCTTAAGTTACGGGAAATATCTAAAGTACCGAAGAATACTATCATGTGTACCATGGATGTACAAAGTTTGTACACGGTCATTCCTCATTCTGAAGGCCTTGCAGCAATGCAACAATTTCTGACCTCGCAGAACTTCAATGCCATCTATATACCTTTATTCATGAAACTTCTGGAATACATCCTAACACACAATTACTTTTTACATAACGGCGATTATTTCGTACAACTCGCAGGATGCTCAATGGGATCCAATGTATCCCCGAGTTATGCTAACGTGTATATGTATGCATTTGAACAGCAACATCTAGGTTCAGAAGATATACGAGGCAAGTCACTATTGTACACACGTTACATAGATGATCTTCTACTATTTTGGACCGGCACGGAAGATGAGCTGAAGGATCTTCTAAATAACATCAACCACAGTGACACGCCAATCAAACTCACCACAGAAACCAGCACGGAGTCTATACATTTTTTGGACGTTGAAATAAACATTTGCAATGAGACCATCACCACATCGGTATATCATAAACCAACGGATCGAAACACATTATTGAGAAAGAACAGCTTTCATCCGCCAGCACTAAAAAAAGGGCTTACCAAGGTCTCAAATGCTACGTGTAGCCCAAATTACCAGTAACAGGGAACAACTGGATAGTGCACTGGACCAAGTAGTATTCAAGTTTATACAAAGAGGATACAATCAGAAACAGTTGGCGGACATTAAACAAGAGATCTCAGGTATACCCAGAGAACAACTACTAGTCTCCAAAAAGCAACAACCCTTAAAGAAGATACCTTTTATCACAGAATACACTACGGCCAGCTCAGTTACTACAAGGGCCACACGGGCGTTGTGGCCCATCGTCAACACGGATCCAACATTACCAGTATTCAAAAACACAACAATTATGCCATGCTTCAAAAGGGGACGTAACCTCAGAGATTTATTAGTAAAAACGGACGTCACCCAAAGAAAACATACAGCATACAAAACGGGATGTCAAAGGTGCCTCACATGCACCACATGCAAGCACATGGACACAGGTCCACAGTTTATTCATCCCATCAGTAAGAAGACATTCAAAATTCGCCATCATGTAACGTGTTTGTCACAATTTGTGATATACGTCATTTCATGTCCCTGTGGCTTACTATACGTGGGCCAAACCATTCGTACCTTTCGAGAACGAATGGCTTTACACAGGTCAGCCATCAAGGCAGCTCTGGAGGGTAAACCGAATGATCAACCGGTAGCAAGACACTTCAAGCAAGCACAACATCAATTACACCATTTGAGACATATAATTGTGGATCACATTCCAGCAAGCGCAAGAGGAGGAGATCGAGCTAAAATCCTAGCCCAAAGGGAAATAGAATGGATATATCGATTGTCCACATTGACCCCACATGGTCTCAATGAACACGTTGCTTGGAGTGTTTTTTGGCAATAATTTGGCCCCCTTCGGGCAAGCCATCCAATGTAATAAGCATCTGACCACCACACATAGCACTCTTTGGAATTCTCTTCTATTTTCATTACCCTATAGAATTTAATTAGTAACACCTTGGCAGCACGGTGATCCAACGTCTTTTAAGTTATATAGTACCCCAGTCATGCTGTCTCCTGTCTCCTTTTAACATTACACACAAACAGGTAGACTTTCACAATATTCCCATTTATTTACTTCATCATTTGTCATATGGTTCCATTGATACATAGACACTGTGGTATTGGTACAACAAGTACATATAACTCATTTGCATCAAAATGATTATCTCACATAAGTACATAACATTTGTAAAACATGTACCACACAAATCAGCATCTATATTGGTGCTAATATCCTAGCTTCATGATCTGGTACAGCCTTCACAGGCTTTTTTAACCTTTTAATATGCTCACGCATTTCCTCACAGTTTACACTAGTAGCATCTACATATGCACATAATTCTAACATGACAGATGATTTCACACATGTGTCACATTTTTCTAGGTCTGACTGGAGCATTGAGTTAACTGCGGCAGCAGGGACGCCCGCGGGTTCCCTAGCAACCAGCGACGTCACGTCCGGGCTGAGTGAAGGGAACGCCTACCGGAAGCCCCGCTGGACGCCAGTGCCCGCAGCACCGTCAGCCGATTCCTCTCACTACAGGGTTTAAAAGGTAAGACAAACACATTATTCTGTTTTTTGTTTGCAGCAATAGCACACAGCCTTGAAAAAAGCGCCCTGCGTGGCGCTGAAACGTTGGCGTAATGTGCCATCTATCTTAGTGTTTTTCCAAATACACTTGAATTTATTTCACCAAGACCCAGGAGTGCCGCCTGTTCTTGTAAATTGAGGGATTGGAATGATACTTCACCACCTCTAACAGGAACACCTTGCTTGCTACACATTGCGTTTGTGGAAGGCACCAGGGCAGATGTGGATTTTAATGAGTGCCTACTAAAACAATCTCATATATACATATATATATATCCCTATATGTGTGGGGGTGGGGGCACCAACATTTTATCATGTCTCCGGGCGACTGGGGTGAACTTACGCCACTGGTTATAGATGTGCTATATATTACCGTGTATTTTTGCCGCTGCTCTCTCGCTTAGTAACCAGCCAGCTCACTGCAGTCTTTGGCCTAAACAGGATGAAAACAATGTTGTGAGCTGTGAGGTGGTAAAAATTGACTGGAACTGACTTGAAATTAATGTTATTGAGGATAGTAATAATAACACCGTATGAACAAAAAACATGCTCAAATTATTTGTTTTTAATATTTTTTGTACATTTTTGAAAAAAAAAAATACAAAACCAAAACAGCATTTTTGCAAAACCAAAACTTGACGACGAAGCAAAAATGGCTTGGAGTGCATCTATAGTATAAACATATGACATGAACAGAAAAAATATCTTCCTCCTCCACCATAAGAACCTAATCTGAAATACCATCAAACTTGTTAAGTCCTTGACATTTGTACAGATGTATTATATGATGTTGTCAGTAGTTGTTTATATAAGACATAGACTACTTTAAAATGAACATTGATTTATTTATACATGAAAAGATTTCAAAGCAAACAAAACTGTGTATCGACATATTTTTTACATATGTTCCAAATGCATGTCATGTATGACTATACAGTATGTTTTTCTTAATTAATAATTATAGATATTTATATGTGAAAAGAAAATTAAAAAAAATCTTACACATGATTTACGTTTTATTTATTGCTAAATACACATGGATGATGTAATGTTATTTTTTTCAAACGATATATCTCATGACATAAGAAATTAAAATGCTGATATGTTACTCAGAGCAGTTAGGGCTACAACGTGCCTATAAGACGGAGATAGAGAATACGGTTGAGGACCAAGAAGTTGCAGGTAAAGTGGGGCGAGAAAAACTCTCTTGGGTGTGTTAAGTGAGTGTTGCAGGCATGTCAGTGAGAGCGGCTGCAATATCAGACTCACACCTGCTTCCACGGCGACTCCGCCAACAAGAGCATATGCAGCAGTGTCTACCTCTCTGTGTGCAAACTGTATGAAGCTGGGTAGACCGTAATAAACTACAGCCAAGACTACATTGTTGAGAGCTCAGAGGATGGCTGTGTGACTGTGTGCGGTTCATGGTCAGTGTCCTTGACAGTTGGCAACTGTGTTTAAAATAACGAGGAGCCAGCATTTTATGAATACACAGATAAAAGTGGGTACACACTCCGATTCTGGAATGCTGGCGATAGACGACTATGTCGTTGAACAATATAGCGTTCAACGATATAGGGGCCGATTCAGACCTGATCGATAGGCTGCGTTTTCTCACAGCCTGTGATCAGATCTGAGCTGCGCATGCGTATGCACCGCAATGCACAGGCACGATGGACCGCAGCAATGGGGATCGCAGGTCAGCGACGGGATGGTTCAAAAATTCTGAATGCACCGATGATCGCAAAGAGATTGACAGGAAGATGGCGTTTGTGGGTGGCAACTGACCGTTTTCAAGGAGTGTCCGGGAAAATGCAGACGTGTCCAAGCTTTGGAAGGGAGGGTGTCTGACGTCAAATCTGGTCCCGGACAGGCTGAAGTGATCGCAGCAGCTGAGTAAGTCCTGGACTGCACAGAGACTGCACAAGATCTGTTTGTACAGCTCTGCTACACATGTGATCACACACTTGCACAGCTAAAATACACTCCCCCTGTAGGCGGCGACTATCCGTTCGCAGGGCTGCAAAAATCACTTCCCAGCGATCAGGTCTGAATTACCCCCATAATGCGTACACACTGAACGTTATCGCTCAATGATAACATTCAGTGACGTCACCACCGGCATTCCAGAACATGCAGCTCAGCCCGACATTGACGGGTTGAGCTGCATGTCAGCTCAATATTGGTGAACGCTGAATGACGTGCGGGACCACGCAATTGCTTAATGTACGGCCACATGATAATGGCACATACAAAACATATCCAGATTGAGAGCTAGCTTATCTGGAGGCACCCCTGTATCCTCCAAATGGCACCACAGGACCCAGCATGCACTCCTAATGCTTGCTCCATCTATGACCCATAGTGGATGTTATTATTATTATTATTATTATTATTGTGTGTGTGAGTTTGGGGAGTGGTACCCCCCAGGTCTGGTGTGACTGAGCTACCTTGGGGTAGCACGCCATATTATTTATTTAGCACTTATGTAACACTCCTATTTTTCCACTAATATTACTCTTTTGAGTATTTTATTAACACCCTTATTTTTGTAGCACTTTTTTACCCATAGCTTCTGCTTCTTTCTTAACACATATTAACACTTTAGTATTTCAATGGTGTGCTTCCCTAGGGTGGTCGGGCCTGAGCCGACTTTGTGGTGTCCAAGCCCTGGACTTATGCTTAGTTAGGGACCTCCAGTAATAGAGCAGCTGTGAAGTGGCCTGGAGGCTTATCATATCTTTTGAAAAACATATGTAACGAAGAGCTCTAAATGTTCTATTATTACATAGTTTATACTGTAGCTCTTCTTACTAACAGCCAGCAGAGTGCGTGGGAAAAATCCCTTTTTTTCTTGTCTAGAGTAACCCCCTCCCGCAGCACCTGGGGATTGTTACCAGCTTGATTAGAGCAGTTTGCCACTATTTATTACAATGCGTAATGCATGTTACATTGTATTTCTGTATCTCTGTTGGTCGCCCAAATAAAATGATTTTTTTTTTTAAATGAAGCGGCTGAATATATTGGGGTATATTTACTAAAATTCGTATTTTCCCGACTGAGGTTAAAGTTCTAACACGAATGACATCGAAAGTGTAACTTTGCAACTTTTTGAGTTTATTACGACTAATTTACTAAGCTGTCGTATTTTTCTTTTTCGTGTTTTGCCATGTCGATGTCATTCGTAGTTTTGTAAGGTAGAATGCGGCCGGTTTGGTGGTTTTGCGGCCGTGTTCTGTGGTTTTTTTACGACTGCGTCACATTTTAGTCATGGCAGTGTTTGTCCATTCACGGCTGCGTTTTTTTCCCTAAGTTTCGGTTTTGTCAGTCGTCCGTGATTGGTTAGAATCGTGATGGAGGAGTGTCTGTGCACATTACTATAGAAACGCCCCAAACCGTCCGCACCTCGTGGGTTTAGCTAGTGGAGAGGAGAGAGGAAGGTGTGTTAGGAGTTGGTGAGTTTTGTGGAGTTTCTGGTGGATTTGTTGCGGATTTTTGCGATTGTTGAGTGCTGTACTGTGTGTGTAAGTAGTCTTGTCATACTTGTTGTGTAGTTTTTTCAAAGTTTGTCTACTTTTTTGTCCTTGTTTTTCCCCCCCAGTCTATTGTAATTGTTTGTGAGTGAGTGTGTGTGTGTGTGTGTTGGGTGTGTGGTGTGTAGTGGTAGTGGAGGAGTGTGTTATCTGTTTTTTTTTCTCAGTGTTATTTGTAGTTTGTCCTGATTATGTCCCAGTCAGAGGTGAGTGTGGTGGAGGAGGTGAGTGAGAGGGAGGAGGTGAGTGAGGTGGAGGAGGTTAGTGAGAGGGAGGAGGTGAGTGAGGTGGAGGAGGTTAGTGAGAGGGAGGAGGTGAGTGAGGTGGAGGAGGTTAGTGAGGAGGAGGGGGTGCCTGTTGCTGCGTTCTCCAGTGATAGTGATGGTGTTGTGGCTCCGCAGCCACGCACCACTACAAAGACTGGGCGCAATGTGAAATTCAGCTATGCTGAAAATATGGCATTGGTGCGGGAGCTGATGAGGCATCATCGGCAGTTGTTTGGCCATGATGCTGCCAAGGTGTCCACACGTAGGAAGTCTGTTCTGTGGGGGAAGGTCATTGCGGCAGTGAATAGTGAGGGTGTGGTGAGGCGGACCGAGGACACGTGTCGCAAGCGCTTTTATGACATAAAGCGCCGTGTCAAGGCAAAGATGGCCAAGGAGGCGAAATCAGCCCGCCAAACCGGGGGTGGACACCCCTTCCGTGCTTCTTATCGGGATTGGGAGGAGCCTGTGCGTTCACTTATTCCACCCGAAGTGGTTGGTGTGACTCATGTCCGGGATTCAGACCGGCCAAGGCAGGATGGTGAGTTGTTTTTACTAATTTAAAAGTGTTATCATCTGTGTGTTGTCCTTTGTTGTTAGTAATTTCATTCAGCTAATTGTGATTGTCAGTTTGTTAATTGTTACAATGGGGTCAATTTACTAAGATGGGAGTTCTATTTAAGATGGGATGTTGCCCATAGCAACCAATCAGATTCTACTTCTCATTTATCTAGAACATTCTTGAAGATAATTCCTGGAATCTGATTGGTTGCTATGGGCAACACCACATCTTAAATAGAACTCCCATCTTAGTAAATTTACCCCAATGTGTTGGTGATGTCGTGCAGGCCTGGGCAACCTGTGGCTCTACAGGTGTTGGCAAACTACAAGTCCCATCATGCATTGCCTCAGTTTTGTTATTAGTGAATGCTACATCTGTTGCAGTGCATGCTGGTATGTGTAGTTTAACTACATCTTGAGAGGCCCAGGTTGTCCATGACTGATGTAGTGTTAATATTTTTTTTTTTTAAGTTTTTTTTTTTGGTTTGTGGTTTTAATCTGGTTGCCTTGGCCTTTTCCTTGCATTTGTTATCATTACTAAATCTTTCCAGGTGTCTTTAAAAGAAGTGTGTTGAATATGTTGTTTGCATTTTTTATTTTCAAATTGTTGTATTTGGATTTTTGTTTATTGTGTGTTGTTGTGTGTTTTCCTTTGTTTTTTTGTTTTTTTTTTCAACCATTTTTTTAATTTTTTAAAACATTTTTCTGCACATATTTGAGCCTAGTGTTGTTTTTGTTTTTTGAAAATTGGTAGCTTAGTGTGCAATATTGTGGTTGTGTCAAGCTATGTTTTTATTTAAAAAACCCATTATAAAATTTAGCATTATTTGGCTTTGTGTATGGATTAATTAGTGAAATTGAATCTTATTTAAAGTATACACACCCAATGAAGTCACCCAGAAAAGCTTAAGCATCAATTAGTTTACTTATCATCAGGTTCCAGATGTTTACAGCACAATAAGGAATTTAAGATAACAATGAGAAATAAAAGTATGTTCATCAGGTATTTTTTCATATTTCTACAGTACGCCAGAGAAGCAGCACAGCCAGGCCACAGCCAACACTGCCAAGTGATGCAGATGGTGGAAATGCAGGTAAGAATTCACTGTAATCACATATGCAGCAAACGCATAGAAGCACAAAATATTAATGTCTCTCTTATCACATAGGTTCTTCTTCTGCAAACCCTCCTCCGCTAAGGCGCCCATCACAGGGCTCGGTGAGTGTGCCTAGGAGGCCAACCAAGAGACGTCGTCTTGAGGCTGAGTCTGCTGCTCCTTCATCACCACCACAACGGCGCATCTCCGCAGTGTTGTCCCTGCCACCACAAGCAATTTTGGCAAGCCCACAAAGCGAGGAACCACAATCACCTCAGCTGTCTGGTGAGTAAACATAAAAGAAAATTGGAACAAAAAAATAAAGCAGTGTGGTCTATGAATTAACCTGGATAAGGCATAATGCTTTGAAAAACCACAGATATGTTGAAGGTGATGAAGGCCTAAAAAATTAATTAAAAAAAAACAATATTCTGCACGTCCCTGTTTGGCTTGTGCCTTTATCACCTTGCACATATCACTGGTTTTTCAAATCCTTAGGTCTTCTCCAGGTTAATTCATCTGCACCACTGTTTGTGTAGTGTCATATTTATTACATTTGTTTAATTTTTTTTTCCAGCCAATAATCACAAACAACAAGCACATGGTATTTATGTCATTTTTGGGGTTACATTTTCATATGTGATGTTGCCCATAGCAACCATTTAATTTACCAGAAATTTAATCAAGAAACAGCAACATAAATGTAATCTATAAGCCAATTGTTTGCCATGGCCAACATCACCATTTCTAAACATAGGCCACCTTAAGACATTTACATGGTTTTAGAATAATAAATGTGTGCTTTATTTATTTGGAGTAATTTACACACACAACACTGACTGGCTTGAGCAATTTATGAGTGTGTTTCAAAACACATTTAATGCATTGTGTGTGTTTAACAAAAGGAAGGGTCATACACAATCTGGAAATGCATTAATTTAAAATGGCGAAAGTTCTTCGTGTTTGCAAATTCATTATGGCTTAGAGTCCGACAATTTCCAAATTCTTGTTACTATTGAGTATGGTAAGTTAGAAGGCACATATGTGTTTCAAAAGGTAAGATTCCTAGGTAATTTTAGGCCACAATCTCTGTATCATTTTCAACATGAGTATTATTAAGTAAGCCATGTTTTGGTCAAGCAAAGAAATATTATAACAACTAAATAGTGGCTGTTATCAACCCCATACAGAACCACCCATCATGGTCGAGGACGCACAGCAGGAAAGTGACCAGCAGCCTACCTACACACTACACCTGCAGCCCATCGATCCTACCCAGCCAACCACGCAGCAGGACATAACACAAACACCCCAAACATCTCATAGCCCCCAATTGAGGCCAACACCACCCCAGCAACAAATGGCCCCTGAGTTTTGGACCAGTTGGGCCACACAACAGGCACAAAACTATGCCTGCCTGAACACCAACACCCAATACCTTGCTAGTCTGCCCCATCATCTTCCTCGCCTCAGTCGGAACTCAGGCAGACTGATAGTTCAGGTTGGCAGAATTGCCAATTCAATGGAGCAAATGAGGGCAGACAACAGTCAAATGCAAGCAAATTTGCTCAGAATCATGGATGAACAACAGCGGCAGCAACAAGCCCTCATACAAATAATACAACACAACCAACTGGTCAACGAAAATCTATCCAGAATTATTGCCAGCAATACTGCCACAAATATCCAACTGACTGCAAGCATACACAACCTCAGCCAAAGCATTAATGTGTTGGCATCCCAACAAATCAGCTCAAGCTCCGAAACTACAACACCAAGCCAGACCCCAGTTACCTCCCCTGTTAGACGCTCCAGCAGAACACGGGCCAACGAACCAGGTCAATCCTCTGCACCCAGCACACACAAAAAAAAATAATGAAGGATGCATCAAATGGTTGTAACAAAATAAATTTTTTGGTATTGTTTCCAAAAAAATGCCTGTGTCCAAGCAAATTATTTTTTAACACGCAATATGTGTATGGTTTAATGTGCTAATGAGTGACACTGTAAGATATTCAAAATTCAGGATAAATGTAAAGAACAGTATAAAAAACATACACTAACGCAACACAAAAAACATTCACACCTACAATACATTTTATAAAAGTGGTTAGTCAAGGTAAACTAAATAATACTTACCGTTAAAATAACGCAAAATAACTTCTTGCCTTACCTGCCTCCCTACATCTGTACTCACACTGTCACCAGATGTTTCTAACTCACCTACTTGCTGGCTGTTTTCTTCATCACCAACATGTGGCAGATGTTGGGTCAAACACAGATTATGAAGAAAACAGCAGCAGAACACAATCCTAGTCACCTTGGAGGGACTATACAACAAAAGCCCAGCAGATTTATCCAGACACCGAAACCTAGATTTCAGCACCCCAAAACATCTTTCTATCACATTCCGCGTAGACTTATGTGCATGATTGTAATTGTGTTCAGCAGGAGAATCAGGTTGGGACAATGGAGTAAGGAGCCAAGAGTAGCAGCCATAACCACCATCACCTGAAATACAGATATAGCCAACATTAGGACATGTGTATTATGATAAAAAACATACAAAAAACAGGAGTTTGAAGTTACCACACATACACACAACACACTTGGAACATACCCAGCAGCCAGCCATCAGGCATTTGTCCGTCCTCAAACTTATCGAACAGTGATGACTGACTGAGGATGAAGGAGTCATGGCAGCCGCCAGGGTAACCTGCAACCACACTCATAATTTTGAGATTTGCATCACAAACCACCTGGACATTAGTTGATTGGCGAAAATGTCTATTGGTGAAAACATATTGCCTGCCCCTAGGTGGTCTCAGCTCAACGTGTGTGCAATCTATGGCACCCAGCACATTGGGCATGCCAGCAAGGTCATAGAAAGCTACCCTGACTGCATGCCACTGCGACTCCTGGGTAGGGAAGCAGATAGAGGCATCTATATGGGGGTCCAAGACATCCAAAACATGAGTGGACATTACAAAATATAAGGTGAGTGTCATGATCTGTAATCAATACAATACTGTGTTATAAGACATAACAGAAGCAACACTTACACATAGACGTGTATGTATGTTTCAACTCACCTGATTTAAATATTTGGAAAAGGTGGGCTGGGAGATACCAATTACGTCGCCTGTCACAGCCTGGAAGCTCCCAGTAGCCATAAAGTGCAACACAGCCAGGAGTTTGTGCAGGCCTGAGACAGAGCGAGAACGTGCTGTCTCAGGGTCTAGGTCCAGTTTGACAAGGTCATACAGACGGAAAATGTTGTTTCTATTTAGCCGAAACATCTGTATGACCCTATCATCAGACAATGCGTTTAAGTTTAAACGACCCCTAAAAAAACGAGGCCTGCGCAGCCTCCGTGGCACCTGTACAACCTGCTGACCATGTTCACTTACCTGGCCCTGATTTCTTGTAGACTCATGGAGCAGTCTCAGGTATCCCCCAGCAAACAGAAAATCAGTAGTACACACAGCAGCAGCCATTTCAGAGTGAGAGTTGCTCAAAATGTGCCTGGGACCCTTTTATAGGGCCAAACATTCAGGTGTGACTAATGGATAATTGAATACACATGTAAACACGCTTATCAAAAGCAGGTCTATTTTTTATTAGGACTTTTTTACGATTTGTATTTTTTCACGACCGCAAATGCATTTTTACGGTACCCATTGCAAATACGAATGGTTAGTAAATGACCGTGAACCATACCTAAACAGCCGCGTTTGTCCGAAGGTGTATTCATTCGTATTTTTTTCCTAGGACTTCCAAAAAAATACGAAAACTCTCAACACTGCCGTGATTTCAGTTTAGTAAATTCCCGAGATGACACTTTGAAGAAAAAACACCATCTCGGTCAAAATCGGGACCTTAGTAAATATACCCCATTGTGAATCATTATGTGATTTAGCGAGAGAGGAGAAACACAAACTACAGAGATTGCATCATCAATTCAATGAGAAGGGCAGGTTACCTAATAAATTGGTTACTGAGTGTAAATTATTAAGTGATTATAATAATTATGCAAAGGAAAAAATAATAAGTGTTTATTGCAAGAGTAATCAGTGTAATGTGTTTACATATAACTTTGAGCTAAACAAATAAAGGCAAGTTAACTTTTTTCTAGGTCACACAAGTTTCTTGTGGCTATACACATATTTATATAAATCCCTTTGCATTTGAAGAGGAGGATGATGCTTAACACTGCAATGCCTTGCAGGGCACTTCAGCAAACAGTTCACATGATAAGGTTTGCTCTGATACAGCATGTAGGCTCTCACATTCACTAGGTACTCCAGGGAACAGCAGATCCTTTGAAGTGCAGAACTCAATTCCTAACTATTAATGAGCCATTTTAAGTGAAACTTGCTAAGATTATTATCCTTATAATTATTCAGTTTTGCTGATAAAGAACCCTGACATACTTCGCAATTCTGAGGTTGCAATTACTGTATTGTATTTGAAAGAAGTAAATGACTTTGAATTTGTAAGAGAAATGTTTAATTAAAACACTCATATAAAACTTTTTATACAGTATCATTATATAAAAAAAAGATAATTAAAACAATTCCATAGTGTTTCAGGGAGTATGAATCCTTTGCCAACTTCGTGTGATGTGTGCTTAAAAATTATACCTGTTGTGGCTACACAATAATTTTTTTTTGCTACATGGCGAGTTAACTAAATCCCTAAATAAATATAATGCTACCCCAACTGCAGAGCTTTTAGTTGCCTATACCCAAGATAGGCAAATGTTAGAACATTTTCTACTTTCGGAGGCTAATCAAGACATGTTTTTTCCAAATTAAAGTATTATCCTTGGAGAAATAAGACAGGCCACCTCTTGGACATTATGTCTAGGTCCTGGGCATGTAAGAAGGTAATCACTGCCATTAAAGAACCTAACAGTCCATCTAAAATTTTAGGCCAGTTTGAAATGAATCTTACTACTCTAGGCTGTACGAGGCGCTACCCTTTGACTCTGATCAGATGCTTTTCCTCCTCTAACTGAGCTTCAAAGTGAGATCCTTACTCAGGACATATCTTCTTGAGGAAGTTCAAACCGCGATCTCTACCCATAAGCCATATAACTTTCCAGGTCCTGATGGCCTGACAAATTAATATTAGAAAATCCAAGCTCCTCATATTTCCCAGACTCTTGTAGAGTTATTTAAATATGTTCTACGTAATGCCACCCCATTCCCATAATTTAATGAGGCTCATACGGTATTTTATTCCCAAACCTGACAGAGGATACCCAACTAGTAGGTTCTCATCGGCCAGTACCACTGTTAAATATGGATATCAAGCTGCTAGCTAAGATTATGGCAGATAGGCTTCAATCTTTTCTTCCTCAATTGCTTACTGATCACCAATAACGTTTCATAAAGAATTGCCAATATGTGAAAGGGATCCTTACTGCCATTACAGCAACCATGGTATCTAGCAATGCTGCCCACTCACAGAATACCCTATTTATCATAGATACTACCAGGGCCTTCAACACAGTCCTTTGGCTCCATTTATTTACAATATTACAACATAGAAATCTTAAAGGCCTTTGAAGAGGTTTCTGGCTTCTCGGCTAATCTTACTAAATCTACTGCATTTTGGTTAGGAATAGGATCCTCTAGCTTTCCTGGGTCTTGGACACAGGATTTCCTTGTGTCCTGGACATCGGATCACTTTACCTATTTGAGAATACAGATTGCCTGTACTCCTCATTGATTGAGCTGGAGGGATGAAGACGAATGATTTCCTTTCCTAGAATTTTATATTCAGGCTTTATCATACCCCACAAAGATGTTCAACATATTAATTATCTCTTCCACAAATTTATCTTGCAGGTCAAGTGACCCAGGATTAGTCTAAGTAAATTACAGCAACCTATTGTGAATGGGGGCATTAACGTCCCTAAACTAACACTATATTCCTATGCTTCAATATTATGATTCCTCATCGGTTGCATAACTAGGTTATGTGTACTAATCTTTCCTTGGAAAGGAATTTGTGGCAGGGGACCTCATCAGTGTTCTACATCTACATGATCAAAAAATTCCGGTGCATCTGAAAGATAAGCCACTATTTTGGAGTACCCGAAATATTTGGGATCTTCTTCTCTATTATTTTGGATTGAATGCACATAAATCCTTGTTTCTTCCATTTCTAGCTAATCCTGATTTTCAAAACGGTCAGCCTCTTACCCATTTAAAATTTGGTGGTAGAATGGCATCACTACAATAGAGGACTTGGTGCATCAGACCCTAAAAAGGCCTCTCACATTCCTGGAAGTGGAAGCCCAGTTTAGTGTTTGGAGGCCTACCCCAAGGCTTACCTGCAGGCTCAACATTATATTAGTACCACGGTTAGTGCTTTCTCAGAGGCAATTGGCAGAATCCCATGGATACTTGGATAAGGAACTCACCTTTAACCAGGAAGGCAATCTCTGTATATTATAGCTATCTTCAAATTAAGTTGGATTACTCTTTGTCTACTCAGGGAGTATCATGTTGGCTTGTTAACTGTCCTCATTTATCTTTAGAGGAATTGCTTGAAGCCTATGTCCACGCTTGCAAAATATTATCTTCTATGATGTATAGTATACCGAAATATCGTTAAATAGTTTGCACAGGACTTACTTATCACCTCATAGGGGTTTTGTCATTGGTCAGTCATCTACACATAACTGTTACAGATGTGCGGAACCAATGGCAGACTTATACCATCGTCTCTGGCAGGAGATTTTGGTTAAAGGTTAAAACATATTCCCTGGTCAATTTTCTGCCACTTACACCTGACTGGGCTGTCTTTGGGATTCTCACTGCATATCCCTAAATTACCCTTGGGGGTAGATGATTTCTGATGGCAGTGGGTGTTGCAGACCATAAAGCCATCCTTCCAAACGGGGAGAACAGAAACGTTTTCTGTTATTTATCTCCTGAAATCAAGGGTCATATTTACAGAAACCTATGTTATTCCTCCTGGTACCATACTCGAGAGGTGGCTAGTGACCCCACCATTCTTTACTACGGTACAGATGACATTGTTTTTGTTGGCAGACGAGGTGGTCCCACGATGGGTGTGTGGAGAGGGGTGAGAGATGGAACCCCTTTTGGGGTGTGTTCATGATTGATACTCTTTGAACATAAAACATTGACATATGGTGCTTTACTTTGATGGAGAAAACTTGCTCCACCATCCATTACATTTTTCAATGCCACTACATTTCTCCTGTAATAATTCTGGCATAGTTAAAGATGGCAATTTTATGGTCTTTATTATCAGCTGGAGACATTGTATATTGTTACTGTACTATTGTATTGTCTATGTTAAGATAGTACTTTTTTATTTTATCTTCTACTGGTGCCATTGCCCATTATTATTGTACTATTGTGAAAAATACTGTATTACACGTGATGCTTCAATAAAAAAACATGTTAAAAAACTGTTGCATTTACAGGTATTTAACAATAATCGTATTACTGTTTGTAATATGGAACAAACACAGGCAGCTCTAGTCAACATTAAAATAACTTTTAGAGAGCTGCTGTCAGAGTAGTAAGTTAAATTGGTATAATACTTGTGATGTGCTATTGGAATCTTTTTTTTTTTTTATAAAGTAGATTTTTATTCGTAGAAGAAAGTTGACAATTACAGATTATAGGAAATGCAGGTATCAAAGTACAGGTAATAAATGAAAAAACAAGCACAGATCTGAGAATTAGCTATCCAGTATATAAGAAAAATACATATCTGTACAAAGTATTCCCAAGTTTGCAAGTCATTAAGTAAATGTATTGGAAATCTGTTGTTAAATGTGTCAACAATCAATACATATTTTTATCACATTGAACAACTAAACTAAACTAAGCTAACCGCTGTACTTGTACAACAGATGGAATACAAACAAAAAATAAAATAAAACATAATAGGGGGGGGGGGCACATCTAAAGGGGGGTACACACGGAGCGATGTTCAGCTCATTTCTAAGCAATCTGACTAAATTGCTTAGAACATCGCTCCGTGTGTAGGGGTGCAGGCAACAGCGATGCGCAGGTTCCGCGCGTTGCTATCTCCGGTGCTAGATTGGCTTGCATGCAGACATAATCTAGCAGGTCGCTCATTTCACCGCTGGGTGAAATGAACGGCCCCCCATGTCCGTACCCCCCTCACTCAGCACATCGCGCTGTGCTGAGCGGGGGAGAGATGCGTGCTGAGCAGTCTGTGCTAGACCGCTCAGCACACATCTCTGGGGAAATCTCCCCGTCGGTACGGCCCTTAAGAAAACAAGGAGATCAACAGACACAGACTCTGGTGCGTATAATTCACGAAGCATTAATCACATAACCTGCAGACCAGTTGTGCAATAGAGGGAAGTACAAAGGAACCTGATATAAGGCACAGTAGTGTTATATGGAGAGATCGGGGGAGGAATATACAGACCCTAGCCAGGGGGACCATATTTTTAAAAATTTGTGACTTGTATTATTTTTCATGTAAACATAACGTTCTTTAGAAACAGAATCATTTACTAGTGCCTTGAAAATGGGGAAGGTAGGGCTTGTATGAACCATCCACATTAATGCAATGCTCAACTTGGCCAAAGCGCACATGTTGTGAGTGTATAACACCTCCCATCTAGATAGTGAATCAGAACCCCCTATCCCCAAAACACAGAGCCTTGGAGTAAGCGCACATATAGGTATACCAGTATTCTCCAGAACTGACTGGACCCAGGACCAAAACGCCTGTATGGATGGGCACTCCCAAAGGAAATAACAAAAAGTGCCAGTAGCAGTAGCACACTTAGGGCAAATACCAGAACTCCTATTCACCATCCTAACTAGAGATGTGCGGCAGGCACTTTTCGTGTTTTGTGTTTTGGTTCTAATTCCACTTTCGTGTTTTGGTTTGGCTTGGTTTTGCCAAAACCACCCTGTCGTGTTTTGGTTTTGGATCTGGATGATTTTTGAAAAAAACATAAAAATAGCTAAAATCACAGAATTTGTGGGTAATTTTGCTCCTACGGTATTATTAACCTTAACAACATTAATTTCCACTCATTTCCAGTCTATTCTGAACACCTCACACCTCACAATATTGTTTTTAGGCCTAAAAGTTGCAACGAGGTGGCTGGATGACTAAGCTAAGCGACACAAGTGTGCGGCACAAACACCTGGCCCATCTAGGAGTGGCACTGCAGTTACAGACAGGATGGCACAAAAAAAACTAGTCCCCTAACAGCACATGATGCAAAGAAGAAAAAGAGGTGCAATGAGGTAGCTGGATGGCCAAGCTACGTGACACAAGTGTGCAGCACAAACACCTGGCCCATCTAGGAGTGGCACTGCAGTTGCAGACAGGATGGCACAAAAAAACTAGTCCCCAAACAGCACATGATGCAAAGAAGAAAAAGAGGTGCAAGGTGGAATTGTCCTTGGGCCCTCCCTCCCACCCACCCTTATGTTGTATAAACAGGACATGCACACTTTAACAAACCAATCATTTCAGCGACAGGGTCTGCCACACAACTGTGGCTAAAATGACTGGTTTGTTTGGGCCCCCACCAAAAAAAGAAGCAATCAATCTCTCCTTGCACAAACTGGGTCTACAGAGGAAAGATGTCGACCTCATCATCATCCTCCGATTCCTCACCCCTTTCACTGTGTACATCCTCCTCACAGAGTATTAATTCGTCCCAACTGGAATCCACCATCACAGGTCCCTGAGTACTTTCTGGAAGCAATTGCTGGTATAATTCATTTTGATGAACATCATCTTCTCCACATTTTGTGTAAGTAACCTCCTACGCCGATCGCTGACAAGGTTACCGGCTGCACTAAACACTCTTTCGGAGTACACACTGGAGGGGGGGCAACTTAGGTAAAATAAAGCCAGTTTGTGCAGGGGCCTCCAAATTGCTTCTTTTTCCTGCTAGTATACGTACGGACTGTCTGACATGCCTAATTGGATGCTGTCACTCATATAATCCTCCACAATTCTTTCAATGGTGACAGAATCATATGCAGTGACAGTAGACATGTCAGTAATCGTTGGCAGGTCCTTCAGTCCGGACCAGATGTCAGCTTTCGCTCCTGACTGCCCTGCATCACCGCCAGCGGGTGGGCTAGGAAATCTTATCCTTTTCCTTGCAGCCCCAGTGGCGGGAGAAATTGAAGGAGGAGCTGTTGACGGATCACGTTCCGCTTGAGTTGACAATTTACTAACCAGCAGGTCTTTGCACCTCTGCATACTAGTGTCTGCTGGAAAGAGAGATACAACGTAGGCTTTAAACCTGGGATCGAGCATGGTGGCCAAAATGTAGTGCTCTGATTTCAACAGATTGACCACCCTTGAATCCTGGCAAAGCGAATGAAGGTCTCCATCCACAAGTCCCACATACTTTGCGGAATCGCACCATCTTAGCTCCTCCTTCAATTTATCTTTTGCAGCTGCTTCTGCAAAAGCCTGATGAGGGGAATGACCTGACTCAAGCTGGCAGTGTCTGAACTGACTTCACGTGTGGCAAGTTCGAAGGGTTGGAAAACCTTGCACAAGACGGAAATCATTCTCCACTGCGCTTGAGTCAGGTACATTACCCCTACTTTGAAAAAGTCACGGGTCACGTGACGAAACGCGTCAGGACTCCTCCCCCTTACGCCTCACTGACCGATTGTTGTATCTGATACTCTCCGCACGGCTCCGGTAATTCTTTCACGGGAGCAAACAGTGCGTCAGCCAGGACAGGATAAAGCCGTACTTCCATCTCCGCACAGCACCAGTGGCTAACCAGCAGCCTCTATCCCCTACATCTCCAACGGACGGTGCCAGTCCAGGGAGATCGAGGAGTTCCACTAAGGTGCATTTTCCCGCAGCGGGCTCTCCATTATAGCCGCCATCTACCTGTCTTTTCCCTACAAACTGCAACGGGCGGTGCACGCCCAGGGATAGCAGACTCAACAGCGGGACCCCGGCTAGCACGGTTAGTGCTTTTAACTCTGCAGTTCAATCTAGGCTTTCTGGACTCACCCGAGGACGCTCGGGACCAGCCAGCCTTACCGGAGAGGTAATTTAATTATTCATTATCACCTGCCATCGGCTCCTGGAACTTTAGAGACGTGTCAGAATACAGCTCTGGTATATAGAGCCTATGAGTGTATTCCATATCTATAATTAATTCTACATTTAACAATTGTGTCTGAGTATATATTCAACAGTGCCAAATAAACAGCTTGGTTACTCTATTGCAACAATTGTTACAACTATATTGCTACTAGTCATCTAGCTGACACTTGTAACTGATATGAATGTAGAATATCTGTTGATAACATAATTTCAGTGAGGATAAGGGTTTTTATGTCAGATATATATCTGGTTTATTGTGCTAATTTTATTGTATTGTAATAAATATATTTTACTATATCAAAAATCCCTTTGGACACTTTGGTTGTGATTTAATCTTGGATCACAGGGTCAGTTAGTGTTGAGCGCTTCTATTTTTTTTTTTTTTTTCCTCTCTACATTACCCCTACTTTGCCTATATCGTAAGTGGATGTATAGGCTTGAATGGCCTTTTTCTGCTCCTCCATCCTCTGAAGCATATAGAGGGTTGAATTCCACCTCGTTACCACCTCTTGCTTCAGTTGATGTCGGGGCTGGTTCAGGAGTGTTTGCTGGTGCTCCAGTCTTCGGCACGCAGTGGCAGAATGCCTAAAGTGGCCCGCAATTTTTCGAGCCACCGACAGCATCTCCTGCACACCCCTCTCATTTTTCAAAAAATTCTGCACCACCAAAATAATTGTATGTGCAAAACATGGGACATGCTGGTATTTGCCCAGATGTAATGCACGCACAATATTGGTGGCGTTGGGGGTAATTCTGAGTTGATCGCAGCAGCAAGTTTGTTAGCAATTGGGCAAAACCATGTGCACTGCAGGGGGGGGGGGGGGCAGATATAACATTTGCAGAGAGAGTTAGATTTGGGCGTTCTCTGATTTTAAATTCTGCACCATTAGAAAAAGACACAACTGTTTCCACCATCTTCACTGAATTCATTCTGGTCTTTTGAGTATATTTATATTAGGAAGATATATTTTTAAAAAATATATATTTTATATTTTTTTAGGGTGTAGGTAAAAAGTTCTCCTACGTAGTGTGATATTATATTAACTTGTTTTTGAATAAAAAGGTATTAAAGATATTATAGGCAAATAGATTTTTAAGAGCACTGTGTAATGTTGGTGATTTTATGTGGTGGTGTGGTGTTAGTTTGCCCCTTTCGGAATGGACTCCATGTATTTTCAGACAGCTAATAAAAGGGATAGGGTATGAATATCCTCTTGGACCAGGAAGTACACAGTGGAACGCAAAATCCCGTTTGGAACGCATACAGGAAAAGGAAACTATGACCAGATGCCCTATTTAACTGGTGAAGGAAGATGGAGCGAGTATTCTGCTATCCTGACGAAGCCTTTTTCAGGTGAAACGCGTAGATCGCAGATAACATCGATCCCGAGCAACGCTGTGTAGCGCTACAGGCAGCATGCCGGGATTTCCGGAATACGAGGAAAGGCTTGCAAGGCTAGGCATGTTTACATTGGGAAAGAGGAGACTAAGAGGGGACATGATCAACATCTACAAATATATAAGGGGTCAATACACAGAGCTTGGGAGGGACCTGTTTTCTATAAGATCAGCACAGAGGACATGTGGTCACTCGCTTAGGTTTGAGGAGAGGAGTTTCCGCACATTGAGGCGAAAAGGTTTTTTCACAGTAAGGACAATATGTGTTTGGAATTCCCTGCCTGAGAGAGTAGTAACTGCGGACTCAGTCAACACCTTTAAGAATGGGTTAGATAAATTCCTATTGGATAAAGATATTCAGGGTTTTGGTGTGTAAGCACGCATTATAGTTAATATAACTAGTTCTAACATAAAAATAACTAGTCCTATAATAAGACTGCATAGGAGACCACAAATAGGTTGAACTCGATGGACAATTGTCTTTTTTCAACCTTAGTTTCTATGTTACTATGTACAATTATCTGGTAAATCAACTGCCAGGTCTGGCTGGTTGGAATGAAAGTCTTTGTGGTAATGGATGAGAGCAAATGACAATCACACCTTTGTACCTAAACACTGGAAAATGGACAGAACCTGCATGGTTTAATCCGTGATTAAACCAATTTGTATGAACAACAGTTTTCTAATGTTTGGGAGCAAATGGTCGATTGTCATTTGATCTCATCCATTACCAGATTTTCATTCCAATCAGCCAGAGATGGTAGATTATCTGCCAGATAATTATATAGTGTATTCCCATTTTAAGGAATTATTCAGAAGAGTGTCTATAAGTTAATTTGGTGCTGAACATTTGTAAATGCACTTGTAAATATCGCAATACTGTGGTCTATAAGTAGTCACTAGGATGCCTGCCTTAGTTGCCTAGCTGTTGTAAAGATCATGAAATTTGGTCACTTATAAAACTCGTCGGGGCAGATGTACTAAGCCTTGGAGAGTGATAAAGTGGAGAGATAAACTACCAACCAATCAGCTCCTAACTGCCATGTTACAGGCTGTTTGGTTGGTAGTTTGTTTCTCTCTACTTTATCACTCTCCAAAGCTTGGTACATCTGCCTCTTAGAGGTTTATTCCTAAAAAAAAAAAAGTCACCAGGATAGCTGATCATAGTGATAACAGTAGTCTCAAAGCTTGCAAGGCCAGTTAGGTGCCAAGGAGTGATTGCACATTAACAAAAAAAGATATAATAATATTAAGAAATCAATCTTGCCTGCAGGCACCTGACTGGTTAACTCTATGCTAAGATGGCATTAGCTATTGAAGGACAGCCAGTGGCGATATGTACATGGGGAAGCATTGCAGAATGCCTACTGTGGAGGCTATCTTTTACATCAGCGGGAGGATATATATATATATATATATATATATAGTGACAGAGATCACATAGATGGGTTAAAGTCCAACACACTTTTATTTCCACCCCAGGCAGGATACAACTTGTGCAGGATTTGCAGGTTAGGTTTACAGGCAGTTCTCACAATAGCACATAACCGTCCAAATACTGGTAGTCACAAACAGTGCATGTATCAAATGGCTCTAAAAGTCCAATTTTCACAGACATTTAGGAGTTTCTGCTTTTGATAAACAGACTCTTAGGGGTAAATTTACTAAGATGGGTGTTCTATTTAAGATGGGATGTTGCCCATAGTAACCAATCAGATTCTACTTCTCATTTATCTAGCACCTTCTAGAAGATAATACCTGGAATCTGATTGGTTGCTATGGGCAACATCCCATCTTAAATAGAACTCCCATCTTAATAAATCTACCCCTTAATATGAATGCTTAGCAGTATGCACAGCTTCATACCAATAGAATGGTTTGCCCAAGATACCCATCCTTCTCTAACTACAACTAGAATATACAGTTTATGTGGCTGAGCAGGAATAAAAATCCAACCTATTAATGGAAAGAAAAAGCTCTATGGTATGTTGTCACATGCTCCCTATTTGAACTAGTAGTTTGTTTTTGCATTTTATTTTATACAAAAAGATATATACATTTTTTTAAGTAATTTGTTTTTGCATTTTATTTTATACAAAAAGATATATACATTTGTATAAGTAAATCTATAGCCACAATATACTCACATAGTCATCCTTGCCATTGTGAATCCTGAGTACATTTGTCAAACTTCCATCTTTGAATAAATAAGCATTTATACCACACTAAGGTAATATGGGTTTCGGAATATGCAGTACTAAAACCCATTCCACAGTATAAATGTGATCACTCGTAACATTATTTTTATAACTTATAAGGTTACATGTTTTACTCAGTTTAATGAACTGTTTAAGAAAATAAAAAAATACTTTCACAGCTGTGAAAACCAAATTTATCTGTCTAGAAAGGAAGGGTGGATTCCTCACAGCTGGAAGCATACATTTCACATGTAATAAAATGCTAAATATAATTATACATTTGCAAACATATTTGTCATTATTAATGATCTATTTGTTTCCTATAGTAACTGACATAACACTGAAAATAGAAAAGTAGGTGTACATGGTGGTAATTAAATTATGTAACGTCATATTGAAAGGACTATTTAGAAATCATTTGTGGGAACTCTTCATAATATAATCATCTCTACATATTTAAAATAAAGTCCCTGGTAGGCGTCTGTCTGTTTGGGCTAGTCTCGAGAACCGCTGGATGGATATTAATGTGGTTTCCCAATTTATAGAGCATTTGACGAGGAAGGTTTAGGTGTATGAAACATTAATCTATGACAAAAGGGAGCCGAGCAGTGACAATTTTTGTAAGAGTGACAATTTCAGTAAGAGAAGAATGGTAGTGCTCTACAGTGCAAACAATGGGCAAGAGTGGTACTGCAGTAGCTGTGCTGGAGGATCAGCATCAGCTTCCCTATCCCTCCTCCCTCAGATAGAAGGCTTCAAGAAATAATCACAGCTCATCCTTCACACATGTCCCCGCCCCAATCATTCCTTAATGATCCTCCTTCGCCTACTTCCATGAGTCATCAGTAATATAGGCAAGTGTTTCCCATGAGTGCCTCGGCCCCCTGCCTCCCTAACTGTGCCTCTGACCCCGCTTCTCATGAGTGCCTCTGCCACCTACCTCCCCATATGCATCTATAATCTCTCCTCCTCATATGTACCTCTGCACCCTGCCTCACCAAGCATGACCACCTTCCCCATGGGTGCCTCTGACTCCCCATTTCCCTATGAGTGCCTCTGCCACCAACCTCTGTATGTGCACCTCTCATCTTCCCTACCCATATGTACCTCTGGCCCCTGTCTCCCAGAATGCCCCTGAGCACTGCTAATGAATAGAGGTATCAGCAACCACTGGTGTCATGTATTGGTATCAATTTGCAGGACTGTTATTGTTTACAAAGAGAAGCAGGTAGCCAGTATAAATTTTAAATTTAAAAGTTTATTTCAGACACTGATATATATAAAAAAGGTGTATATAAACAATAATAATAAAAATATGAAATTGAGACTCTAAAAGATGTATAAGACAAGCTAACACAATGTACATAATATATAGTAATCAGGAGGTAGATCTTATCTTAGTGTTGGAGGTCAGTGATGGAAACCCAAAGCGTTTTGTCCTTAGGACTTCATCAGGGGTGATAGTGTGCTGGGACAGGGCTCATATTTATACCCTCAGTAATCAAGTAATTGGTTATGACATAATTTCCTGTTTGTTAAAATTATTAATTGTCCATAAGTCCGTACCACAGAAGTGTGGTGGAAGTGCCGCACTATAACAGAGAAACACTCTCTAAAGACTTTTTCCACTAAAACTGGCACTCATTTTTAAATGTTTATTAATATGTATTTCCCCCATGTATAGACCCATCTTAGATCAAATGTGATTGTTTTAACAATGAGTGATTTTAACAAACAGGAAATGATGTCATAACCAATTATTAGAGGGGATGTGGTGAGCGGGGACTGAGGGGTAAGGCTGTGGCTGCTTTGGCTGTTCATACTAACTGTGGACTGGCAGCCTACATGTCAGAGAAAATGCACCACAGATTTCCTGCTTTCAGGTAAGTAGGAGCTCAGTTTGGAATACTTACAGTAGGTTTATCTCACATGATTTGATCACAGTGGTCAGCTGATGGACAGTTCATTGTTTTGTTTTTTGAGCAGCAGGAAGATCAATAAGATGAAAAGTATTGAACTAGGAAAATATTATTAAAATTTATTAGCACGTTAACACTGAAATGCCATTATCAGCTAAGTTTACACAATTTCATAGACTTTAAATAATCTTTTTTTTTTACTTCAGTTTTTTTTTATCTCCTATTGCTAATTTGCTGAAATTGACATTATGAGTATAGAATTTGCAAAGAATAAAAGTCCCTACTTATTATTTGCAAAGACCTAAAATACTATACAAAGATCTAATTCACATTGACAGAGACTGACACACTGGGCACAGATTTATAGTACCAAATATACAGGGCACAAAACTTATATAGTCAGACACATAAGGGGCACATTACAGTTTTTGATGAGTAGAATTAAGGTAATGAGAGGGTTAATGAACATGATAGAAATTAATCAATCATGTTGGGATTGATCAATTAATAATAGGATGTTAAGGATAAAGGCATTTATAATTTTGTGGAGTGATTAGTTATTGATGAGGTGGATGATATTATATAGCAGTCACTGGAGAGCTCTCTGTATAGTGGTCACTGGCATGCTCTCTCTATGGTATGAAAGTCACTAGGATGATTTCTATTATATGACAGTCATTAGGATGCTTTCTGTATTGTATGTTGGCCACTACAATGCTCTCTATTGTATGTATTACACTAATTATGTACAAATGTGATGCAAAGCATTATATGATACCTGGCTTGTCATGCCATAAATTTTGCATGATGCATTCATGGAAATATTTTCATTTCATTTGCATACAAGTGCACTGTTAATACTAGTACAGGTTGAGTATCCCTTATCCAAAATGCTTGGGACCAGAGGTATTTTGGATATCGGATTTTTCCGTATTTTGGAATAATTGCATACCATAATGAGATATCATGGTGATAGGACCCAAGTCTAAGCACAGAATGCATTTATGTTACATATACACCTTATACACACAGCGGAAGGTAATTTTAGCCAATATTTTTTGTAACTTTGTGCATTGAACAATGTGTGTGTACATTCACACAATTCATTTATGTTTCATATACACCTTATACACACAGCCTGAAGGTCATTTAATACAATATTTTTTAATAACTTTGTGTATTAAACAAAGTTTGTGTACATTGAGCCATCAAAAAACAAAGGTTTCACTTTCTCACTCTCACTCAAAAAAGTCCGTATTTCGGAATATTCCGTATTTCGGAATATTTGGATATGGGATACTCAACCTGTATTTACAAATAAACACAGTTATATTTAAAAGTATATGTTTTTTAACATCTTGGAAAGCCACCTCTGTATCCAACATGATATACTGAGAGGGTGACATCTGTTCTTGGAGGTAAGGACACACTCATTGGTTAATTTGAACTAACTAACTAACTAGTTTGTCTACAGATAGCTAGAGGTAGGGCCATACCATTGGAAGTGCAACCGGTTTCATGACCCAAGGTACGAGGTCAAGGGGCAGACATGTTGCTGCCCCTGCATCACCTGTGCTTAGTATATTTGATGCCTGGATAGGCAGGCAACTGCATAAGGGCACACCCAGGGCCCAGATTCCTGCTCATGGCCTCCTCCTTGCAGTGCATGTGAAGCCATGACGTCACATTTCCTGTGGGGGCAGGGGACCCCAGTTGGAATGGTCTATATTATGGTAGTCATGCTTCATGCTCATCCAAGGTCTAATTATTATCTACAGTCGATTTGGTCACCCCCTACATGAAAACACTTTCTGAACATTTTACAGCAGCACTTCCGATCCACCTCTGTTGACAGGTGTCTGTAAATTTTCTGGCAGCTTTCAACCCTGAGCAGGTGATTCTTTAGCTTAGAAGAAATGAAACAATTATACTCCAGCAGATGACAATTACAGTAGTGTCTGCAGAATTAAAAAGTATTATATATGACGGCTGAGAATGGTGGGATAGTGTAATGTAACGCCTGACCTCCAGACACAGATTTCCATTCATGCTTGTTACTCCCCTTCTTTAGTGGAAACAAAGCACACATTCTTAGGGTATCTGCATGTAGTGAACACACATAGGAACCCACATTTATAATGAAAGGACAATTGAAACAAATGGGATAAACTAGTCTTTTCCACTCACAGCCCACATACTAAGAATATCCATTGCATGAACACAGGTGGAATAATTATTACCTTAGTTTGATTTACTCACCTGTGCTGAAGAAGGGATGTCCTTAATATCTGGGCAGTGATTGGGCCATAAGGGTCAGTTTTGGGAAACACTGGAATAAGCTCAGTGTCATTTTTATTATAGACACACTGAAAACAATTGCATATATGTTCAGCACATATTAAACAGGAGTAAGTGATTCACAAATAAAATGTGCATTGTTATTTATCATTGTTTCTATGGGTTTTCTCTTGTAATTTGCATTTGAGCTTCTTGAGCAAACACCAGTGGGTAACCCGCCACAAGCTATATTCTAATAAGCATTGCAGTAACACACAATCTCGCACCCTGCACTGTGTATTACAAGATACTTTTAAGTCAGTTTTAAAATAATACCTGTATAAAATAACCCAAAGAATATAATAACAAAAAGACTTTTAAAAGTAGAAATGCTGCAATATTTGACTACTTTAAAAATATATTAGAGAGCTTTAAAGTCATCCATTTAGCAGTTTTTAAAGTTGCTAAACTAGAAACATATAAATGAACAGTACAACGCAATTGTACATCTGCTCTTTTGTTTAATAACAATTCTCCATTACCAATTATGTCTTTCAGTATAGCAGTAAAAATACAACAGCAAAACAAAGGACACCTGGCTGAAAGTGATTTACAACTCATGGTGACCCCAAGGTCATATATATCCATTACTTTGTTATAATATGGTATAGCAGCACAATCCTATGTGATGGAAACTATATATTTACAATTCTATTTTAATCCTTCAGGCACCACCCAATGGAAAATCATATTATAATTTTTTTGGCAGTCATTTGTATAGTGTCGTCATATTACGCAGTACTGTACTGAGTAGAGTAAATCAGTTTATTCCCCATTGGCATTTACAATCTAAATTCTCAACCACACAGACACATACCTGCTAGGGAAAGCGATAAAGATATGGCAGCACGGGATCCCAGCGATCACAATGCTGACGCCGGGATCCCGCAAAGCCGAAACGCGTTGACTACTGGGTACTGTGACACCTTTTTTTTGCTTTTATCTCCAGGAAATGTATACCAAGGTATTTGTCTAACATCTGTATTGCCGGTGAATTCCTCCATTGTGGTGGCATTTTTTCGGGTTTTCTTCTTATCTTAGATGCATTCTATGTGTTTTTTTAAAAGACTGTTTTTATGTACGTTTTTTAATTGGCTTGTAGCTTTGTGAATACCCCAACTATGGGAGCCTTTTTGCAATACATTTTTTTTTTTAATGTGGACTGGCTGACACATCTACATTTTTTGGAATTATCGTGATATCACGTCTACATTTAAAGTTATAACAGCTTGAGGACGTTGGATATAAAAGAAACCCAGATAGGAGTGTCTTTGCGATTACTCCCGTGAGTGTGGTACGCATGACAAATCTTGGTGTTATGGAAAAGATACCTTTATGTGTTTCACGTATCTAGCTTTAAAAGTGAGTTAGGTACGCACTCTTCTAATATTCTTTGGTGGAAGGTTCACAAAAGGAGGTGAAGAAGATTAAAGAAACCTTTTATAGGCACCAGCTTCTGGTTTCATTGTGAGTTGGGGTACACTCCTCACCCACAAATCTACCCTTTTCTTTTCTGTCTGGTCAATATAAAGGGGATCATTTGAATCTAAAGAAATAGTAGATGAAACAATATCACACATTGTTTTCTTCATTTGTTCTCCTTTCCACATAATCGATGAGACTGTATCATCCAGATTAAAGTTGTGGATAAAGAGAGAAACCGAAGGAAAGACACCTTTTAACAAGGAACGTAACGTGATTATATTCATGTATATAAGACTGTGGCGCAGGTACGATTGCATTTGCATGCTGAAGCCCTGTGAAGTGTGCGCACGCGCAGCAGCCACACTGCGTGTGGGCACACAGTGAAATGTGACAGCAATGCGCCCCCTCCCGCCCTGCGAACGCCTCTGGCTGTCAATCAGGCAGAGGCGTTTGCGGGGCTGGAGGGGGTGTGTTGAGGGGGTGCGGTCCCGACAACCCAAATATATATATGAGCGAAGCGAGCCTGTGAGGGTGCACATTTTAATATTCTGAACAAGTTTCATGATGTTCTGAAGCAACCCGCACCTCCTGCCCACTCGGACGGTGTTATATCTGGCCCTATGTGTGTGTGGGTGTCAGCGGGATGCATATGCCATGCACGTATTGTCTAACGTGCACATGTCTGTCAGTGTAATGAGCATTTCATATATATGCATTGGGTGATCTTCAGGTTGCCGGCAGCCGGCTCCCGGCGACCACCATACCGGCGCAGGAATCCCGACTGCCGGCATACCGACATCTTTTCTCCCTCTTGGGGGTCCACGACCCCCATGGAGGGAGAATAGAAAGGATGGTGCGCACAACGCGCCACCGTGCCCGCAGCACAGTGAGCGCAGCGATCCCGCAAGGGGCTCATTTGCGCTCGCCCAGCTGTCGGTATGCCGGCGGTCAGGATTCCGGTGCCGGTATGCTGGTCGCCGGGACCCCGACCGCACGCAAACCATACCACACCCATATACATGTATCTATTTATGGCCCTCATTCCGAGTTGATCGTTTGCAAGGCGATTTTAGCAGAGTTGCTCACGCTAAGCCGCCGCCTACTGGGAGTGTATCTTAGCATCTTAAAATTGCGAACGATGTATTCGCAATATTGCGATTACAAACTACTTAGCAGTTTCAGAGTAGCTCCACACTTACTCGGCATCTGCGATCAGTTCAGTGCTTGTCGTTCCTGGTTTGACGTCACAAACACACCCAGCGTTCGCCCAGACACTCCTCCGTTTCCCCGGCCACTCCTGCGTTTTTTCCGGAAACGGTAGCGTTTTTTCCCGCACGCCCATAAAACGGCCTGTTTCCGCCCAGTAACACCCATTTCCTGTCAATCACACTACGATCGCCGGAGCGATGAAAAAGCAGTGAGTAAAAATACTATCTCCATTGTAAAATTACTTGGCGCAGTCGCAGTGCGAATATTGCGCATGCGTACTAAGCGGAATTTCACTGCGATGCGATGAAAAATACCGAGCGAACGACTCGGAATGAGGGCCTATATACACACACTGTAAAGTATTTTCAGAGCACCACAAAAAGAACTCGCTTATTTTATAGTAGATAATTGTCACATGACATAGGCGATGTTTCTTCAGTGTGTCTCATCCTAGGCACCTCAAATGCATTTTTCAAGATCATTTGTACAAAGGTCCTGTCCCTCTGCTAATTGAGGTTTTTAACTTACTCAGCTCAGGAGATTTGGCGTCCTGCATCTGGTGAGCATTGCGCACTGCTCTGGCTCCTCTACATAAGATCACAGTCAGTGAAAAAGCGCTTGATGTGACGTAAGGAGCTGAAGCTAATTAGTGCTGTTCTCGGACCCCTGACAGGGTGACACAAACGGGTGGATGCAGACGGGCATACATGCGGGCAAGCAGCAAAGGTTAATCGGATTTCCTTTGTGGCAATCTGCGATCCTTTGCAGCGATTAGGCGCTGCGGCTGCTTTTTCATGCACCTGATCCTTGGGGCCCCTATGAACCATAGGGCCTTATACGGATGTCCCCTTTGACACCCCCCCAACCCTGTTGCCGGGCATGTAGGTATGAGAATTTTGGCCAGACACCGATTAATGGTCAAAAAACATCCAGGAAAATGTCCAGAAATTATCTGATTGGTCAGTATTGACAAAAGATATCAGGTAAAAAGGTCCCAATATAGTGCAGTATGTATGTATACTCTATTTCCTATGGTTTATCCTGAGTACATTATCCTCTGAGTGTGGTGTGGCAGAAAGTCGCAAACTTTAAAAAAAAAAGATTAATGTGTAGTGCAGGCATCGGTACCTGCCAGTGGCAGCGAGATCAGTCCATTTGTGAACAAGATGGCCTCAGCTTCCATTTTAAATGAATAGTAAGCTATCAAAGGAAAAATATACAAATGCCACATAGGGCCCTGGTTAAAACTGAACCCATGGCAGCAGTGCTGTGAGAAATAGTGATAATCAGTGTACAGTACCACTCTGGTGCCCATAGATATCTAAAACCTATATCACAGTTAGAATTGTACTATTTATAGTAGAGATGAGCGGGTTCGGTTCCCTAAGAACCGAACCCTACCGGACTTCACTACCCGAGCCCGGATCCGAGCCCGGCTCGGGTTTTCCCACCTGACTCGGAAACCAGAACGAGGCAAAACGTCATCATCCCGCTGTCGGATTCTCGCGGGGTTTGGATTTCATATAAGGAGCCACGCATCGCCGCTATTTTCACTCCAGTCCCGGAGAGTGTAACAAGAGGACATGTCTCCGTCCTCAGTGTCTGTGCTGGAGGGAAAGTGGGGTGGCGATTCCAGTGCTGTCTTGTGCTGCTCAGTCCAGTGTAGTGTCTTGTGCTGCATCAGTACAGTCACAGTAGTGGTGTCCTCTGCTGCCATATGTCCAGTGCTGCTGTATAAATCCAGTCCATTGCAGTGGTGCTGTGTTGTCCTGTATCAGTCCAGTGGTGGTGTCCCTGTGCTGCTGTGTAACTCCAGTGGTACTGCCGTATAAGTCCAGTGATACTGCCATATATGTCCAGTGATACTGTCGTATATGTCCAGTGGTACTGCCATATAACTCCAGTGATACTGCCATATATGTCCAGTGGTACTGCCATATAAATCCAGTGGTACTGGCGTATATGTCCAGTGGTACTGCTGTATAAGTCCAGTGGTACTGCCATATAATTCCAGTAATACTGCCATATAAATCCAGTCCGGTGGTACTGCCGTATAAGTCCAGTGGTACTGCCATATAATTCCAGTGATACTACCGTATAATTCCAGTGGTACTGGCATATAAATCCAGTAATACTGCCATATAAATCCAGTCCAGTGGTACTATCGTATAAGTCCAGTGGTACTGCCGAATAATTCCAGTGATACTCCCATATAATTCCAGTGGTACTGGCATATAAATCCAGTGATACTGCCGTATAAATCCAGTCCAGTGGTACTGCCGTATAAGTCCAGTGGTACTGCCATATAATTCCAGTGATACTGCCATATAAATCCAGTCCAGTGGTACTGCTCTATAAATCCAGTGGTACTGCCGTATAGTTCCAGTGATACTGCTGTATAATTCCAGTGGTACTGGTGTATAAATCCAGTGATACTGCCATATGAATCCAGTCCAGTGGTACTGCTGTATAAGTCCAGTGGTACTGCCGTATAATTCCAGTGATACTGCCGCATAATTCCAGTGGTACTGGCGTATCAGTCCAGTGATACTGCCATATAAGTCCAGTGGTACTGCCGTATAATTCCAGTGATACTGCTGTATATGTCCAGTGGTACTGCCATATAATTCCAGTGATACTGCCGTATATGTCCAGTGGTACTGTAGTATAAATCCAGTGGTACTGGCGTATAAATCCAATGGTACTGCTGTATAATTCCAGTGATACTGCTGTATAATTCCAGTGATACTGCTGTATAAATACAGTCCAGTGGTACTGCCGTATAAGTCCAGGGGTACTGCCGTATAAATCCAGTCCAGTGGTGGTGTCCTGTGCTGTATTAATTTACTCCAAATAAAAGGGTTATATACATTACTTAGATTATTATCCAAATAATTTTTACAGGGTTTGCACTCTGTAGTGTAGGGGTACACTCGCCTGTGCTGCATATTATTATAATAGCTCCAAATAAAAGGGTTATTATTATCCAAATTAATTTTACAGGCTTTGCCGTGTGTGTGTGTGTGGTTTAGGGGTACGCTCTCCTGTGCCACCATTATTGTGCGTGTATTACATCTGGCCAAATTCCAGCACGTCCCCTGTTGTTTGTGCCGCGTTCTTGTGTTGTTTAGCTTAGTCGTACAGCTACCTAATTGCACCTCTTTTTCTTCTTTTCATGATGTGCTGTTTGGGGCATACTTTTTTAAAGTGCCATCCTGTCTGCCATTGCAGTGCCACTCCTAGATAGGCCAGGTGTTTGTGCTGCACACTTGTGTCGCTTAGCTTAGTCATACAGCTACCTCATTGCACCTCTTTTTCTTCTTTGCATGATGTGCAGGAGACTTGCCAATAGTTCTCATTGGTGGCCTGGGTGTTTCAATTTACAAATGAAACTCATGAGAGTGAAAGACATCTCCCCATTGGTGTATGTCATCATGTTGGCATGTAATGACTATTGGCATGAACTCTAACCCCTCCTACCAGTGTCATTAATGTTACAATAGAGAGTGACGGGAAGTGATTGAGAGACACTAAGGGAAGGAAAAAGGAGAGGTGGGGAGAAAGTGTTGGAGTGGGAAAAGAGAGGGGGGGGGGGGTCAGAGCTAGAGAAAGAGAGTAGTGATGGGAGAAAGTGTAAAGGCCCCATCCACTAGTCCGATTTGGGCACTTTTCTTCAGATTTCGATGCATCTGACCGAAAAATCTGAAAAAAAGTGTCACATCGGATGGCTCCTCCGATGCGCAGTCCCATGTCAGATATGTCTGAACTACAGATCTTTGAGGCTGCCCCAGCTATTCATCTGAATCTGAAGAAATCAGGTGCACATCGGAGTGTTGTTTTTTTTACTTCAGATGTATCTGATCAGATTCATCTGAAGCGTTATTTGACTGGCATCTCCCTGGCCACTCCCACCCACCATGAGGACTCGGCAGCAGCTTCATACAGCAGTAAGACCGCAACACAGACAAGTTGGACCGGATTCATTTGATTTTTGGTATGTGAAGGGCACACTGCCCACCAATGGTTATTGTTTACAGTGTATTTCCTACTGCCCATCAATGTTTGCTGTACAAACACACTGCCCACCAATGGTTATTGTTTACAGTGTATAATATATAACACTGCCCACCACGGTTGGTATCGATATATCGGCAGGTGGCATCCTGGTGTACAGAATCCCGTCTGCTTTATATACTCCCCTGGTAGCCCAGCCTACTATATTTAAATATCGCATCAGATCAATTACATGTAGAATGTGTGCATCAGATATATCTGATACGATCTGTCGGCACATGATAGTATGCATCAGATATGTCTGAAGTGAATGTAGTGAAAATAAAAGCCAGGGTCCGATCCGATTCCCAGGACGCTCTCGGGAGAGTTCAAGAGAAATCTGATGCGATCTGCAGTTCAGACAAGTCTGAGTAGTAGATGGTCACTTTAGTCTTACTATAACCGCAGCAATTTGACTATAAAACAGTATATTAGTATAAATGAAACTCCAGTTACTTCTAGGATGCCACTGCCTTTACTTTGGCACTTCCTGATTGGAGTCTGTCTTTTATAGGTTACAGAGATTTCCTGGTGTATATTTAGTAAGGTGGGAGTTTATTTTTTAGAACTGGTGATGTTGCCTATAGCCACCAATCAGATTCTATCTATTATCTTCTAGAAGCAGCTAGATAAATGTTAAGTAGAATCTGATTGGTTGCTATGAGCAACATCACCAGTTGTAAAAAACTCCCACCTTAGTAAATTTACCCCCTAACTTCTCCTTCGCTAGAAAGTAACTATGCAGCCCCTAATTTCTTTAACTGATAAAAGGCATCCACCCCAAAGGAGTAATCTCCATGTTGTACAACTTTATAAGCTTATTTGTACTTACAACAGTTATATTTACTTATCGCTATAGCTGTCCCTGCAAGTTACACTTTGTACGTAGCAGGGATAATTTCTTTAATAATTAAAAATAAGAATTTACTTACCGATAATTCTATTTCTCGTAGTCCGTAGTGGATGCTGGGAACTCCGTAAGGACCATGGGGAATAGCGGCTCCGCAGGAGACTGGGCACAAAAGTAAAGCTTTAGGACTACCTGGTGTGCACTGGCTCCTCCCCCTATGACCCTCCTCCAAGCCTCAGTTAGGATACTGTGCCCGGACGAGCGTACACAATAAGGAAGGATTTTGAATCCCGGGTAAGACTCATACCAGCCACACCAATCACACCGTACAACCTGTGATCTGAACCCAGTTAACAGCATGATAACAGAGAAGCCTCTGAAAAGATGGCTCACAACAATAATAACCCGATTTTTGTAACAATAACTATGTACAAGTATTGCAGACAATCCGCACTTGGGATGGGCGCCCAGCATCCACTACGGACTACGAGAAATAGAATTATCGGTAAGTAAATTCTTATTTTCTCTGACGTCCTAGTGGATGCTGGGAACTCCGTAAGGACCATGGGGATTATACCAAAGCTCCCAAACGGGCGGGAGAGTGCGGATGACTCTGCAGCACCGAATGAGAGAACTCCAGGTCCTCCTCAGCCAGGGTATCAAATTTGTAGAATTTAGCAAACGTGTTTGCCCCTGACCAAGTAGCTGCTCGGCAAAGTTGTAAAGCCGAGACCCCTCGGGCAGCCGCCCAAGATGAGCCCACCTTCCTTGTGGAATGGGCTTTTACAGATTTTGGCTGTGGCAGGCCTGCCACAGAATGTGCAAGCTGAATTGTACTACAAATCCAACGAGCAATAGTCTGCTTAGAAGCAGGAGCACCCAGCTTGTTGGGTGCATACAGGATAAACAGCGAGTCAGATTTTCTGACTCCAGCCGTCCTGGAAACATATATTTTCAAGGCCCTGACTACGTCCAACAACTTGGAGTCCTCCAAGTCACTAGTAGCCGTAGGTACCACAATAGGTTGGTTCAGATGAAACACTGAAACCACCTTAGGGAGAAAATGAGGACGAGTCCTCAATTCCGCCCTGTCTGAATGGAAGATCAGATAAGGGCTTTTACAGGATAAAGCCCGCCAATTCTGACACGTGCCTGGCCGAGGCCAGGACCAACAACATGACCACTTTCCATGTGAGATATTTTAACTCCACAGATTCAAGTGGTTCAAACCAATGTGACTTTAGGAACCCCAAAACTACATTGAGATCCCAAAGTGCCACTGGAGGCACAAAAGGAGGCTGTATATGCAGTACCCCTTTTACAGACGTCTGAACTTCAGGTAGTGAAGCTAGTTCTTTCTGGAAGAAAATTGACAGGGCCGAAATTTGAACCTTAATGGACCCCAATTTCAGGCCCATAGACACTCCTGTTTACAGGAAATGCAGGAATCGACCTAGTTGAAATTCCTCCATCGGGGCCTTACTGGCCTCGCACCACGCAACATATTTTCGCCAAATGCGGTGATAATGCTTTGCGGTTACATCCTTCCTGGCTTGACCAGGGTAGGGATGACATCATCCGGAATGCCTTTTTCCTTCAGGATCCGGCGTTCAACCGCCCTGCCGTCAAACGCAGCCGCGGTAAGCCTTGGAATAGACAGGGTCCTTGCTGGAGCAGGTCCCTTCTTAGAGGTAGAGGCCACGGGTCCTCCGTGAACATCTCTTGAAGTTCCGGGTACCAAGTCCTTCTTGGCCAATCCGGAGCCACGAGTATAGTTCTTACTCCCCTCCGTCTTATAATTCTCAGTACTTTTGGTATGAGAGGAAGAGGAGGGAACACATACACTGACTGGTACACCCACGGTGTTACCAGAGCGTCCACAGCTATTGCCTGAGGGTCCCTTGACCTGGCGCAATACCTGTCCAATTTTTTGTTTAGGCGGGACGCCATCATGTCCACCTTTGGTTTTTCCCAATGGTTTACAATCATGTGGAAGACTTCTGGGTGAAGTCCCCACTCTCCCGGGTGGAGGTCGTGCCTGCTGAGGAAGTCTGCTTCCCAGTTGTCCACTCCCGGAATGAACACTGCTGACAGTGCTATCACATGATTTTCCGCCCAGCGAAAAATCCTTGCAGCTTCTGCCATTGCCCTCCTGCTTCTTGTGCCGCCCTGTCTGTTTACGTGGGCGACTGCCGTGATATAGTCCGACTGGATCAGCACCGGCTGACCTTGAAGCAGAGGTCTTGCTTGGCTTAGGGCATTGTAAATGGCCCTTAGCTCCAAAATATTTATGTGAAGTGATGTCTCCAGGCTTGACCACAAGCCCTGGAAATTTTTTCCCTGTGTGACTGCTCCCCAGCCTCTCAGGCTGGCATCCGTGGTCACCAGGACCCAGTCCTGAATGCCGAATCTGCGGCCCTCTAGAAGATGAGCACTCTGCAACCACCACAGGAGAGACACCCTTGTCTTTGGTGACAGGGTTATCCGCTGATGCATCTGAAGATGCGATCCGGACCATTTGTCCAGCAGGTCCCACTGGAAAGTTCTTGCGTGGAATCTGCCGAATGGAATTGCTTCGTAGGAAGCCACCATTTTTCCCAGGACCCTTGTGCACTGATGCACTGACACTTGGCCTGGTTTTAGGAGGTTTCTGACTAGTTCGGATAACTCCCTGGCTTTCTCCTCCGGGAGAAAACACCTTTTTCCGGACTGTGTCCAGGATCATCCCTAGGAATAGAAGGCGTGTCGTCGGGATCAGCTGCGATTTTGGAATATTGAGAATCCAACCGTGCTGCCGCAGCACTATCTGAGATAGTGCTACCCCGACTTCCAACTGTTCCCTGGATCTTGCCCTTATCAGGAGATCGTCCAAGTAAGGGATAACTAAAACTCCCTTCTTTTGAAGGAGTATCATCATTTCGGCCATTACCTTGGTAAAGACCCGGGGTGCCGTGGACAATCCAAACGGCAGCGTTTGAAACTGATAGTGACAGTTCTGTACCACAAACCTGAGGTACCCTTGGAGAAGGGTAAATTGGGACATGTAGGTAAGCATCTTTGATGTCCAGAGAGACCATATAGTCCCCTTCTTCCAGGTTTGCAATCACTGCTCTGAGTGACTCCATCTTGAATTTGAACCTTTGTATGTAAGTGTTCAAGGATTTTAGATTTAAAAATGGTCTCACCGAGCCGTCCGGCTTCGGTACCACAAATAGTGTGGAATAGTACCCCTTTCCCTGTTGCAGGAGGGGTACCTTGATTATCACCTGCTGGGAATACAGCCTGTGAATGGCTTGCAATACTGTCTCCCTGTCTGAGGGAGACGTCGGTAAAGCAGACTTTATGAAACGGCGAGGGGGAGACGTCTCGAATTTCTTGAGACGGGCCCCCACCGTGCCTGAGACCGCTTGTAAAGCCCCAGCGTCATGCTGAGGACTTTGCGGAGGCGGGAGAGGGCTTTTGTTCCTGGGAATTGGCTGTTTGCTGCAGCCTTTTTCCTCTCCCTCTGCCACGGGGCAGAAATGAGGCGCCTTTTGCCCGCTTGCCCTTATGGGGCCGAAAGGACTGCGCCTGATAATACGGCGTCTTCTTAGGTTGAGAAGCTACCTGGGGTAAAAATGTGGATTTTCCAGTGGCCACCAGGTCTGTTAGACCTACCCCAAATAACTCCTCCCTTTTATAAGGCGATACTTCCATATGCCTTTTGGAATCATCATCACCTGACCACTGTCTTGTCCATAACCCTCTTCTGGCAGAAATGGACAGCGCACTTACTCTTGATGCCAGTCGGCAAATATCCCTCTGTGCATCACGCATATATAGAAATGCATCTTTTAAATGCTCTATAGTTAGTAATATACTGTCCCTATCTAGGGCATCAATATTGTCAGTCAGGGAATCCGACCAAGCCACCCCAGCACTGCACATCCAGGCTGAGGCGATTGCTGGTCGCAGTATCACACCCGTGTGAGTGTATATACATTTTAGGATATTTTACTGCTTTCTGTCAGCAGGTTCCTTAAGGGCGGCCGTAACCGGGGACGGTAGTGCCACCTGTTTAGACAAGCGTGTGAGCGCTTTATTCACCCTAAGGGGTGTTTCCCAACATGCCCTATCCTCTGGCGGGAAGGGGTATGATGCTAATAACTTTTTAGGAATTAACAGTTTTTATCGGGGGAAACCCACGCATCAGCACACACTTCTTTTAATTCCTCAGATGCAGGAAAAACTACAGGCAGTTTTTTCTCACCCAACCTAATACCCTTTTTAGTGGTACTGGTATTATCAGAAATGTGTAAAAACATTTTCCATAGCCTCAATCATGTAACGTGTGGCCCTACTGGAAGTCACATTCGTCTCTTAATCGTCGACACTGGAGTCAGTATCCGTGTCGGCGTCTGTATCTGCCATCTGCGGTAACGGGCGTTTTAGAGCCCCAGATGGCTTTTGAGACACCTGGACAGGCACAGGCTGAGTCGCCGGCTGTCTCATGTCATCAATCTTTTGTAAAGAGCTGACACTGTCACATAATTCCTTCCATAAGCTCATCCACTCAGGTGTCGACTCCCTAGGGGGTGACATCTCTGTTACAGGCAATTGCTCCGCCTCCACCTCATTTTCCTCCTCATACATGTCGACACAACGTACCGACACACAGCACACACACAGGGAATGTTCTGATAGAGGACAGGACCCCACTAGCCCTTTGGGGAGACAGAGGGAGGGTATGCCAGCACACACCAGAGCGCTATATATATATATACAGGGATAACCTTATATAAGTGTTTTTCCCCTTATAGCTGCTGTATTGTTATACTGCGCCTAATTAGTGCCCCCCTCTCTTTTTTAACCCCTTTCTGTAGTGTAGTAACTGCAGGGGAAAGCCAGGGAGCTTCCCTCCAACGGAGCTGTGAGAGAAAATGGCGCCAGTGTGCTGAGGAGATAGGCTCCGCCCCCTTCTCGGCGGCCTTTTCTCCCGTTTTTCTGTGGAATCTGGCAGGGGTTAAAATTCATCCATATAGCCCTGGGGGCTATATGTGATGTATTTTCGCCAGCCAAGGTGTTTTTATTGCTGCTCAGGGCGCCCCCCCCTAGCGCCCTGCACCCTCAGTGACCGAAGTGTGAAGTGTGCTGAGGAGCAATGGCGCACAGCTGCAGTGCTGTGCGCTACCTTGGTGAAGACAGGATGTCTTCTGCCGCCGATTTTTCCGGACCTCTTCTTGCTTCTGGCTCTGTAAGGGGGCCGGCGGCGCGGCTCTGGGACCGAGCTCCGAGGCTGGGCCTGTGTTCGGTCCCTCTGGAGCTAATGGTGTCCAGTAGCCTAAGAAGCCCAATCCACTCTGCACGCAGGTGAGTTCGCTTCTTCTCCCCTTAGTCCCTCGATGCAGTGAGCCTGTTGCCAGCAGGTCTCACTGAAAATAAAAAACCTAAAACTAAACTTTCACTAAGAAGCTCAGGAGAGCCCCTAGTGTGCACCCTTCTGGGCCGGGCACAAAAATCTAACTGAGGCTTGGAGGAGGGTCATAGGGGGAGGAGCCAGTGCACACCAGGTAGTCCTAAAGCTTTACTTTTGTGCCCAGTCTCCTGCGGAGCCGCTATTCCCCATGGTCCTTACGGAGTTCCCAGCATCCACTTAGGACGTCAGAGAAATATCCGTTGCAATATGGGCCATAAATAATTGCAAAAGTGCCACAATTATTAATACATAGGTCCCTAAGGAATCAAACTTTGAATACTAAAAGCTATGTCCATTATTGAAACATGAAAGTGGGCTCACCTCCTATAATGCACCGGAGGGCAGTTACAGTCAGTGAGTTCCTGATAGTGGTGTGTATACCTGGGACCAGCTAAGCAATGACACATCTGGACCTGTGACCTTTCACTTATGGTTATATTGAGATATTTCTCCTCTTGTTTCACAACAGTAATTTATGTAATGTTTTTTCCTCTCAACATTTAATGGGACAAGTGAAATGTGTTTGCCTTTCAAATAGTATTGTGATGTGTTCCAGAGAATAATGCTAAATTGAAGTGTATAAACAGCTTCCAGCAGTAGATAACCTTTTCTTCTGGCGTGCTGAAGTAAAAAGGCAAATTCCCCAGTGATATCATCTCTTTGCAATCAAAACAGACTTCATCAATAAAATATACAAATGTTATCATATTCATTTTCTCATTACAAGTGTGTTAAATTAAGCAGCTCGGCTCTCAGTCTTAGAGCATATCTCTAACTAATGCAAACACTTAATTCATATGATGGACACTCTAGAGAAGCAGTACAACAGTACATTGATTCACCTGACTTCAACTCCTCTTATGAATATATGAAATGTAATCATATTAACACCTTAATAAGCACATTCGTATTCTCTGGATACATTAGTTGGACAGGAAGTATGTAGAGTAACATGAAAAGTACTGCAAATTTATATTTGATAGCTGGCTGAAGGAGAGGTACAACACCCACTAATGTTTGGAGGATATTGCCTTAAACCAGAGTTCAGAACTACATGTTAAAAGTAAAGGCACATTGCCTGATTTGGAAATGTATGCAAACCCTGTGGTTTATTTTGCGTACAACTCTGATATTTGTAATGCTGCTCATGTGCCGCACAGATCCTGCGCCGTCGCTTGCTGTGACCCAAGCAGCAGCATGATTGACATGCTGAAAGTCATTTGGGGGTGGGAAGAGGTCGGCGGAGTTCGTTTTACAAAACATGGTCTTGTTTCCGCCTTTTCAAAGTGTGCTGAGGCCAGGGTCTGCGTCTTACTGTATGACGCAGATTTCCTGGACACGGCAGGGTGAATCCTAAGGGTTACTCAGATGGCCGATGTTCACGCACAGTGATCCCCTGCTGCGTCTTCAGATGTAGCAACTTTACCCTAACCCTAATTAAAGCCTAGCCCTATCCCTAATTGCACCCTAACCCTAAAGCTATCCCTAATCAAAGTCTAGCCATAACCCTAATTGCACCCTAACCCCTAAACCTAACCCTAATTGAAGCCTATCCCTATCCCTAATTGCACCCTAACCCTAAACCGGGTGGTCTTCAGGTTGCCGACTGTCGGGATCCCGGCGCACAGTATACCGGCGCCGGAATCCCGACAGCCGGCATACCGACACATTTTCTCCCTCGTGGGGGTCCACGACCCCCCTGGAGGGAGAATAAATAGCGCGGCGCGATGGCGCGCCACCATCCCCGCAGCGTGGCGAGTGCAGTGAACCCACAAGGGGCTCATTTGCGCTCGCCACGCTGTCGGTATGCCGGCAGTCAGGCTCCCGGCGCCAGTATGCTGGTCGCCGGGAGCCCGGCAGCCGGCATACCATACTACACCCCCTAAATCTAACCCTAACTGAAGCCTAGCTCTAACCCTAAATTCATGCATTGACATAATTTATGCTGTAAGCATTCACAATGTCTGCATTCTGACAATCTAGACATTATGGGCCAAATGTAATAGAGTGAGGGTTTCAGAAAGTGAGAGATAAGGTGGTAAGGTTTTTCAGTTTTTTAAAAGTGGCAATCATTTACACTGCAAAACCAGGTTGATCTTGCTGTATAAATGATTGCCACTTTAAAAAAAACCTGCAAAACCTTAACCAAATCTCTCACTTTTTGAAACTCTCACTCTATTACATTGTCAGTGTTACTTCTATATGTTACTTCTATATGTGTTACTTCTATACTTCTATATGTTTAAAGATTTTTTTATCCACCACATCACCCCTTCACTAATATATTGACCCCCTCTCATCAGGGCCGGCTCTAGGCATGTTCGAATAGAGCGGCCGCGCAGGGCGCCACCCTTAATGGGCGCCGCGCGCTGGCGCCGCCATATTCGAGGATGGAGCCGGCCCTGTGCATTGTTGGCCCGGCCGCCGTGACCTTTTGTGTGCGCTATGCGCTCTGCGCGACGCCGGTGTCTTGGTGGCCGCCTTGGTGGCCGCCTGCCCGTCCGCCCTCACCTGGACCCGGACCCGCACTTGCAGGCCATCCGCCCGCCATCGGACAGCAGTACTCCTCCCCCTCTCAGCGCTGCAGGTATTTGGGGGGGAGGCACATTTATGGATGGGTGGCACTGTGGGGGCATTTATCTGGCACTGTGGGGGCATTTATCTGGCACTGTGGGGGTATTTATCGGGCACTGTGGGGGCATATCTGCATTGTGGGGGCATTTATCTGGCACTGTGGGGGCATAACTGCACTGTGGGGGCATATCTGACACTGTGGGGGCATTTCTGTATCTGGCACTGTAGGGGCATATCTGGCACTGTAGGGGCATATCTGGCACTGTGGGGGCATTTATGTATCTGGCACTGTGGGGGCATATCTTGCACTGTGGGGGCATATCTGGCACTGTGGGGGCATATCTGGCACTGTGGGGGCATTTCTGTATCTGGCACTGTGGGGGCATTTCTGGCACTGTAGGGGCATATCTGGCACTGTGGGGGCATTTATGTATCTGGCACTGTGGGGGCATTTCTGGCACTGTGGGGCATTTCTGGTACTGTGGGGGCATATCTGGCACTGTGGGGGCATTTCTGTATCTGGCACTGTGGGGGCATTTCTGGCACTGTAGGGGCATATCTGGCACTGTGGGGGCATTTATGTATCTGGCACTGTGGGGGCATATCTGGCACTGTGGGGGCATATCTGGCACTCTGGGGGCATATCTGGCACTCTGGGGGCATTTATGTATCTGGCACTCTGGGGACATATCTGCACCGTGGGGACATTTATCTGGAACTGTGGGGGCATATCTGGCACTGTGGGGGCATATATGGCACTGTGGGGGCATTTCTGTATCTGGCACTGCTGGGGGGCATGTCATGTGTAGCTGGCACGGCTGGGGAGCATATCATGTAGTGTTCCCGCTAGGCGTCTGTGACTAGGCAATGAGTCTCAGTGCTCTGCCTAGCGCAAAGTGTCTAACGTGCTCTGCCTGGCGCAAAGTGTCTAACGTGCTCTGCTTGGCGCAAAGTGTCTAACGTGCTCTGCCTGTCGCAAAGTGTCTAACGTGCTCTGCCTGGCGCAAAGTGTCTAACGTGCTCTGCCTGGTGCAAAGCGTCTAACGTGCTCTGCCTGGCGCAAAGTGCACGCATTGGGGGGGGGGGGGGGGCGCTTTTACATGTTCTCGCTCAGGGTACTAGTAGGCCTGGAGCCGGCCCTGCCTCTCATTCCTTCACTTGTTTATATTTAATATTTTTTTCCCTCCCCTCATTGTATACATTTGAAAAAAAGTTATTTTACTTATGTCCCTTACACTTCTTTTTCCTATACCCATATGTCTTTATTCTTTATGTATGATTCTGTATGAAACTTTGGCTCTGCTTCTCTTCCCAAAGGTGCCTGCCCACCTGTTATGCCCCATATTTATTAATATTTTTTATCTAGCACAGACACACTTTACATATGATGGCCATAATGTCTTTTCAGCAGTTTCAGACTCTTTTTAATATCCTCACATAGATCAATTCCCCATATATATTATCTATGGCATTTATCACTTGGTATAATTGTAGTGTTTTCATTGTAATAAAATTGTACATCTTTTTTTATTAATGAGAATGCAGTCTACTTATATACATACGTCACCAGTGGTCGCTTAGAACTATCTTATCCGTTTTTTCCATATATATATATATATATATATATATATATATACACACACACACACACACACACACACACACACACACACACACACACACACACACACATCCGTCATCTGTGGTGGCAGGATCCTTCACTGCAGAGTCTGCATAGAACAAATATATTGCCCCAAACATACAGACATCACGGGCAGCACACTGAACAGTAGCTGGGGGCTGGGACTATTGCTGGCAGAGGCTATCAATATTGACAGCACCAGAGGACCCCCTCATCTGTGTCACCAGAGGACCCCTTCAGCCCCCTCCCACTGGTGGTGCCCGCTGACCGCACTCACCAGCTCCAGGGTGTGCCTCCTCCTCCTGCGGACCGTGGTGGCAGGATCCATGGTGGGACTGTGCAGCGCAGTGTGATGCCATGACGCTGCTAGATGTCATGACACTACAAACCTGCAGTGCTCCTCTGGGAACAGACCCTGCCTCCTGCCTGGCTAAGTCCCATCCCCTGCAGACATGGGCGTGGCTATCAACTGGCAGGGCCTACCGGTGGATCCCTCGTACCACAGCAGGCCAGTACAAGCCCTCCGCCACTTATTGGGTACATAATTACCAGGTATGTACTTACAAATGCGATTAGTATTGCAAAGTAAAGCACTCCCAATAAGAGCTGTCCTTTGTGCTCACTGGACTTTGGATTTAAGACCCAGGAGTCCTGCATACACATAGTGATGCGGCAGCCGTGGTGGGGGGGAGGGAACTGGGAAGGGTCCAATTGGATCCCTCTTAGGGGAAATTGTGAAGAGAAGCCTTTAGGCCCAAAGGCGTTTTAACAGAGGAGGGGGCCCCTGTGTAGACTCCAGGTGGGTCCCCTCCTCTGCATGGTGCAGTAGTCTCTGACAAAGTGTGCAGGTCTTCGGAAACATGGCGCTTGTTATCATGGATAGGGATAATTACATCAAGGAAGGTTTGAGACAGTTGGAAGATGGTGTCACTTATTTAAAAGTAAGATGTGTCCCATCGGCCAACATTTTGTCAGCATACTGTGCATTGATCAAAACCTTTTATGATATGGGAACCATCAATTCAGAAGTTCAGGCATATTTGGTCAATGAACAGTATACCATTCCAGTGTTGTATCTGCTACCGAAGATACACAAGAGTGAACATAACCCCCCCTGTGAGTCCAATTGTGGCTGGAACTAATTCCACAGCAGCCAATCTTTTGGCTAACATTGATTCAAAGTTACAACCTTTGGTCAAGTTGGAAAGGTCCCATTTAAGAGATACTAAGGACATATTAAAATATTTGTTGAATCTCAAATGGCAGGATGATTTTTATATCTGTACTGCAGATGTATCTTCTTTATATTCCATTATCACACATATAGAGTAGATGGAATCAAAGCTATAGAAGAAACTTTAGATCGTACTGACCTTGATGTAAATATGAGGAAATTCATCACTGAAGGTATTAAATTCATTTTAAACTAATAATTATTTTAATTTCGATGGTGTGTCTTATAAGCAAGTGGTCGGTACCACCATGGGCACCAGGTTCATGCCCAACTATGCCAATATATTCAAGATAGTTGCCATTTACCATCATGGCTGAATAATGTTCCTAAGGGACAAATGTTGGGACTTCGCAGAAATTGTTCGGATGATAAAACCTTTAGAAAACAAGCTGAATCCCTGAAATTAGATTTTGAGGCGAAAGGTTATGATTCTATAGCTTTACAGAACACTTTTGAAACAGTATCCATTAAACCTAGGTCAGAATTACTGTCCAAAACAAAGAGAGGTGTTTCAAATAATAACTTTTCACTTTCATTCAATACTCAGTTTAATAAAAATCATAAGAAAATCGAGAAGATCATACATAATAATTGGAGAATACTTTTGAAAGATGAGACCCTAAGCAAACTTTTACCCGCAAGTCCTAAGTTCATATACAGGAGGGCACCTACAATAAAAAGTAAGATCATCTCTAATGGATGGCAAAAGGCTATTACCTTGAAATAAAGGTTTTTATAGATGCAATGACTGTAGAATGTGCAAATCCTGTAAACAATCAGTATCTAAAATAATGGAAATTGAGGTGAACAAAGTGAAATTCAAAATCAAAGATTCATAACATGTCAGACCAGTTATGTCATATATGTTATAGTCTGTATGTGCAAATTAGCATATGTAGGGAAAACCAAAAGGTCCATCAAAATTAGAGGTTCTGAACATATTCGTAACATTTTAAAAGGGAATGATAGTCACCCTTTTTCATTACATTTTAAGGAGGTACATTCAATGTTGACGCAGGGAATAAAGAACTTTTGTGGCATTGCATGGGTACCTAATAATTGGAGAACCAATAATAGAGATGTGAGATTAGCCCAGATGGAGATGCGATTCATTCATGACCTTAATACTTTGAGCCCTCAAGGGTTAAACCATGAGTTCGAACTTAAGTGGTTTTTATAGGGCAGTGGGTGTGTTGACACTCCGTTCAGGGTTTTGGTATATTTTGTTTTTCAATTACATCCTGTTTTAATCCCAATTAAATGCCAATTAAATTCCCCATTTCAGTATATTGATATGTTTCCATGTATTAATTAAACCTGTTGTAATATATATGGTTTTTCCCCCTCCATCTTCAACCATGGTATATGGGAGAGTATATGTAAATGGCTTTGTTTCCATGACAACCTATACACTGGTAATGCCCGAGGGAATAGACGCCCCCTGAATAGAGCGTGCCATGACATATAAAGGACGCTGTGCTCGCCACATCACATTAAGGACGTGGTGCGGTGATGACGCGCATTGTAGCTGGGGTTACAGGTGCACGCCTCCTGACGTGGGGGCGGGTTACATCGTGGATGTGCTAGCATCCATAACTACGGCCGAAGATGACGTGCACTGGAGGCGTCCCTTGTGTAATTAGTGAAGCTCTGTCATGGTAACGATGGTACACTGGCGGGGCATAATGACGTCAGATGCCTTAGAATTAAACAAGTGATTGCCGACGGAGGGAAGCTCCCGATGGTAGTTATAGCAACGAGTGTATACTGGCGGGGTATAATGACGTCAGACGGCTCCTAATTAAATAAGTTATTGTTTCACTACATTAGGATTGAGGATCCAAACAAGTTTAGTTACTTTGTGCATTATTAATAGGAATCCAGAGTCTGTGTGTGAAAGAATAGCAAATTAAACATGCAGCTATCCTTTATCTGATCCGTAATTAGGACAGCAATTAATCAATTAACTCCCTATATATACCATGGGTAGAGGAGGGTGAAGCCATTTGATTCTCAGCATAGCAGGAAGCTGCTAGACTGAATGTAGCCTGTCAGCTTTTGACAAGAGTGGTCAGCATATAGTTTTATATAGCTTGTGTTTGCTCTGCTGGACAATTGTATATGTTTTTTAAATGACAATTATAATAAGTTGGAAATTTATATTGATCTGATAATGTGTTTTTTACAGTTTAAATTTCAAGCACTCTACTTGATAAAGACGCCACAGTGCGTTGAAACGCGTTGTATTAGAGTGCAGATGCCATCCATTCCCCATCATTGTGTCATTTACCATCATTCACACGTGTTGTCAGGGTAGGGATGGTTTCTGTATTAATTTTTCAATAAATATTGTTATTTTATGAAAACTACAAATACGTTTCCTTGCCTTTTGTTTTGAGATCTATGGTGGAGCTAATCGGATGTCTTCAATAATAAAAGGGACTTTGAAAGAAACCTTTATGTGTAAGCTCCTGCAATATCCATGTAAGCATACATGTGAGCACTGATTTGATATCTATCATACACCTCGGGTGTGGAATACCTATTGAGGGATCTTTATGGTGCTTGCTGGGGAGAGGACTCATCACCTTTCTGCGTCCTAAACATTTGGAACTATAATATTGGACTCCTAAAACAGTTTTACACATTGTTGTTTTTGTATATTTTTTTGTGTATCACAATTCACTGAGGATTGAATCCATTATGTATGAAAAGTGTGAGGATATTGGAAAGCGCAAATTGAGACGTAAACTTTTTGGTTTGTATGTCTACATTTGTTGATACAGTTTAGTGACTCCATCTGTTTGCTTCTCTGCAGCTTACCATTGGCAGCACCATTTTGTGTTGTAATTTTTTTTTATATGGCGCCTGCCATGTTCCGAAGATCAATTTCACTACTGTGCAAGCACGGTGGCCACTTAGGAATAGATTTTCACCGCGATTGAAGCGCACGACGTGGGACTTCGGAAAGATAGTATTAAAATGTGGGTGCGATGTGGGCCCCTTGTGCACAGCACACATTGCTCTCATTATAGAAATGTTAATGCATAGGCTTCTATTAGTCACGCCACCCAAAGATGGCATTACCCAGTGGTTCCAAACTCTGGAATGCATCACACTCTGGACCTTGGTACATATATGGGAAAGCACTAAAAACCTCAGGATTTTCTACTTTAGTACATCCCACCTAGTAATATATGCTTTTATTATAATATATCTCTTTAGATTTGAGGTTTTATGCACAGTACTTAAATATGTTAGATGTGTGAAAACATAAATTACATATTTTATTATATATTGTGGTAACAACTTAAAATTGCACATTTATAGTCTATTCTATGTATGGCTTTATGCAAAGCTGTGTTTTGGGGATACCAAGAATTTGTGTCAGCTATTCAATCCCCCATCTAATAATACTGTACATATTTTACTTAAACAGAAATACATAACTGCATCACATACAAAGCATTAGCATAATTTTCTTTATGTGTGACATAAATCAATAGCTTCAATTGCACTGACTCGCTTTACTGCAATTGGCGGTTACTATATTTGCTTACACAACTGTCATGTTAAAGAAATCTATATCTGTCATGTTGTATTACAAGGTTCCAGTCCAACAGATAGTAGCATAATGCTTGGTGCATACCAAAACCCCTGCCTCTCAGAGATAAGAGCATGAGTAATAGCATTTACTAGGGTTGCCTTGGAAACTGCATACATTTCACCGAGCCACTGAATGCTTGTAAGTAGAAAGAGATATTTACAAGAGATGATGGAGAATTTAATCAAGTGCAGCTCATCTTTAGAAACCTTACCTGGAGGCTACTTGCATTAGAGATGGTCAAGAATGTGATCAAATCGCCTGTGGCTGGTAAACATTTTATAGTGGCAACATTGAGAGGTGTGAGAATGTATTTATTATCCATGGAGTACACATTTTGGTACATAAGGAACAAAAAAAAATCAACATTTATCAAATTGATTGACATTTGTTCTCTTAAAACATTTTAAAAATAATATTTGTAATTAACGCACGCAATGATAATATCTGTTTTCATTAAATGGCACTAAAGCTTCTAAGAGTTCCCCTTGATCAGGATTTGATATGTTTTACTCAGCAGTATTGTCTTCCTTTTTTATTTGAAATAATATTTGACATAACAAATTTTTGGTCAAAGTGGATCTATCAGTTTGGAAAGGTTTTATTGGACAAGGAAAACATTGCCTTACCTTAACACTGAATTTTCTCACCAAATTGCATGTGCTTACGTTTCCAGTGGTAATGTCTTGTTGTGAGAATTTGACTGATAATATATGTCATCTAAAACATATAATTAATTTTATTTTTGAAAATTTATTTATATTTTTCTATTATAATTTATTATAATGTATTCTCTGTCAGATATGATATGACTTACTTTTTTAACAATACTACATTACAGCTATAGAAATATTGAGCCTAATTCAGACCTGATCGCAGCAGCAAAATTGTTCTCTAATTGGCAAAACCAGGGGGGTAATTCAGATCCGATCGCTAGGCAGCGATTTTGGCTGTCCTGCAATCATATAGTCGCCGCCTACAGGGGCAGTGTATTTTCGCTGTGCAAGTGTGCGATCGCATGTCTAGCTGAGCTGCAGAAAATTATTTTGTGCAGACTCTGAGCAGCCCAGGACTTACTCAGCCACTGCAATCACATCAGCCTGCTCGGGATTTGACGTCAGACAACCTCCCTTCAAATGCTCGGACACGCCTGCATTTTACCAGACACTCCCTGAAAACGGTCAGTTGACACCCACAAATGCCCTCTTCCTGTCAATCTCCTTGAGAACGCCCCTGCAGTGCACATGGTTTAGCCCATTAGAGAACAATTTTGCTGCTGCGATCAGGTCTGACTTAAGCCCATTGGGTCTTCTAAAAATGTATCTTACATGAAAGTTACATGTTTAAGATACTGAGGAGTCTATTCATGAAGCAGTGAAAACAGTGGATAAACAGACCAGTGGAGAAGTTGCCCATTGCAACCAGTTAGCATTTCCCTTACATTTTATAGACTGTACTTGATAAAGGCTTCCTTCAAATCTGGTTGGTTGCCATGAGCAACTTTACCACTGGTCCTTTAGTCCACTCTTTTGACTGCATCATGAATAGACCCCTAAGGGGTCTATTCATGATTGTTTCACAGTGGTCAGCGGTAACGATTATATGTATCCTTGCATATAACAGCTGCAGTTATTTAGCTTGCCAGATCTGCTCTGCGAGTCCTGGTAAAAAGCCCCCATACTCTGCGATTGTTTACTTTTGCCAGCAGCCTAACGCTTCCTTGTTTACACTGTGCACATACGCATAGCAGTCTGTCCTGGCAGGAAATACATCGAAATGCTGGGGTACTTTAAGAGAGGAGGAGGCCAGTGTGCAGCCTCCTCCGTTTGGGCCACCTCCTCTCTGCCGGCAGCGCTGAGAGTCCGAGCACTAGAGGGCTCAGACTCTACTGCGCATGCGCAATACTCAGTGAAAATGGCCACTGCGTCATTTTCTCAAAGTTTTAACAGCACTGCTGACATCGGCGCAGGACTCCAGAGGGGTAAGTATTGAAAAAATGGGTGCAGTGTGTTTTTTGTGGGTCCCCCCTGGATTCAGGGGCCCCTGTGCACCGCTCACACTGCACCCATTATAAATACGCCAGTGATTGAAGGCTATGTTAAAGGTAAGTAATACCATCCTCAGTTTGATAAATCCCCATTCACATAGCGGTATATGCAGTAAGCACTAAGCAGTGCACCAGTAAAGTTTTTTTTTTCTTTGATGTTAATTTGTTAATAAATTGAATTAAGAGCTTCAATAGTGCTCAGGTCTATGATCTCCATCAACAAGAAATGTATCACTTGTTATTGCATAAACTGTAACTTGTGTCAGTTCATCTAGATATCTTTACTAATGCACCCAATAAATAGATGTATTTTTTGTATTTTATTTTTATATTACTTTGTAACATGGCAGTGATTGGTTTCTGTATTACCTTTTTAGAATATTAACATAGTGGGTAAAGGCAGTCCTTGTGCAATGTAATGTAATGATTAGGTATGTATATCAGGTAGACAACTAAATGAGAAAGTGCTCTACAAAAACAACCCCTTTACTATTTAAAATGAGCTGCTCAGCAATGTGAGAAACACTAATAAAAAAAAGTTGTCTCCTATGTATATTTCTATATTATACCACCCCCATTTCCATCATATATGAGAGATACATCCCATTATCAATCATATGTAGCACAAAGATAAGCTTCAATACTATACTGTTTATTGTACAGAATATCCCAATGGCAAATATATATACATACTGTATCACATAGATACTATATTTATTTATTTAGTAACAGTTTCTTATATAGCACAGCAAATTCCGTTGCGCTTTACAACTGGACACAATGATAAGACAAAACTGGGTAATAACAAACAGACATAGAGGTAGGAGGGCCCTGCTCGCAAGCTTACAATCTATGGGGAAATAGGCATTGATACACAAGGATAGGTGCTATCTATTGCATAGTTGTCCACCAGATTGCAAAGGTTCTTGGTGGGCTGCATGATATCACATTACAGCAATGATGAACCAGGGTCAGGAGGAAGGGAAAGTGAAGAAAGAGAAAATATGTGGAGGATAGGTGTGGACTGTACAGTGGGGATATAATTGGATAGGAAAGCTTCTGATGGTAATGTGAGTGGTTATGGAATTTTATAAGCTTGTCTGTATAAGTGAGTTTTTCAGGGAATGCCTGAAGGTTTGGCGACTAAAGGAGAGTTTTATAGTGCGTGGTATAGCATTCCACAGAGTGGGTGCAGCCCGAAGAAAGTCCTGCAATCTTGCATCATGGGAGCAAGTAATGAGTGTGGATGAGAGACGTAAATCTTGTGAAGAGTATATATTGAACAGTGATAAACCCTATTGCCATCCATTCAGGGCCGGATTAAGCCTTCAGGGGGCCCGAGGCACTTAAGACAGTTGGGCACTCCCTCTCATGTGAGGGTCTCGCCCTGGCTTAGCATGGAGAGAGGGGTGTGTCCTTCCCCTCCCAGCACCTCATCAACTCTGCTCCTAAAATATATTTAATGATCCCCCTCTCAGCCTCACCTGCCACCCTGTATATAATATATTTAATGATCTCTCCACCTCATATATTTAATGATCCCCCTCTCAACCCCAACCCATGTGTGTGCATATATATATATATATATATATATATATAGTAATAATCACCTACACTGCTTATAACTTTAAAGATCTTCCCTCACCCCTAGCCCTTATAAAATATACAGTATGTAATGATTTTTACCCCTCATATATTTTCAGCTCACTGACTTTTGACGACTGTGGTGGTCTGCGTTCAGCTCAGTCCTCCCAGGGAGAGGAGTCTCAGCATTGTCAGACTTCAGTCCAGCTTCCAAGTTCCGCTTCTCGTCGCCTTTTGGTGGATGAGACGTCACGTCTCATCCACCAGTTTCAGTTGCGCTGCGCAGCAGCAGCGCCAGCTAATAGTTACTGTCACCGGACGCCGGAGGAGAGGAGGGGAGCAACTGCGAGCAAACAGGCCTGGTGCTTTGTGACTATGGAGACGGATACAGGTACAATAGTTGGGCATGATTCTACTTCTCTCCGGTGTCTGCTGCCAGCAGCAGCTCTACCAGCAGCTGCTGTTCTGTTGCTGCTGGCAACAAAGACTGAAGATGAGTAGATTAATCTCTGGAGAGCTGGAGCTTGGTCTGAGCAGCTCTGGCCTGGAGGACCCCAAGGGTAAGGGGGGCCCGGGGTACTTTCCCCCTGTGCCCCTGCCTTAATCCGGCACTGCATCCATATATTGTATAAGCCTCCCCTAGAATTCCTGGTTATATATTCTATGAAGATAGTACCTTAGAATGTTGCACCTTTGCTAGTCACCCCTGATCACCAGTCAAAATCTTGATGGATGACCATCCCCTCCCACATTGCCAGACTTATATTGCAAAGATATCCTTTACTGGTCATACAGTATACTGTACTTCATAGCAATTGCCCCTAACAAATTGCTGATCATATACTGTAAATTCACGCAGTGTCCCTGACAATTTGCACAGCAATCATGTATGACATTATATTTAAAATGTAATCCTGTGGGGAAGCATGTGTAATATACATGTGGCCTGGCCCATGCAAAAACAAATACATGACTGTCTAACTCACTGCAAGGATGAATAAAAACAATGTTGTACCTATTTTCCATAAATGTTAAGTACAAGGATGGTGGAAGGAGTACTGGTCTCTTATCGGTGCACTTCTTCCTTGGTTAGAATGCGCCCCTACCCCACATACATACACAGATCCTTACTTTACCAGAAGAGAGTTGGTGGGAGAGACAGCACCTGCTCCCTCCAGTCTGCAAGAAGGAAGAGGGTGGGGGGTGTTTGAATTGCCACTGCGGGCAATGGCACTGTATGAGTACTACAGGTTGAGTATCCCTTATCCAAAATGCTTGGGACCAGAGGTATTTTGGTTATCGGATTTTTCCGTATTTTGGAATAATTGCATACCATAATGAGATATCATGGTGATGGGACCTAAATCTAAGCACAGAATGCATTTATGTTTCATATACACCTTATACACACAGCCTGAAGGTCATTTTAGCCAATATTTTTTATAACTTTGTACATTAAACAAAGTGTGTACATTCACACAATTCATTTATGTTTCATATACACCTTATACACACAGCCTAAAGGTCATTTAATACAATATTTTTAATAACTTTGTGTATTAAACAAAGTTTGTGTACACCGAGTCATCAAAAAACAAAGGTTTCACTATCTCACTCTCACTCAAAAAAGTCCGTATTTCGGAATATTCCGTATTTCGGAATATTTGGATATGGGATACTCAACCTGTATTATGTTTTTCAGGCAAGTGTCTGGCGTTGCATCGTGGTTGCACCTGCCCTGCTCAGCATCATAGACTGGTGACACATAAACATTCATCTGACCTAAATCTACTGTACTGAATGAACTGACAGTGGTATTCTTACAGTAGATAAGCAGGGAAATCTACAGGGAGGAAAAATACAAATGTGTAGAAAGCCTGACATGACAATATTGACTAAGTCTGATGAAGGAAGATTTATTTTACACATGTTGTGTGTGTGAAACATATTTTCCTACTACCTCGGACATAACTTCAATAATTTTATTGGCTTTAGAATTTTGGAATGTCTGCCACACTCTTGTTTATTTGATAGATTGCAGCTGGGCTTTCAGAAATTACATTCACTTTATGAATAAACAATATACAGTAGACTACTATATGGAAATAGCTGTGTTACAGTCTTTCATAAAAAGTAAAAGAAATTTCTATTCATTCACATTCAATTACTTAATACGTACATGACAGTGCCCTACATGTGCCAGCATTCCCAAACAGATAATAGTTACTAGTACTTGCTTGTTCCATTCTTTCAGGCTTTAACTTTTCTTTCACTCATTACCCCAACACCTACCCCCTATTCAGGGGTTGGATTTCAGACCTGTGCTATCTTTGCTAGGTCTGGTATCCAATCTTTTACAGTTTGGCCTGGCATAGCATGGTGCTGGCTGCAGGTTTTTTTGCAGGGAATTTGACCCAGGTTACAAGGGCTGGTGCTGATTACACTTGGGGGAGATGGGCTTTTAAACAATATTTATTTATTACCAAGGTTCAGGTAATCACAATTTTTATACCTCATAAGAGGCATATTTGAACATGCGGCTTCAGACCCGGCCATATCTCTATGGTGCATGCCCTACATATGCCTGTACACCCTTACTGTTAATTAGTTACAGTATGTTAAAATAAAAATTCTTCTTATTCCAGTAACACAAAGTGGAATTTTATATCACAGGGAAGTTATGCTGTAGCTTGTGAATGGTCCTACTGAACATGCCTTTCTTGTGGTGGGCCCACCATGAGTGTGTGGCGGTGTGCACATTACAGGGGCCCATTAGGTAATGGGGCTTAGTGCTGGCCCCTGACTTTCTATCTGCAGCTATTCTATCTCCAGCTTCTATTGTATGTATGTATGTATATATATATATATATATATATATATATATATATGTGCAAATAGCTGGTGCGGCACTCCAGGCGACGAAAGAACTCAGAGCCAGTACATCACGTTTAAAGACAACAACGTTTCAATGCCTTTATTACGGCATTTTCATCAGGTTAATGACATACATAAAAACACTCACCTATATACCAAGTGAACACACCCCAATGTGACGTCATCAGAATGGGGATCTTTGCCCCGAAACGTCACATTAAAGCAGCATTGCGGGGCTTGTTCACTATTTCATCTGAGTTGTGAAAGTCTCTGAGTGACGCCCGAATCCTGGGAATATATATATATATATATATATATATATGTGGGGGAGCAGTCATGGGGTGATGAATAATGGTGGTGAATGATGAAGTGATGAATAAAGGAATGGTAATAAAGGGGAGCAAGAAATAACAGATCTAGGTGATAAAGGAATGAAGGGAGAAGTTAGCATGATGAGGGATGATAATAATCAGGGATGGGGTTATGAAGGGAGATAATGAGGATTCCAAATAACAATTGTTGAGTGGGGGGTGATGAGTAAACAATATTGAGGGTAATGAAGGGTGTTTATAAAGTTGAGTGAAACAAACAGGTCTCAGTAAAGAGGGAAGGTGTGGAGCTATTGATTTAGAGGGCAGGTGTACTAACGGAAGGGTAGGGATGCTGTGGGGGAAAATTAGCTGCAGTGATACGTATATATATATATATATATATATATATATATAGAGAGAGAGAGAGAGAGAGAGAGAGAGAGAGAGAATCGTATAGCCCGGCACTCCCTCAGTGGAACCCGTGCCCCGGTGCCTTCAGGAAGATCGATCAATAATGGTAAAAAATACTGCGGCACTCAGGGTCTTGTGAAAACGCTGTGTATTGGTCAACAATCACATCAGGAAAGCACCAACGTTTCGGGGAATTCAACCCCTTTGTCAAGGTGTGAATGACAAAGGGGTTGAATTCCCCGAAACGTTGGTGCTTTCCTGATGTGATTGTTGACCAATACACAGCGTTTTCACAAGACCCTGAGTGCCACAGTATTTTTTACCATTATATATATATATATATATATATATATATATACACAAACAGAAAGTTCATCACTCACCAAAGCAAGCTCACTTATTTTCACAACATCAATAAACAAATGATGGGGGTTTAGTTAGTGAATTGGCCAATGCATGGAAGCCTGCAAACCGCTCACCAAGGTACCCCATCTTCATGCAGGTCCTACACTATCACAGAGTCTCAAAAATTAAAACCTAGCAACTGTATCACATAATATAACTGCAAATATGACCACTTGGTTTACTGTATATCTGCCAAAAACTCCATGGCTTTTAAAGGTATACTAGTCACCTGATACTGGCTGATAAATTACTAAAGAACAGCTGACTCAGGTTTAAGATAATTGGGCTTGCATAGGGGTGCATGAACAAAGCTTGTGGCCACAGTTAATAGGAGTTAACCAAAGATTAACCCTACAATATACCAACAAATATAAAACCACAGCACTCACCACCCCAGAAGTGGGGTGCAGTGTCTGCACTCACCACTCATAGGGTGGGGTGCATGTAGCCCATGGCCACCTACTTAAAAATATACAAACAGAAAGTTCAGCACTCACCAAAGCAAGCTCACTTATTTTCACAACATCAATAAACAAATGATGGGGGTTTAGTTAGTGAATTGGCCAATGCATGGAAGCCTGCAAACCGCTCGCCAAGGTACCCCATTTTCATGCAGGTCCTACACTATCACAGAGTCTCAAAAATTAAAACCTAGCAACTGTATCACATAATATAACTGCAAATATGCCCACTTGGTTTAATGTGTATCTGCCAAATACTCCATGGCTTTTAAAGGTACACTAGTCACCTGACACTGGCTGATAAATTACTAAAGAACAGCTGACTCAGGTTTAAGATAATTGGGCTTGCATAGGGGTGCATGAACAAAGCTTGTGGCCACAGTTAATATGAGTTAACCAAAGATTAACCCTACAATATACCAACAAATATAAAACCACAGCACTCACCACCCCAGAAGTGGGGTGCAGTGTCTGCACTCACCACTCATAGGGTGGGGTGCATGTAGCCCATGATGTTGTGAAAATAAGTGAGCTTGCTTTGGTGAGTGCTGAACTTTCTGTGGTTTTATATTTGTTGGTATATATATATATATATATATATATATAGAGCTAGTGGTATGTTTACTATAGATGTACTCTAAATGTGGGGCTATGTAGTTTGAAGTTAATAAGGCTGTTGGTTTTTGTACGGCTATTAAAGCACAGTGGGGTATCTTTTTTAGATGTGACTGCTAAGAATTTAGGAACAGGGTTAGCTGAGAGGCAGAAGGCCAGTTTATTCATTCTAGTTACAACTGATTTACCTTTTAAGATAGTGAATTGCATCTATCTTTTATCCAGCACATAGGAGCTTCATACTGCTCTCTCAATCTGCCCCTGCCAATAACTTTTAACCAGCTGCAGTGTTCGGTGGAGCAGGGGCTCACTACACACGCTAATGCACTATGAGGTGGGCCGTATATGCAGAGAGTCACTTATTTCATCAATATAAAGTATCGTTTTTCTTAGCACTTGGAGTATCAGAGGTAGGTGCTAGACCAGAGACTGGTTCCACTGGAGACCAGTGCAGGTAGGACCCTGTTGGAGGAATGTTTGGGGGACGGTCTTAGGACATATGACATGGGAGTATGGTGGGTGAGCATATGTAACAAAGGGAGACTGGACAGGACTTATGTTCAGGGTTGGACTGGCCCACAGGGGTACAGGGGAAACCATCGGTGGGCCCTACTGCCTGGGGCCCCACCCCCTCCTCTAGGGATCAGGTTCCAGACTGCGCTGTTTCTAATCTAGTACATTATCTTGCATGCACTACAATATTTAATGTATATATTTATCTAGGGAACCAACACTTGCAAAATGGTTAGGCAAACCAATGTGGTGGCTGGGCATACCCCCTCTAGAGACTGGCCACACCCCTAAACATTGGCCCCTACCACTGCATTCCCCCGGTGGGCCCTACATGCCCCAGTCCGACACTGTAAGACATTCCCTTGCCATTCTGCCTTTATCTATTATGAGAGAGAAGAGAGAAACACTACTCCAAGCACGCTACGAGCACATAGCTGTCGGACATAGTTGCATAAAGTGACTCATACCCATTTCTCCAATGTTTCCTGCCAGGACTATGAGAATAACTACAGTAGGAGTGATATATGGCTCTGGCTAGCAGAAAGGAGTGGGTTAGTAAAAGATAATTTGTATGTAGCAGTGCTACTTTGAAAATATGCACATAACAAATATCACTGTTTTGCAAAAAACTTCATATACAATACAGATATACTGTCTAAAACCTTTATCTATAAAATTCCTTAAAAATAAAAATGTGAGTCATTATTCCATTCAGCATTTGAGCTCTCTAGTAGATAACCTCACTTCTTGCTTAATACAGAAGACTGCTATATTGGTGCAGCGAGCACAGTAATCATTGCAGGCACTGAGGTCAGTGAACTATGGATTGCAATATTTTGCAGTTATTGCTCTGATGGTGAAAGCACAGACATGTCCTGATTATTCTGTGGCCACCGTTGAAGAATTCTTATCCTACTTTGTTTTCTTGACCTTTTTTTCATTATCAGCCCTAAACCATTGGTTTTACACTTGTCACTGGCCGCCATAGACTATTATTGATTTCTTTAATCAGATAGCTTTACAGCTTCTTATTTGAATCACAGGAAGTCATATATTAGTTTGAATGAAGAGAATTGACCAAATCCTGTGGAGGTTCAACCAACATGAGGAAAAATTAGACAAATATACTGTATATTGAAAATTATTCTATAGTTATAGATTTTACTTAAGTATAGTGTAATGAAATTATGTGTCCAGTTATGAGTAATCATACTGAATATGAGGTTAAGCAATTTATCTGTTTTCTATTTTATGTTGGGCGTACACTATACAATTATCTGGCTGATCGGCTGCACATTGGCGCATTGCCCAGATAACTGTACAGTGTATTGCCATGGCTGATCAGTAATTATTGGTCTTGAAATTGTCCAGCATGACTAAAAAATTTGATAATTAGTTGGCTGCATCTGGCAGTGTATGCACTGCCACAGCCGGCCACCCAACATTACACATGTTCCTCCACAATGAAGGTGGAATGAGGAAATGTTCTCCATGTCTCCACCCCAGGTGTCAGAAAGTTTTTTCTTATGTTAAGGGCAGTAGACATAAAATTTAATTTTGATATATATAAATATATATATATATACAGTATATATATATATGTACAGTATATATATATACATATATAGATATATATACATGTTTGACGTCGGCAGCACATAGCCCATATAGTACATCACGTGTCGGGTGCTGGCTTGGTGGGTACATAAGGTGTGCGATAGGCAATCTGCGCATATATCACTTGTTGCCATCATGAGTAAAAGTGATTTATCTGTGCAAAAAGGAATGATTATCTGCTTTCAGGCCAAGGGTGGCAGTATTTCTGAAACTGCGCAGTTTGTGAACTGTTTGTGAGCTGCTGTGGTGAAGGTGTATCATGACTGGACAAATGGCACCATTGCGAATTGCATGGAAACTGTGGAGCACCACATGCCATTGTTGTGAGAGGTGAACTATGATGTGAGAGTTGGCTATGAAGGTACGTGAGGTCCGACCGACACGCTACAGTGGAGCAGCTCACCTTCAAAATGAAGCTGGGGGCTACCAGACGTGTGTCTAATACGACAGTTCAGCCTGGCAGAAACTATAGCTATTAGCTGGTGGTCATAATAATGTGACTCGACCATCTACATATATACAGTATATATACATGGCCCGGATGTTTCCTCCGCGGGCAGGATGTACTTCACGTGGATCTTTCCATACAGGGTACATCATACTACTGCACAAGTGTCAGCTTTCTCATATATGCATTGGGCCCAAATATGAATTAGGCCGTAAATTCTAATGTGGCTTTCCCTTTGCCTTTGAAGTATAAATTAGCTTAATTTTTTCATTGGACTTGGTGCTCGCATTTCTTTAAGGACAACTCTCTTTGGATCAAAAGAAGAATTTCCTTTTGGATTACAAACTCCACTAATGCCATTGAATTAAAAACTCTGATTGTATTATTGTGATTCAATAAGGGGTTCAACAAGAATACCACTTTATTTAATTAAACTTAATGATTGTCTTTTCTTGCATATATATATATATATATGTATGTATATATATGTATATATATATAAATATATATATATATATATATATATATATATAGACAACGAAGCTAGGAACACTCACCAGTCTTCAAAAAGTAGTTACATTTTTATTCAGAACAACATCAGTGCAAAGAGTAGCAGCAACGTTTCAGTCCTCTCTGGGACTTTTGTCAAGCTATCCATGCAGTGAACAAGACATGTATACCCCATAGACCCACCCCCAAAGCAGGGTATTAATCAATTAACACAATTAACCGCTCATTAAACACAGATCTAAAAACAATTCACTTCACAGTATTGATTTATGGAATCATATTTATGAATATTAATATTTAATATATCATATATGGTATTTAATATATGGATATATTTTAATTAATATGCGTTTATCATATATATCTGCAAATATATTATGTCAGGCCTACAAACTAATTGGCTGATACATATGTGCAGTCCTTATACATATGACTTATGAAATGATGAAATTAAGATTCCTTAAAGAGAGTTCAAGCATGAATATTACCGCTCTTTTTATATGATTATTTATTTACAGGCAGATCAAATCGTACAGAATAAGATATACACAGTAGTGATATATATACTAATTATTTATCTAATGCTATGCTATGCTTCCTTCGTTATATAACATAAAACAACATGACATAAGTTTCACAAACAGTTTAATTACTAACATAAAGTGTATACTTGCAAGTTACAAATCCTTTCCTTCTGCATCTCTCCTTCCCCTCTTCATGACTTCTTCTCTTCCTGACCGACCTTCCTTCTCCTCCTTCTCCTCCCTTCTTCTCCCTCTAACTCCTAACTAAAAAGCCTGCTCCTTTTATCCCATATTTTACCAATTCAAACTATCATATTCTCATAGTTTCCAATGGAATAGGTAATTATAGGTTTGTCAGATTCCAAGGTGTAATAAAACAAATATTGAACTGGGCTGTCGTGTCCTGTTCACGGAGGCATGGTGTCATAAAAGTGTGGTGTCCACACTGCCTTAAGCAAGTATAGTATTGTAAAATCTGGAATGTCTTTTCATCCAAAGTTCTGTTGTATTGACAAGTTTTCCTGGGGTGGGTTACACCATGTTTTATCAATGGATGGGATCTCTTTTCATAGTAGTTAATTTATGCTCCCTAGCTTTAACCTTTACTGGACAATAGACAAACCAGTTTTATAATTGCGATAGGTATTGCAAACCTTGATTCTGATCTACTGTAAGCACACCTGTGAATTCCAATGACCAACAGAGCTCTGTCACACACCTATTATCATTTATGGCCTAATACCTTTTCTCTACAATGACTCTTGATCTTACTGTGACCTCTCTAGTCTTATTTATGGCTAGAGCAGAATAAACCTGTTCCCTACACTGTTTTACCATCTTGCAGTAAAACACAAATATACAGTTAAATATATAAACACATATACAAAACTAATTTCTTAAATCAGCTACAGATTACCTCATACATTCAAACTTATTTCATATCTATTCCTTACTATATATATCCAGTATACTGTCCACTATGGTAACATCGCCTATTTATAATGAATTATATTTTGATTCAGACAACATCTATTGGCCTAATATTATACTAAGTGCGGACAATTACCTATATGGCAACAACAGGAGTCACATAACTGCATCCCATAGCATGGCCAGACAGCATTTATACCATCACATGGATAAAATTCAGTCAGTATAAAAATAGCAAGTTACTAACTAAAATCGGACTAATTCATTAATATCCGTTACCTGCGTTCCACTTACAACAGCGGCGTGCATTCCACCTGATGACGCACTTCCTTAACCACCAGCTCCACCTCCCGTAAGTATGCGGTTCAGAGTGGTGCGCCGGGAGATCATGTCCTAGGAGGGAGACCATACTACAACACGCCGGTACAGGAGTACACATGGTCACCTGACCGGCACTCTCACCAATCGGCATTACCATAACACAAGCTTCGTTCCAATGCAGACGAACCCGGAACTTAAGTTAAACCCTAAAGAGTGATAGGTACATAATGCTGTCACAGCATGTGGGCAAGTAATGAAGTATATCAAATACATTCACATAATTGATGAGATGAACACTTAAATACATCAAATTGTTATGCACACCAGTGCCTGCAGGAATGTACTGGTGTTTGAACTGTTATGCAAAACAAATGGACTCACAGACAAACTGGGGAATATGACATAACGTACACAGAAGGTGATAGGGTAACAAAATACACACAAAGTGAACAGAGAAGCCCAGAGGCTAAGGAACTGGGTATCTCCCTTGTATTAGAACTGCTCAGATGGAAAAGGCAAGATGTTGTGTTTTAATACGTAGAGAACCCGAAATGCTGTTGCTAAGGGCAACAGCAAAACCCTAAAGGGTTACCAACGGGTGTGGCAGTAAACTCCTTGGTCAGAGATGGAATGATAGACACAAGGAGAGTCTCCACAATCCTGATTCTCACTTGCAGTGCACAGGTTTTAGCTTACTGCCACTAAACTGACCCCTGACACCTAGCACAGTGAGACAGGATTAGACAGGCAAGTCTTAGAATACAGCCGCAAACTTGCTAAGTTCACAGAGTAGTAACAGAACCCCAGCAAGCTAAACGACTGACTCCAGTCTTACTGCTAGGTCTGGATTGGCAGAGTGTAATACCAAATCCCCAGGCCTATTTGCAGTAAGCAACAAACAAATACAAAGCTACACAGTACTGGCTAACTTTCATGAACTGACTAACCAACAAAGATTCAGCAGCATCTGCTTACCCTGAAAAGAGGCCTTATAAAGCAGGTGCTGTCCACGCCCCACTCAGACCTCACAGACTGTGAGCACAAAAACCAGCACCGGATCCCCTGCCGTGCACAGAGCCTATAACCACTGCACAGCAAAAGACCCGAACCGGAGTATCAGCTGCGCTCAGGTTACTCCACTAGCACTTGTCTCCCGGTTGCCATGACGACGTGGCAGCACAGGGCAGGAGACCCTAACAGTACCCCCCCTCTGACGAGGGGTCAAAGAACCCCTACCACCGGGTTTATCGGGGAACTGCGAGAAGAAAGAGCGTATCAGTCTGGGGGCATGAAGATCACAACTGCGCACCCACGACCGCTCCTCCGGGCCATACCCCTTCCAGTGCACCAAAAATGACAGCCGACCCCGAACCACCTTGGAGTCAAGAATCCTTTCAACAACAAACTCCCTCTGGCCACGTATCAGAAGAGGGGAAGGTCTTCCACTGGAAGAAGGATTACTAATCGCCCATTTTAAAAGGGAACAATGAAATGTTTTATTGATACCCAAAGAACGGGGCAGATCTAACTGAAATGCCACCGGATTGATAACCCTGGTGATCTTATAAGGGCCGATGAACCGGGGGCCTAACTTATGAGATGGCTGTCTCAACTTCAAATTCTTGGTAGACAACCAGACGAAGTCTCCTAATTTGAAGCTGCAGGGTCTTTTCCGCTTATCAAAAACCCTTTGGTCACTAATGACACAGACACAAGGGCTTTCTTCACTTTCCGCCAAATACCTCTAAGGACCGAAACCACAGAGGAACCACCAGGCGTGGAGTCCAGGGGGTCAAAAGAATTGGCCTTAGGATGATGCCCATACACACAAAGGAAGGGAGAGATCCCTGTAGCAGAGTGAGCCGCGTTGTTATAGGCAAACTCCGCCATGGACAGATGAGCAACCCAGTCAGTCTGACACTTGGAGACATAACACCTGAGGAACTGCTCCAAGGACTGGTTCACCCTTTCAGTCTGCCCATTAGACTGCGGATGGTAGCCTGACGACAAGCTGACAGAAATCTGGAGATCGGAACAAAATGCCCTCCAGAATTTGGCCACAAACTGGGATCCGCGGTCAGAGACCACATCAAGTGGCAACCCGTGGAGACGCACAACATGCAGCATAAATAATTCAGACAGGCGTCTGGCTGATGGCAGCCCAACCAGTGGAACGAAGTGCGCCATCTTCGAAAACCTGTCAACGACAACCCAGATGGCTGTCATCCCCGAGGATTTAGGCAAGTCCACCACAAAATCCATTGAAATGTGGGTCCATGGCTTAGATGGGATAGAGAGTGGATGTAATGGGCCAACAGGAACCCCTCTAGGAGTCTTATTTCGGGCACAGATGTCACATGCCCGAACCCACTGATCCACATCCTTAGCCACCGAGGGCCACCACACCGCCCTAGATAGCAACTCCCGAGTTCTGGCAATACCCGGGTGACCTGCCGACTTCTTGGCATGGAATTCCAGGAACACTCGCTGTCTTAACCTAGGAGGCACAAACAAAAGACCTACCGGAAGGTCTGGAGGAGCCTGCTCCTGTGCTCTAAGGACTAATGATAAGAGGTCCTGGGTAATGCCCACTTTAATACATGATGGGGAAACAATGGGCAACGGCTCCTCGGTGGTCTCCTGGATTGGAGCAAAACTCCGCGAGAGCGCATCAGCCTTGATGTTTTTTGACCCAGGGCGATATGTTATCAAAAAATTAAAGCGAGCAAAAAACAAAGCCCATCGTGCCTGCCTGGCATTGAGACGCTTCGCTGACTCTAAATATGCCAGATTCTTATGGTCAGTGAGAATTGAGACCACAAACTTAGCCCCCTCAAGCCAGTGTCTCCACTCCTCGAGTGCATCCTTAATAGCCAACAATTCCCGGTTACCCACGTCATAATTCATCTCGGCAGGCGAAAATTTACGGGAAAAGTAAGCACAGGGATGAAGGCGATTATCAGACACTCCCATCTGAGAAAGCACTGCCCCAATACCCATCTCAGAGGCATCCACCTCCACCACAAAAGGACGCTCTGGATCTGGGTGTCGCAGCACCTTGGCCGAAACAAATGCCCTTTTGAGACGGGCAAAAGCCGCTTTAGCCTCACAAGACCAGTGAGCAACATCCGCCCCTTTCTTAGTGAGTGCCACCAAGGGCGCCACTATAGACGAAAATCCAGCGATAAATCGTCTATAAAAATTCGCAAAGCCCAGGAAACGCTAAAGCGCCTTCAAACTAGTGGGCTGCACCCAATCCAGGACTGCCTGTACCTTGGAACCCTCCATTTGGAAACCTTCTGGGGAGATAATATATCCTAGAAATGCGATTTGCTGAATTTCAAATTCGCACTTCTCCAGCTTCGCCCCAAGCCGGTGGTCTCTGAGTTTCTGGAGGACTAAGCGTACATGCTTCCGATGTTCCTCCAGGGAATGGGAGAAGATTAGGATGTCATCTAAGTATACAACTAAGAATCTATCCAAATATTCCCTGAGCACATCATTCATGAAATCCTGGAAGACTGCCGGGGCATTACAGAGCCCAAAAGGCATCACCAAATATTCATAATGCCCTGAGTGGGTATTAAAGGCAGTCTTCCATTCATCCCCCTCTCTTATTCGGATTAGATTGTACGCACCGCGTAGGTCAATCTTAGAAAAAATGGTGGCAGTACGAAGCTGGTCAAACAAGACCGAAATGAGAGGCAGTGGGTATGAGTTTTTAATCGTGATACGGTTCAATTCCCTGAAGTCGATGCAGGGTCGCAACGAACCGTCCTTTTTACCCACGAAGAAGAACCCCGACCCAACTGGAGACTGTGAAGGTCTGATAAATCCCTTAGCCAAGTTCTCCTGAATGTACTCTGCCATAGCCTGAGTCTCAGGACGTGACAGGGAGTACAACCTGCTCTTGGGAAGCTTAGCATTTGGCAACAAATCAATGGCACAGTCATAGGGGCGATGGGGAGGTAGTACCTCTGCAACTTTTTTGGAGAACACGTCCGCAAAATCTGCATAACACCCTGGCAATCCTGGCAAACTTAGCTGCGAGAGCCTGACTGGAAGGCTCAAGCAACTCCTGAAACAATCAGTACCCCAACTAAGAATCTCCCCAGAGACCCAGTCAAATTGAGGATTGTGGGCCCTTAACCAGGGTAACCCCAACACCAATGGGGCAAAAGTACAGACAGTCACATAAAAGGACAATTTTTCAGAGTGTGTGGCTCCAATAAACAAAGAAATCTGGCTAGTGCAAGAGGTAATTTTACCTTGGGATAATGGTTCCCCGTTTAACCCACAAATCTCAATTTCCGATGCCAAGGGTACTAAGGGAACAGAGTGTTTCAGGGCGAATTGGCGGTCCATAAAAACCCCGTCGGCCCCACTGTCCACAAAGGCCTCAGTCTTGACAGTTTGACCGAGGATCTTCAAGGTCACCGGAATGATAAAAGTCTTCTTGGGAAATTCTGACTTCTGGCCTGACAGGATATTTCCCATCACCCTCAGGCCCTGAAGTTTTCCGGCTTTTCTGGGCATGATACTACCACATGACCTTTATTCCCACAGTACAAACACAACCCCTGCTGTCTCCTCCGCGTCTTCTCACGCGAGGAGAGGCGGGTAGCCCCAATCTGCATAGGCTCCTCAGAAAATTCCTCAGAGTCTGAGGTTCCCTTGGGAAGGAAGGAAATCTCAGTCTCCCTTTCAAGCCTACGCTCTCTCAGCCGTCTATCCACCCGGATGGATAACTGCATGAGCTGATCCAAGCTATCAGGCAAGGGATATTGTACCAGTTGGTCCTTTATCTGGTTAGAAAGACCTCTTCGGTACTGGTGTCTCAGGGCTGGGTCATTCCACTGGGTATCATGGGCCAACCTCCGAAACTCCGTACAGTAAACCTCAACTGGCCTTCGCCCTTGCTTAAGGATCGAAATCTGAGCCTCGGCTGAGGCCGTCTTGTCAGGGTCATCATACAACATGCCCAGTGCCGTAAAAAAAGCATCAACACTTTTAAGCGACGGACAGTCAGGCTGCAACCCATATGCCCAGACCTGTGGGTCCCCTTCTAGCAAGGAAATCACTATGCCCACCCGCTGAATCTCCGACCCAGAAGACTGAGGCCTAAGCCGGAAGTATAGCTTGCAGCTCTCCTTGAAACAAAAGAACTGCGAGCGATCTCCAGAAAAACGATCCGGGAGATTTACTTTCGGCTCCTTAACCCCTGCAGGTGCTGCTGCTGCGGGAGCTCCGCCAGCAGCCTGGGAGGTGTGCATTTTAATGGACAAATCATTAAATTGTCGAGTCAGGACCTGCACCTGATCGACCACCTGTTGCAACGTATTTTGAGGGGTATGCTCCATATTCCCACAAAATTTCAACAGGAGTATTAGGCTGCTGAATATGTTATGCACACCAGTGCCTGCAGGAATGTACTGGTGTTTGAACTGTTATGCAAAACAAATGGACTCACAGACAAACTGGGGAATATGACATAACGTACACAGAAGGTGATAGGGTAACAAAATACACACAAAGTGAACAGAGAAGCCCAGAGGCTAAGGAACTGGGTATCTCCCTTGTATTAGAACTGCTCAGATGGAAAAGGCAAGATGTTGTGTTTTAATACGTAGAGAACCCGAAATGCTGTTGCTAAGGGCAACAGCAAAACCCTAAAGGGTTACCAACGGGTGTGGCAGTAAACTCCTTGGTCAGAGATGGAATGATAGACACAAGGAGAGTCTCCACAATCCTGATTCTCACTTGCAGTGCACAGGTTTTAGCTTACTGCCACTAAACTGACCCCTGACACCTAGCACAGTGAGACAAGATTAGACAGGCAAGTCTTAGAATACAGCCGCAAACTTGCTAAGTTCACAGAGTAGTAACAGAACCCCAGCAAGCTAAACGACTGACTCCAGTCTTACTGCTAGGTCTGGATTGGCAGAGTGTAATACCAAATCCCCAGGCCTATTTGCAGTAAGCAACAAACAAATACAAAGCTACACAGTACTGGCTAACTTTCATGAACTGACTAACCAACAAAGATTCAGCAGCATCTGCTTACCCTGAAAAGAGGCCTTATAAAGCAGGTGCTGTCCACGCCCCACTCAGACCTCACAGACTGTGAGCACAAAAACCAGCACCGGATCCCCTGCCGTGCACAGAGCCTATAACCACTGCACAGCAAAAGACCCGAACCGGAGTATCAGCTGCGCTCAGGTTACTCCACTAGCACTTGTCTCCCGGTTGCCATGACGACGTGGCAGCACAGGGCAGGAGACCCTAACACAAATTTAAAATAAAAAGTGGTGAAAACACCACAGCATCGCAGGAGGAGACAGATCGACCACACCAAAAACCAGTACAGAAAAAAGAAAAAAAGAAAAATATGTCAAAATATTAGTGTAACCAAGTTCAATCCAGAGGAGGAATATTGTACTAACTTCACTCCAAGAATACACTATATTGTATGGCCTCATTTAGACCACGGGGCCAGATGGTAAATCCAAGCTGCTTCACATTTCAGCAACATCTTTCCACGGTCACCTCCTCTACGTGGCTTCTCAATTCTACCAATAATCATGCTCTTTAGGGAACAAATTGAGTGCTTGGCTGTACAAAAATGACATGCCACTGGCTTGTTTGAGCCACCCTGTTCCAATGCTTGGCGGATCGAAGTTCGATGATTCGCCATTCTTTCCCTAAAAAGGCCTAGTCAATTGGTATGATGAGAGATTAATTACTGTGTCTTCTGACCCTTTGGAGTTTTTTTCTTTTCTTTTGTGTTTGCCCCGCCTCGGGTGGGGCCGTCCCCGTTTAAAGGGGTTTCATTAAATTTTGATCTAGTGTTTGCCCGTTGAACTGGAGGTTTATGGGTAACCTGAGTATCAGATGAATCCCTATCCGAAGATGACACACTATCTAATTGAGAATTATAATTCCTAGTACGACCATACCTCTGTCAAAATGGGGGGCGGATTAATATTGCCAATCAACCAGCGGTACACCCGATGTTCTTTATAATCACTTTCAACCTTCACCAATTTATCCCGTTTGAATGCTACCAGTTCTTTTTGGTAGTTATCAACCTGTACCTTAAGTTTCTCCAACCATTGTTGTGAGGTGTCCACACAAAAGGTTTCTAAAGAAAAAAACTCCAAAGGGTCAGAAAACACAGTAATTAATCTCTCATCATACCAATTGACTAGACCTGAAAGGACCCTCCTCTCACGAGGATTAACTTTTATACCCACCACCTACTTTGATGAATTTGGATGGTCTGTAGATAGGTTTAAGGTTGGTCGCAAACTCAGGTTGGTTGAAAAATTTGATAAAGTTGAACCTCAGCAGGTTAGTGTTAATCCATCTAAACTATTAAAAAAGAGAAGCACTTATGATCCAATATCATATAATCCTAGCATTAGGCGTTCACTAGGATGTTGGGAAACAATGTTCATGAGAACATCAGAAAACAAAACTAGTGAGACACAATTTGAATCCATTGGAGCGTAAGGCCATGAAAGATCTCAGGGACAATGCGGCCATCACAATTAGGAAGGCCGATAAAGGTGGTGCTATGGTTTTGTTTAATACCATTGATTACAACATTGAAGCCTTTAGACAATTAAGTGACTCCAAGACCTACAAATTATTGTCAGGTGACCCTGTTGGTGCCTTTAAAAATCGTCTGGACTCTACTCTAGATCTAGCATTAAATAATGGTTAGATAGACCTAGATACAGCCAATTTTTTATGTACTGATTTTCCTATTTGCCCTATCTTATATCTTCTGCCGAAGATTTATAAGACTTTGGATAAGCCTCCTGGGCAACCAATCATTTCCGCCCGAGGCTCACTGTTTGCTCCGATCACCAAATATGTTGATACATTCTTACAACCTAGTGATAAAAGAACGAGAAGTTTCTTAAGAGATACAAACAATTTTTGGCACTCATCAGGGTTACACCCTTTGTACCACAGAGTATTTTGGTGACCTTAGATGTTGTATCTGTGTATACTATCATTCCCCATCTGGATGGTCTAGGTATAGTTAAAAAAGCTTTACTAAAGTCACACAGTGGTAATCCACCGATTGAATTTTTGTTGTCGCTGGTGGAGCTAGTTCTCACTTGTAACTACTTTACTTTTGGGGACCGCAATTACCTCCAGACCGCGGGAACCACAATGGGTAGTAATTTGCACCAGTTTATGCTAATCTATACATGGATGATTATGAAACCGCCCATATATTCCCGCGGTTTGGTGGTGATATTGGCTTCTTTCATCGATTTATAGATGACATTTTTTTGGATTTGGCTAGGATCAGAGACAGCACTCTTCAACATGGTTGACTCTTTAAATCAACTGGATTCACCAGTGAAGTTTACTTTGAATTATGACTTTAAAACTATAAATTTTTGGGATACTACTGTATTTGTTATTGAACAGGGCTATGGATATTAGCTTTTCAGGAAGGAGACATATCGAAACACCCTTTTATCATTTGATAGTCATCATCCGAAATCATTAAAACAAAGTCTACCATTATCACAATTTTTACGTGTCTTCAGGAATAATTCAGATGAGGATACAGCAGAACTACAAATTGCGGAGATGAAAGACAGGTTTTTCAGTAGAGGTTATGACCGTCTTACTATTGATTCCTGTTAACACAAAGCCAAGAATATTTTTTTGGGTGGCAACATGATTAAACAAAGGACGAAAGATAATCCGTTTGTCATCGGCACTACGTTTAATGTGTCTGGCCCACTTGTGAGACAGGCAGTGAATAAACTATAGCCTGTAGTTAGGAGCGATCCAGTCCTAAAAAAGAAACTCCCAAAAAAACTCTAATCAGTTTTAGACATGGGAGAAATCTCAAGGATATATTGATGCAGCCTAATCGATCAATCACAAGCATGTCCAAAACTTGGTTGGGACCAACGAAAATTGGATGCTATAGATGCCCTAACTGTACAACGTGCCAAAGCATGTCAGTAGGACAGTATTTTCATCACCCACACACGAGCAAGAAAATTCCGATACGCCATCGGGTTGGTTGCTTATCTGATTATGTGATTTATATCCTCACCTGCCCTTGTTCGCTTTCATACATTGGTAAGACCATTCGCCCTTTTAGGGAAAGAATGGCGAATCATCGAACTTCGATCCGCCAAGCATTGGAACAGGGTGGCTCAGACAAGACAGTGGCATTTCATTTTTGTACAGCCAAGCACTCAATTTGTTCCCTAAAGAGCATGATTATTGATAGAATTGAGAAGCCACGTAGAGGAGGTGACCGTGGAAAGATGTTGCTAAAATGTGAAGCAGCTTGGATTTACAAGCTTGATACCATCTGGCCCCGTGGTCTAAATGAGGTCATGCAATATAGTGTATTCTTGGAGTGAAGTTAGTACAATATTCCTCCTCTGGATTGAACTTGGTTACACTAATATTTTCACATATTTTTCATTTTTCTTTTTTCTGTACTGGTTTTTGGTGTGGTAGATCTGTCTCCTCATGCGATGCTGTGGTGTTTTCACCACTTTTTATTTTAAATTTGCTGTTAAGTGTTCATCTTATTAAATTATGTGAATGTATTTGATATACTTCATTACTTGCCCACATGCTGTGACAGCAATATGTATCTATCACTCTTTAGGGTTTAACTTAAGTTCCGGGTTCGTCTGCATTGGAACGCAAGCTGTAGGTATTTGGAACGCAGCTTGTGTTATGGTAACGCCGATTGGTGAGAGTGCTGGTCAGGTGACCGTGTGTACTCCTGTACCGGCGTGTTGTAGTATGGTCTCCCTCCTAGGACATGATCTCCCGGTGCACCACCCTGAGTCGCATACTTCCAGGAGGTGGAGCTGGTGGTTTAGGAAGTGCGGCATCAGGTGGAACGCACGCCGCTGTTGTAAGTGGAATGCAGATAACGGATATTAATGGATTAGTCCGATTTTAGTTAGTAACTTGCTATTGATATCCTGACTGAATTTTATCCAGGTGATGTTATAAATGCTGTCTGGCCATGTTATGTGACTCTATGAAGTGAATTGTTTTTAGATCTGTGTTTAATGAGCGGTTAATTGTGTGAATTGATTGACATGGATAGCTTGACAAAAGTCCCAGAGAGGACTGAAACGTTGCTGCTACTCTTTGCACTGATGTTGCTCTGAATAAAAATGTAACTACTTTTTGAAGACTGGTGAGTGCTCCTAACTTCATTGACAATATTTGGAGTGGTGTCTATTGAATTCACTCAAATTAGGATGGTCACCCCAGCAACTGCATTTATTACGCGAGTGTGGATACTTTGGAGAACTTATATATATATATATATATATATATGGTAAATGTTCTATATGACCATTTAAAAATGGAACCTAAAAGCCAATAGCAATAAGAATATATTTAATAAAATACCACAAAGGAGCTGGACACATTACAAGTATAAAAAATTAAACAATTACAAATAAAAATAAAAACAATGAATGGCTGAGTCAGAAGGATAAAAAACTTATATCAGTGCATGGTGGAGGTTAATATAGGGGAGCCCAATGTGTTTCATCCTGACTGGACTTCATCAAGGGGTGATCGCCTTGATGAAGTCCAGTTAGGACGAAACTCGTTTTTATTTTTATTTTGAATTGTTTCATTATTTATACTTATAATGTGTCCAGCTCCTTTGTGGTATTTTATTAAATATATTCTTATTGCTACTGGCTTTCAAGTTCCATTTTTAAACAGTCATATAGAACATTTATCTTGTATCACATTGTGGTTGCCGTACCTCTTCTCTTTTTATCCATTTCTTTGTTTACAGCTCTATACCAGTGCTGTATTTTATCTAGGGGCTGGCAGACACCCATATACAAGGGGGGGGGGGGGGTGATTTTAGAGTTTTATTTTTTCTGTGGTGGTAATTGTGTCCCTCAAGTGACGCCATATTCCCCTTTTTTCATATATATATATATATATATATATATATATACACACAGTGTGTGTGTGTATATATATATATATATATATATATATATACATACAGTATATATATATATATATATATATATATTTATGCACACAGTATCTATATATATAGTGATGGGCAGAAGTTTTAGGGACCTCTTATTATTATACTAGGATCCCGAATAGCCACAGCCCAGGGATGCTGACAAGTGCCGCAGCTCGTAGTATTCAATCTTGCAGTGAACCCTATAGCTGAAGTTTAGATGGACAGGGAGCTCACTGTTTGTCGCGTCCTGGGTCCCTGTGAACTCAGCTGATGGTTGCGAGAGGGGGTTACTGGGTTTGAATTCCACAATACTCGAGGAGAATGAATATAGGACCTCCTCATGTACCGCTAGTACCGGATCTTGACGAGACCTGACCAGAGGTGCAGAGTCTAACCCACCGGGAGGTGTTCACCAGTGACCCCCTCCTATGGAGATTTAGGTTTTGCGGCACCTGATTAGCAGGTTGCGGCCCCCTGGACAAGCTGAGGAGTCAGAGGATAGATAGCTAGAGGTAGTCCATGAGATATGAATTAGTCTCTGGTGGAACAGACAGAAACCAGATGCTTGGTACTGATGGCCTGGATGACCTGAGATCCAGGAGAAACAACAAATGACAATATATATAATGACTGACGATACTTGAAGCACTGGAGAACAGTAAGTTACTTGAAGAAGCAATTGATGGTAACCTATGGAACACAGTACTTGAGACACTGGAGAACTAGAAGATACTTGAAGAAGCAATCAATGGGGACCAATGGCACTCGGTACTTGAAGAAGCAATCGATGGTGACCGATAGCACTCGGTACTTGAAGAAACAATCGATGTTGACCGATGGCACTCAGTACTTGAGACAGAGGAGAACTAGAAGATACTTGAAGAAGCAATCGATGGTGACCGATGGCACATGGTACTTGAAGAAGCAAACGATGGTGACCGATGGCACATTGTAATTGAGACACTAGAGAACTAGAAGATACTTGAAGAAGCAATTGATGGTGACCAATGGCATTCGGTACTTGAGACACTGAAGAACTAGGAAACACTTGAAGAAGCAATCGATGGTAAACAATGGCACTCGGTACTTGAAGAAGCCATCGATAGTAACTGGAGAACACATAGCGCTATCCGATGTTAATCAGCACTGGAGAACACGTAGAGATATCCGATGGTAATCGGCACTGGAGAACAAGTAGAGATATCTGATGGTCAAAACACATAGAGATATTTGATGGTAATTGTCACTGGAGAACATGTAGAGATATTTGATGGTAATAGGCACTGGAGCACACGTACAGATATTTTATGGTAATCGGTACTGGAGAACACGTAGAGATATCCGATGGTTATCGGCACTGGAGAACACATAGAGATATCCAATGGTAATCAGTACGGATAGTGTAATGGTTAGCATTACTGCCTCACAGCATTGAGGTCATGGGTTTAACTGTATGGAGTTTGTATATTCTCCCTGTGCTTATGTGGGTTTCCTCTGGGTACTCCGGTTTCCTCCCACAATCCAAAAATATACTGGCTCCAAACAAAAATGAACCCTAGCGTGAACGTGTGTGCGTGTACATTTAGTAGGGAATATAGATTGTAAGCTCCACTGGGGCAGGGACTGATGTGAATGCCCAAATATTCTCTGTAAAGAGCTGCATAATATGTGTGCGCTATACAAAAAACTGGTAATAAATAATAATAAATAGATATCTGATGGTAATCGGCACTGGACAACATGTAGAGATATATGATGGTAATCGGCACTGGAGAACACATAGAGATATCCGCTGCTGTACTGGAAATTGCTGATAGCACACAGCACCAGGCCGCGCTTGGAGAAGTTTGATGTTGAATAACTCTAATATTGTATCAATTTGAATCGATGTTGAATAACTCTGGCCGATAAACATTGTAGAGATGCTCTGGGAAACACAGAGTGGAGCCTGGAACTTGGAGCAGCAACACACAGCAGCTTGCACTGAAGGAGGAAGTTGTTCAGGACCCTTCCTGTTCTCGAAGACCTGCTTTTTACCCTTAGGTAGGCTGCCATTGGAGGAAGGAGTCAGCTGAGGATTATTAGCAGTCCTATTGGTAGACAATCTGGTCTGCTGACCAGGTAACATGGCTGCTGGAAACAACGCACAGAGAGACCCAGATGCTGCACACTGGAACCCGCCAACCACCCACACAGAGGAGCTCCCACACAGGTGGCCTAACCAGGATCGATTAAAACAAACACATACTGCAGCCTGGAAGCCAAACACAGCACAGAGCACAGCAAGTGTGAGAGAAATCCTGAAACCCCCACAGACCAGGAGGTAAGCTACAAGGAACACTGATTACATGCATGAAATAGTCCAAGATCCTGACACTGTTTGTATATCACTGGTGCTGGGCATTTTTTTTAATGTGCAGCTTTTCCATTCCATGCTAAAGAAACCCCATTCAGTATCTGCAGGACTGTGACCAATGCCGGAATTCCGATACCAATCAGGAGACTGGTGCCAGATCACCGACAGCCGACATCCTGGAGGTGAGTATTGGGGCTCTGAGTTAGGGTTAGAACCTGGGGGGGGGGGGGTGTTAGACAATGGGGGGGGGGGGGGGTTAGAGTTAGGCACTAGGGAGGTGGATAGCCATAGTTCTCACCCCCCCTAGGTTTTTTTTCCATGGATTGCCCCCACTGCCGGCATACTGTTGGCCGGCATCCTGCTGTTGGGATCATGACAGCCGGGATCCCGGCCGCTGGTAAAAGGTATGTATTCCGGGGGCAAGCTACCGTGCACTGTCTTCGCTGCTCTGCATCTTAGAAAATGCTGGGTATGACCCCACAGTGATGACACGGGAGGGGTGCTACAAGGCTCCACCACCTTTTCAGCCAAGCTCCTCTCCATTTTTGGAGGCCCTGCACCTTTCTGATGAGGCCCCACCCCTTTCATACATGTGCAAGGAGTCCTGAATCACTACCCCTAACTCTGCATCCGCTCTCCATACATTTCACTATACTACCACACACCCTGCACCTGCTCACCACACACACTGCATTACACTACCGCTCAACCTGCACCCTCTCCCCACACACACTACAATATACTACACTAAACTACCCTACCGCTAACCCTACATCTGCTCCCTGCACGCACTGCACTACACTATCGCCTGCGGCGGTCCAACGACGGTGGAGGAGCAATGAAGACAGAAGATGCCATGGATGTGCTGGATGGCTGGCTGCCCATGCAGAAGAGCTTAAAGGCCGCCACCCCCAGGTGAAGACAGAAGACACTGTGGAAGTCCTGGATGGCCAGTGGCCATGCAAAAGAGCTTAAAGACCGCCCCCTCCCCACTTACCCGGTGAAGACAGAAGACACCATGAAAGTCCTGGGCAGCAGAAAATGATTAACATCTTATTTATGGGTTATAGAAAATAAATCATTAATATAATTAAAATTATAAGCTACTTTGGAAATGATTATTGCGAGATATTGTAATCTGACTCTGTAAGATTCACATTGCTGTTTCATGCATGGATTTCCATGTCTCACCACTTTGTTATTTTACTGTGCTGTTTTTCACAGCCTGCTGCAAAACGTGTTGCTTTATGTTCAGACCTGATCGCTCGCTAGGTTTTTTTTGCAGTCCTGTGTTCGCATAGTCGCTTCCCATAGGGTGTATTTTTGCTTTGCAAGTGTGCAAACGCATGTGTAGCAGAGCTGTACAAACAAATCTTGTGCAGTCTCTGAGTAGCCCAGGACTTACTCAGCCACTGTGATCACTTCAGCCTGTTCAGGACCGGAATTGACGTCAGACACACGCCCTGCAAATGCTTGGACACGCCTGCGTTTTTCCAAACACTCCCAGAAAACGGTCAGTTACCACCCACAAACGGCTTCTTCCTGTCAATCTCCTTGCGAACGCCCATGCAAATGGATCCTTTAATCCCATCGCTGAGCGTCGATCCGCTTTCTACCCGTGCAACGCGCCTGCGCATTACGGTGCATACGCATGCGCAGTTTAGACCTCAGCGCCCACTGTACGAAAACGCAGCCTAGCGATCAGGTCTGAATTAGGCCCCCAGGCCACATCTTCCAGACCAAAAAGGAAATGGAGTGGCAGTGTTGGTGAGCGGATCACTGTGCATGTTAAGCTGTAAGCACCAGTAAGGCTATGCACACAGGCACATTAAGTGACATTGACATAGAAAAGGATGACTGGCTCCTCTATGGAGAAAGGCTGGAACAGCAGTTTGTGGCAAATAATGTTGTTGAAGAGAAACAAGTACCAGTTCTATTAAGCGTTATGGGGGGAAAGCCTATGGTCTGCTCTGCAATTTAATAACCCCTAAGAAACCTGTTGAAAAGTCTTTAACAGATATTGTTGAGATTTCACAAAAGCACCTGTTCTCTAATCCTCTCCTGATAGTAGAATGGTTCAGATTCCATAAATTGAACCAGGAGGAGTCAACTGTGGCTGCATATTTTGCAGAACTAAAAACACTGGGGGTCATTCCGAGTTGTTCGCTCGCAAGCGGATTTTAGCAGATTTGCTCATGCTAAGCCGCCGCCTACTGGGAGTGAATCTTAGCTTCTTAAAATTGCAAACGATATATTCGCAATATTGCGATTACACACCTCATAGCAGTTTCTGAGTAGCTCCAGACTTACTCGGCATCTGCGATCATTTCAGTGCTTGTCGTTCCTGGTTTGACGTCACAAACACACCCAGCGTTCGCCCAGACACTCCCCCGTTTCTCCGGCCACTCCTGCGTTTTTCCCGGAAACGGTAGCATTTTTTCCCACACGCCCATAAAACGGCCTGTTTACGCCCAGTAACACCCATTTCCTGTCAATCACATTACGATCGCCAGAACGAAGAAAAAGCCGTGAGTAAAAATCCTAACTGCATAGCAAATTTACTTGGCGCAGTCGCAGTGCGGACATTGCGCATGCGCATTAAGCGGAAAATCGCTGCGATGCGAAGATTTTTACCGAGCGAACAACTCGGAATGACCCCCACTGTCGGAGCATTGCCAGTTTGGACATGAACTGAACGGTGCCCTGAGAGATCGTCTGGTGTGTAAGATATCAAGTGAGAGTGCAGAAATGTTTACTACAGGGGTTAAAGCAGGGGTGGGCAATTATTTCAGCTGAGGGGCCACTTGACATTTCCTGTCAGTATCCGAGGGCCACATACAAAATAGCAGCTCCCCCCACTTGCCAAAAATATAGGGACATGCTTTATGTGGAAGGGGTGTGGGCAAAAAATAATACAGATTCATATTAGGCTGCACAATAGTCTCCATTATTCAAATTGCGCCACACAGCGCCACTTACACACATTACACCAGATAGACCCCCTTTTACACAGTATGGAAGGTAGAGCCCCTTTTACACATTACAGCAGGTAGAGCCCCCTTTTACACATTAACATTTTATTTAGGATAATTATTGTGCAGCAAGCAAATTATCCAGTGTCTTATGGCCCCTGGGGAAAGGTGTGACACAGTGACAGAACACGGGGAGGGGGGGGTGACAGTGATAGAACACGGGGTGTGTGACACGGTGACAGAACACGGGGTGTGTGACATGGTGACAGAACACGGGGGGGGGGGTGACACGGGGGTGACAGAACACGGGGGGGGGGGGGGTGACACGGTGACAGAACACGGGGGGGGGGGTGACACGGTGACAGAACACGGGGGGGGGGGTGACACGGGGGTGACAGAACACGGGGGGGGTGACACGGTGACAGAACACGGGGGGGGTGACACGGTGACAGAACACGGGGGGGGTGACACGGTGACAGAACACGGGGGGGGGGGGTGACACGGTGACAGAACACGGGGGGGTGACACGGTGACAGAACACGGGGGGTGTGACATGGTGACAGAGCACGGGGGGTGTGACATGGTGACAGAACACGGGGAGGGGGGTGACAGTGACAGAACACGGGGTGTGTGACATGGTGACAGAACACGGTGGGGGTGACACGGTGACAGAACACGGGGTGTGTGACACGGTGACAGAACACGGGGGTGTGACACGGTGACAGAACACGGTGGGTGTGACACGGTGACAGAACACGGTGGGGGTGACACGGTGACAGAACACGGTGGGGGTGTGACACAGTGACAGAACACGGTGGGGGTGTGACACAGTGACAGAACACGGGGGGTGTGACACAGTGACAGAATACGGGGGGGGGTGACAGTAACAGAACACGGGGGGGTTATATGAGACCGAACACGGGGGTGACATGGTGACAGAACACGGGAGGGGTTGGTACAGCGAGAGCTAAAGATATCTCCCCCAAACCTAAAAACAGACTGACGCCACTGCCCGCACAAACAAATATACGCACACTATCACACACACACACACACACACACACACACACACACACACACACACACACACACACACACACACACACACACACACACACCTTTCTTTCTCTCACTCACTTTTCCCATTAACTTTACTGATCTGGCTGGCTGGCAGTGGCAGGAAGGATGGATCTATTCTGTACAAGTCTGGCTCTTGTCCCGTGTAGCCCCGCCCCCTGAGGTCCCGTGTAGCCCCGCCCCCTCCTCGGCACGTAGCTCCACCCCTTTTCGGCTGAACCCAGCCGTTGTCACTGGGGACTCTGGAGGAGGCTGCTACAATGCAGCAGCAGGGGAGAGAGGCGCCGCCGGCAGCTTGGAGGTACTGCAGTTCAGAGCAATGACAAGCAGCTCAGCCGTTCAGGCCGCTTGTCATTGCTCGCTGGTGGGAGGCAGTGGGCCGGACAGGATCGGTTTGCGGGCCGCATCCGGCCTGCGGGCCGTATTTTGCCCACCCCTAGGTTAAAGTGAGCTGGAACAGGGCAGAACTGTGTTCCGTCAGTTCCATTTGGAGATGGAACCAGTTCTGCCTCCTCCGGCTCACCTAATGAGCCCGGAGCTGCAAGGAGATGCCGGGCGCCCACTGAGATTGTGTTACCAGCAGGCGCCCATCTCCCTCTCCACAGAGGAAGCTGGAGGCAGGAGCTCACTCTTGAGCTCCGGCTTTCGGCTCTGGCAGTGTGTGCTATGGGAGAGACATCATGACGTCTCCCAAGGAGTGGACGCCATAAGGGCTGCAGCAGTTGGACACAAGAGCGGGGCTTGGTGAGTATTGTGTTTTTTTTCTATGTGTATGTAAGTGGTGCTCTACTGGGGGCTAACTACATGGGGGCTAAACTACAGGGGGCATAACTACATGGGGGCTAAGTGCTGGGGGCTAAACTATTGGGGGAATAACTATTGGGGGGCTAAACTACAGGGGACATAAGTATTGAAGGCTAAACAACAGGGGGCATAACTACATGGGGCTAAACTACTGGGGGCATAGCTACAGGGGCAATACTACATGGGGGCATAACTACTGGGCACTACTACACGGGTGAATGCTTCAGGGGGCATTACTATTGGGGGCACTGCTACAGGGGGCATTACTACTGGGGGGCAATACTACACAGGGGCATTACCACTAGTGGCATTACTACTGGGGGCACTACTAGTGAGGGCATTGTATAGGGGGGCACTTCATAAGGGGCATCACTCCTGGGGACATAAGGGCACTACTATTGGGGGTTCTACATAAGGGGCACTACCACTGTGGACAATACCACTACAGTGGACATTGCATAAGGGGTATTGTATAAGGGGTGCTACTGCTGTGGGTATTATGTGTATTAGGGGTGCTACTACTGTGGGCTTTGTGTATAAGGGGCACTAATGTGTGTCATAACATGAATAAGCAACACTACTATGTGAATAAGATTGTGCTACTGTGCAGCATCATTTGAATTGGGGATACTATTGCATGACCACACCCCTTATTTGAGACCATGCCCCTTTTTGTGCAGCGTGCAATCCCTTTGTTACATAGGTACTGGGGTGTGTGTGTGTGGGGTGGGGGGGGGGGGAGTTCCACTGGTTTACTAATAGAGACAGATCTCACGATTAAACGTGCGGTACAAGTGGCAGTGTCAATGGAAGCTGCAGCTAAAGATGTTATGGAACTCCAGATAGGAGGCACGTCAGCATCCCAGTTCACAAAATGGTGGCAATAGCAACAATGCCCTTGCACACACATGGCTCCCCTTTATATGTATGCTGCCACTGTGGTGCAGGTACACATTCACCCAGGGACTGTAGGTTTAAACATGAACTGTGTAAGAAATGCAACAAAAAAGGGTATATTAAACAGGTTTGCCAGTTGCAGGCATATCACTCTGGGCCACTGGTGGGAGACCAAATCGCAGTAGATTACAGAATACATATGCTTTGGAAGGCTACAAGGTGGACTCAGTAACAATGATCTAGGCAAGTTGGAAGTGTTTGCTGTAAAAGGGGGTGATAAGCAAACAATTTGGACCATTCAACAAGTCAATGGCCAACCTATAAAAATGGAACTGGACACAGGAACTGCAGTCTCTGTAATGTCACAGCAGGGGTACAAATATCAAGTTAAACAGAATGTTCATGCTGCTTGAAACATATACTTGTGAGAAAGTAATTCCATGTGGGTTGATGCCTGTCCTTATACAGTATAATGGCCAGCAGGAGACTCTGAACTACACTATGCATACAGAAAGTTGGCCCAGCATTGAGAGGCTGAGAATAGCTGCAAAACATTCAATTAGACTGAGCCTCACCCACACCCCACCTTTGTCCCTTAAGACAGTCCATATCCAAGTACAGTTGTTTTCCAGCCAGACATTGGGACTTTGCTACACATAAAAGAGAAGCTAGTGCTCGTGGATGGAGCTGTTCTCAGGTTCCATAAAGCTCACCCAGTACCTAACACTATTCGGTGGAAGGTGGAGCTGGAGTTGGAGTGGAGTTGGACTGTGTGGACGGTGAGAAAATCATATCCATGATGGATTGGAGCCCTTGGGCAAATCCAGTCATAATAAAAAATGGCATGTATTGCAGACAGATAATTACCGGTTACCAAGAATGGAAGATATCTTTGCAAATCTGGCAGTTGGACAAAAGTTTAGTAAGATTGACCAAGCTGATGCGTACCTACAAATGGAGATAGAGGATGATTTGAAGGTGTTCCTCACTATTAACACACAAATGATTTTACAAGTACAATCATTTGGTGTTCGGCTTCGCTTCTGCCCCTTCCCTTTGGCAACAAGCCATTGGCAAACTGTTACAAGGGGTTCCTGGTATTCAATGCTATCTAGAAGACATTATTATTATCGTGCCTGTCGAACTGTGAGTGAGAGTCTTGGAAGAACTCTGTGTGGGTCACTTAGATGTAGTCAAAATGAAGGCACAGGCCAGGAGTTTTGTATGGTAGCCTGAGTTGGATCAGCAGTTGGAGGATATGGCCCAAGAGTGCTCTGGATGCCAATCTTTCCATAATATGCCTGTTCCAGGACTGTTGCACCCATGGCAGCGACTTCACATGGACTTTGTGGGACTATTTCTGGGGTCCATATTTCTGGTGGATGCCTGTTCCAGATGACCCAACATTTTTACAGTCACTTCTATTACAGCTGCTCATATGGTGGAAGTGTTGAAGTTTCAGACTTTCATGAAGAAAAATGCCCTGTATCATCCGGCTACAAATGGGCTGCCTGAACGTTTCATGAAAACCTTAAAGCAAGCTTGCCGCACCTTGCGCACAGACATGGGCACATTACAGCACAAGCTTACCAATTTCTTGATTGCATACAGGAATTCAGTTCATGCCACAAACAATTAAACATGTTGTTCTTGGGTAAGAACCTCAGGTCTCAAATGGATTTTAATCAGGCCAGATATTCGACGATTGAGTCATGACCATCACCTGAAGCAGTCTCAAGTTTCAGGTGGCACCAAACTTCGAATTTGTCTGTAGGACAGACTGTGTGGGCATGTAACTACCATGGAGAGCAGAAGTGGGTAATCACAAAGGTTAAACAATGTAGAGGGCCATTGTCATATATAGTGAAACTAATTGATTGCTATTATATTAAAAAAAATCTGCATTATTCCCCCCTTCTTTCTGAGGTAATATGGAAGGAAAAGTCATATCAGCAGTTGACATCATGAGCCATCTACAAATTTAATCATAACAAAATGGCAACAATTATCAAGGGACTATATATAGCTATAATATTGATTATATAGTAATAGTAAATGAGCTCTTTCGGTACTTTACTCAAGATGTTGTTGTATTAATATACTTTATCACCTCAAAGGTATACAATGGCTCATCAGGTTGCAGGGCAAGATGCTGTGGCTGGTGTATGTCTAGCTTGAAAACCATAAATATATTACAAGTGTAGTTTTTATAGGACATTAAATTTAGAGGGTGGAAAAAGTTCTCAATTAAGTTGTTTTTAAACGAAACAAAGGGATGACTTCCAGTTGTAATGAGCTAACAGAATGAGGTAACTGACAAAGAGTCGGGTATGCTATTTTCATTAATGACCTGATTCAGTTACATCATGTGTAACTAATAGGTAGTTCTGCCTTGATACTGTCTTGCCTTTAAGGAGCATTAGGCAGATTTATACTCTTTGCAGAGCAACAAATTAATGGCAAATTGGATAATGGATCTGAAGCAGCAGAATAAATGTCTGTAGGAATATGCATATAACAATAAGATATCTGCTGTCTTGGAAAGACAACAAAAGTTTAAGCTTTCACTTTATTAGTTTTTGTAGTGAATGCTGAAGATTGTATGCACCACATATTATGTAAGTTATCAATGGATACTACTGGAACAGAAAATTCATTCCTGGGGAAGTTGGAAACTTTAAAAATGGTTCCCATAATGTATTAGTAGTTGTTTTCTAACAAAACCTTAGGAATAATGGTGGTCATTCCGAGTTGATCGCAGCCAGCAACTTTTAGCTGCTGCTGCGATCAATAGTCCGCGCCTATGGGGGAGTGTATCTTAGCATAGCAGGGCTCCGATAGCTTGTACAGCCCTGCTAAGCTAAAAAAAATCAAGCAGAAGTAGACTAGGGCTGGACATACCCTGTGCGATGGATCCAGTGATGATGGGCCCAGCTTTGACGTCACATCTCCATCCTCCGTTGTCCTGGACATGCCTGCATTTTACTCACCACTCCCCGAAAACGGTCTCCAACGGTCCAGATCCGCCCATCCACGCCTCCTTCCTGTAAATCTTCTTAGCGGTCGCCGCTGCGACCGCTTCTGTCGATAGCCGCAACATAACCCGGCGACCAACATTGCGCATGTGCACAGCAGCCACCACGCATGCGCATTCTGCACCCGTTCACACTGCAGCGAAAAACCGCTGTGTGCGAACGGGTTGGAATGACCCCCAATATTCTTCTTTCAAAGACGCAGCAGTGATGTGAACTGCATCCACTCCTGAATCAGGCTCTCAATTTGCTGAGCTTTGCACTGGATATCAAATAATGTACAACTAGAATTATCAATGTATTCTGTCATATTAATTTATGATTATCACTGTCAGGGGTGTAGTCAGAACTTTGTGGACCCCATTGCAACAGTCTGAAAGGTCCCTTCCAACCTTGTAGAGAGACACCTCTCTCTACAGCAGTTGTTCAGTTTATGTGCCATAGTTGTGCCTTAGTTGATTTGATGCCCCATAGTAGTGCCCTAATTCTTTTTATGAACTATAGTGGTGCCCTAGTTAATGTTATGTCCCATAGTAGTGACCTAGTTCACATTATATAGTACCTCCAGTTTATATTATGCCCCATTGTCATACACCAAGTAAGCAATATGCCATACTGCTATGCAGCCTTTACATACGCTACACAGTTCCCCCAGTTCAAATAATACATACAAACATACATAGTAATATAGAATTTGATGGCAGGTAAGAACCATATGGCCCATCCAGTCTGCCCTTAAGGGTTAGGGAATTAGAGTTAGGTTAGAGGTTTGGGTTAGGGTATTAGGGTTAGTTTACTGGATTAGGGATAGGATATTCGAGTTGGTTTAGCGATTGGGTTCCGCTTATTAGGGTTAGGGGTTCTGATTAGGGAGAGGTTATGGTTGGTTTAGGGCAGGCATGTCCAAAGTACAGCCCGAGGGCCAATTGCGGCCTGTGCTCAAATTTCCACCGGCCTGCAGCCTCTGTGAAAATTATTTTAGATGCGTGGCTTGGCGTCTGAAGGCTAAAGAGTTGTGTCTCTGCTGAGCTCCTGCAAGTGCTACCTATAAACAGCTAAAGCAGACATCTTCTCCCCGCTAAGCCCACTCTGCTGCTCACCCGATATTGAGAAGACCAGAGGGGACTATGCAGTGGAGCCAAGGAGTGTATAAACTTGCTCCTGCGTGCTGCGGCCTTCCCCTCCACCTTAGGCCGGGATCCGCAGCACAGCACGCCCCGTCCGCGGGCATCCCAGACCACACGGAGAGACCCAGCGTGATGTGAAACAGCTAGCGGTGTTCTCCGCTAGATGTCCCCACTCTGCTGGACCCCTACTTCTGTCGTGGATTGGCGGCGAATGGCCGGCTAGTTTACTGTGCTCCCCTGTGACTCTGTAGTGCGACTGGGACGGCACACATGCGGCAGTGGCCATCTTGAAAAGGTCTGTGATCCTAATTTTATGCTCTCCCCTGAATAAACTATATATATATATATATATATATATATATATATGTGCACTATTACTGGGAACTTCTATATCTGGATAGGTGTGTGCTATATCTGGAACCTTTATAACTGAACAGTGCCAGCCCTTATTTACTATACATGTTATAAATAATAATAATAATAATTTTATTTATATTGCGCTCTTTCTCCAATAGGACTCAAGGCGCTTAACAGATACATAGCATAATATAGTACAGAAAATAATGAAGTACATTTTCATAAAATACAGAAGCATGAAGATACTAAAAGGGACATTATGGAAATGCTTGAGTAAACAGAAAAGTCTTGAGTCTACTTTTGAAGGATTCTATAGTTGGGGCCTCTCGCACCGTGCGGGGAAGTGAGTTCCATAGAGTCGGAGCCACATGACTAAAAACTCGACCCCCAGATGAATTACGGTAGATTCTAGGTACTGCTAAAAGTCCTTCATCTACAGATCACAGTAATCGAGTGGGGAAGTATGGGGTCAGAAGCTGTTTCAGGTACCTTGGGCCTTGGTCATGTAATGCTTTGAAACTCAGTAAGCCAATCTTGAAGATGATTCGCCATCGTACAGGCAGCCAGTGAAGGGAGTAGAGGATGGGTGTTATGTGGCTAGAACGGGGCTGGTTGGTTAATAGCCTGGCAGCTGTGTTTTGCACCAGCTGTAAACGCTGCAATTCTTTTGCTGGTAGACCAAGGTAGAGGGCATTACAGTAGTCTAAACGAAATGATACAAATGCATGTATGACTTTTGGCATATCATCTGAGGGAATTAAGTGCTTGATTCTGGCTATGTTCCTCAGGTGAAAGAATGAGGATTTGATTGTGGCTGATATCTTATGTTTAAGTGTCAAGCCACCATCCAGGACAACACCAAGATTCCGCACATGATCACTGGTCTGTAATTCTGAATCCCCGAGTGTAAGTCCAGTTGGTTGGCTATGCTGCAATCTTGTCCTTTGATGTTGCGGTTGTGTCATAAGGACCTCTGTTTTATCCGGGTTCAGTCGCAGCCAACTGGCACTCATCCACTCCTGTAGTTCAGCTAGTCAGCCATTTAGGGTTGCTATTGGGTTATCAGTGCCCGGAGCAAAGGACAAGTACAGTTGTGTATCATCTGCATAGCAGTGGTAGACCAGGCCATGGCGCCTGATTATTTCGCCCAATGGGAGCATGTATACTGCAAAAAGCATGGGGGATAGTATAGAACCTTGTGGGACACCACATGGCAATGGCACTGGTGGTGATGAGTATAATCCAGATGATACTCTCTGTGACCTGCCTGTGAGAGATGATTTGAACCAGCTTAAGACTGTGCCATCCAGACCACAGAAATGTATCAGTCGCTCAATCAGAAGCCCATGGTCCACGGTATCAAATGCTGCCGATAGATCCAGAAGGATTAATAAATATATGCTGTGCCATCATGGCACTCTGACCATAATAACCAGGCACCAGATGACACCTGTCAGAAATGCAGCCCAATACTACACATTTCCCATCGCTGCAGGAAATAATGACCAGTTTTCCAGAGAACAATATCAGTGTGCAAATGAGGAGGTATGCAGCAGACATCTCATCTCTGGCTGAGGAGTTTCAACAGCGCTTTCAGAATTTTGCAGCTATTGAAAAGGAGATCACACTTTTTTCCTCTCCTTTCTCTGTGGTTCCTGATAACGCTCCAGACCACCTACAGCTGGAGCTCATTGAGCTGCATTGTGACAGAGTGTCGCAGTCGGTACCAACAACTCCCTCTTGTCAACTTTAACCGACTTTAACAGAACATGGCTCACACAATCAGACACAGCCTCCCCTGTAGCACTGTCACATGGTGGCCTCCACTTCAGGTTCACCCCCCCCCCCCCCCCCCAGGCCTGGTAACAGTACAGGAGGTAGGGTTTAAATTTTACTGTCCAAGTCTTAAGGTGGCCATCCCCTACTCAGACTTGTCTGAACTGCAGATAGCATCAGATTTCTCTTGAACTCTCCCGGGAGCGTCCCGGGAATTGGATCAGACCCTGGCTTTAATTTTAATTACATTCACTTCAGATATATCTGATGCGATATATCATGTGCCAGATCGCATCATATATATCTGATGCACACATGCTACATGCGATTGATCTGATGCTGCTGCTGCCGCTGTTCCCACTCTTGGTGGGTGGGAGTGGCTAGGGAGATGCCAGTCAAGTGACGCTTCAGATGAATCTGATCAGATACATCTGAAGTAAAAAAAACAATCCGATGTGCACCTGTTTTCTTCAGATTCAGATAAATAGTTGGGGCAGCCTCAGAGATCTGTAGTTCAGATATATCTGACATGCGAGTGCGCATCGGATCTGAAGAGCCATCCGATGTGACACTTTTCTTCAGATATGACGGTCAGATGTGTCGAAATCTGAAGAAAACTGCCCAAATCGGACAAGTGGATGGGGGCCTTTACACACACACAGTTTTACCACCTATTCCTTCACTCGCATTTACATAATTTGAAGTATATTCTATTAGGATATTCACCCCTTTCTCTTGGTGTGTCGCGGCTATCTATCGCCAACCTGGGCAACCCACAAAGTTTCTGGAAGATTTTTCTGCTTGAATCCCTCACTTTTTATCCTCTGACATATCCACCATCATTATGGGTGATTTCAATATCTCTAATGACAGTCCACAATCTCCCCATGCCTCCAAACTACTCTCTCTAACCTTCTTTCTTGGCCTCTCCCAATGGACTGACTCCCCTACTCATCAGGACTGCCACTGCCTCGATCTTGTATTCAACAGACTATGCTCTGTTTTGGAACTCACTAACACTTCTTTCCCTCTCTCAGATCACAACCTTATCACCTGCATGCCCTCCTCCATTACTTCAAACTCAGTGTCCCTGAAGTCTACCAAGCCTCCTCTAACCTGCAGAAATATTGAGGCTATTCATTTTCGACAACTATCTACCTCTTTGCAACCACTGTTCTTACCAATTTCTACATTCACCTGTCCTGAGACTGCTATATCACACCTTAACCAAACTCTAGAAACAGCACTTGATGAAGTGGCTCCGGCTACCCATTACACTCCACATAGACTTAGATATCAACCGTGGCATTCTAAATACACAAGACACCTACAAAAACTCTCACGTAAAGTAGAACGCCAGTAGCGTAAATCTCGTAGTTCAAGTAACTTTCTTTTCACATATACTGTAAGACCGTGTACCTCTCCTATCATAGTGCTCTGGACACTGCCAAACAAACATATTTTCAATCTCTCATCTCTGCTCAAGCCTGTAACCCCAAACAATTTTTTAATACATTTAAATCACTGCTTGTCCCTCCCTCACCCAACCCACCAGCCACTATCAGTCCGCAAGATCTTGCGTCCTATTTCAAGGACAAGATTGATAAGATCTGAAATGAAATAGTGTGCTCTTCCACAGCCAGTGACCTGCTTAATTCCCTTCCTGAACCCTCTAGCACCTTATCTTCATTTGATCCCACAAATGAAGATGAAGTATCTGCACTCTTATCATCTGCCTACTCTATTACCTTTCCTCTTGATTCTATACCCTCACAAATTAGTAAATCTCTGTCTCCTGGGCTCATCCCAACCTTAACTAAAATCCGTAATCTCTCTCTGTCTACTGGTATCTTTCCTTCTCTGTACAAACATGCAGTGATTACTCCCATTCTGAAAAAATAAAATTCTGACCCAAACACTCTCTCAAACTACTGTCCCTTCTCTCAGCTCCCATGCCCGTCCAAGCTACTTGAGAGACTTGCCTACACTCGCCTCACACACTTTATTAACTCACACAGCTTACTGGACCCACTTCAGTCAGGATTTCATGCCCAACACTTCACAGAGGCAGCACTGACAAAGGTAGTGAATGATCTGGTCACTGCTAGATCTAAAGGCCATTACTCACTACTTATTCTCCTTGATCTCTCTGCTGTCTTTGACACTGTTGACCACTTTCTCCTCATACAAACATTACAATCCCTAGGTCTTCAGGACACAGCCCTTTCTTGGTTCTCATCCTACTTATCTAATCACTCCTTCAGTGTTCGTTTCTCTGATTCCACCTCCTCTTTGCTACCTCTCTCAGTTGGAGTACCGCAAGGCTCAGTCTTAGGTTCTCTGCTTTTCTCTATCTATACCCCATCTCTTGGCAAACTAATCAGCTCTTTCGGATTTCACTATCATCTTTATGCAGATGATACTCAAATCTACCTATCCTCCCCAGATTTGTCATCATCTGTATTGGGCCGTGTCACTGAATGCCTTTCTGCCGCTTCATCTTGGATACCATCTTGCCACCTCAAACTTAATATTTCCAAAACAGAATTAATTATATTTCCACTGGCCAATAGTATTTCCCAATCTGATATCTCTATCACTGTTGATAACTCAGCAATCATCCCTACCCCACAAGCTCGCTGCCTTGGTGTCATTCTTGACTCTGAACTGTCCTTTGTTCCCCAAATTCAATCTGTCTCAAAATCATGTTACATACACCTAAGAAACATATCCAAAATACAACCATATCTTACCCAAGACACAGCTAAAACTCTGATTCATGCTCTGTAAGGAGTGATACAAAAATGTAAGTTTCACTATTATCAGTCTCTCATGTGTTTCTTTTAGCACCAAATACAAAGAACAGAATGAGTAAACATACTGAAGATAGGACTAGTTACCCATTACATGTCAGGTTGCATACAGACTATATACAAGTCATGTTTTTAACATGATTTGATTATTATATGAGTGCTTTATTTTATATCTTTAGAAAGGTGGTTGGTGTTTGTTATGAATATAATATGCTGTTTTTAATAGGACAAAAAGGGGGAAATATATATATATATATATATATATAATACAAGGGAAATATATATATATTTATTACAAACTGATATGTTCTGTGTGTGTTGGTATTCCTGACACAGGTATATTTTACAAGCAAAGGCAATGTCCATTGTTTGGTTATATGAGACAGACAAAAACAAGACAAGTGTTTGGAGTTGGACATACAGTATGTCAACATTGGAATGTTTACCTCTTCATATTGAGACAATGGTGTTTCACCTTGTGTGTTAAACTATATAATCCATGTTACACATTGGTATTTTTATGTTATTTCTAACACTCAAAATTGAGGCAACACTTCACCCTACTGTTTCTTAGCATTTATGTATATTTTCATAATATGAACTTTGTACATATGAAATAAGCTTACTCAGGAGTTCTCCAACCTATATAAGCTAGAAATTGTCAATGCTAAAGCAGCCCAGCCAGCCTGGATGAAACACGGACTGCAGAAGTGCCAGAATGATCTGAATATAACTCAGCCTCTAGACACAGAGGGCAAGGATCCTGAGTATGCTGATGTGATTGCTGTATTGAACATCTGCTGAATTGATCAATAACCTTAGCTAAGTATACAATAAATTCATATTTATATATTCAAGTTATTTGTTGAAGTACTTTTCTGGGAATCCACCCATCTGGGTCTCCGCAAACTTAACCCAGCTGTAACATGCTCTCGTTATCGCCTGCATTGATTATTGTAATAGTCTCCTGACTGGTCGCCCCCAAACATAGGCTCTTACCACTACAATCTATTTTGAATGCAGCCGCATGGCTAATCTTCCTCGCTAGACATTTATCTGCAGATCCGCTCTGTCAGTTCTCCCATTGGTTACCGGTATTCTACCATATTAAATATAAAATATTTTTACTTACATACAAGGCTAACCAAACTGCCTCAACATACATCTCTTTACTTATCTCAAGATATCTTTGGAACTGACGTCTTCGCTCTGCACTAGATCTGCGCCTCTCATCCACACGTATTACTTGTTCCCACTCAAAATTACAGGACTTTATCCGGGCTTCACTCACTCTGTGGAATGCCCTCCCACGCACAATAAGACTCACCTCTAGTCTCCAAATCTTTAAACCTTCACTGAAAACTCACCTTTTCAGCCTATCAAATTCCAGGCCCGCCCGCATAAACCTTCAATGCTTCCCTATCTAATTACATCCTCTCTTTACAGAACACATAACCTCACATATTTTGTCTTTCTTTACTCTCACACTCTCCTGACCCTTTGCCAAAATTGATGGGTGATCATATCATACAACCCATTAAGAACCTAGAAATCTGGTGGTCCATTGTGCAATAGGTAGCATCTATCCTTGTGTATCAGTGCCTATTTCCCTATAGATTGTTAGCTTGCGAGCAGGGCCTTCCTACCTCTATGTCTGTCTGTTTTTGCCAAGTTATGTTCTATTACTGTTGTTCTAATTGTAAAGCGCAATGGAATATGCTGCGCTATATAAGAAACTGTTAATAAATAAATAAATGGGAACCCTAAGCCTCTGGACACCATAGCAATGGCACACCCTGCACCCACTGTAGCTATGCCCATGATCACTGTTGTCTAAATTCCGTTTCCATTCACTGTCAAAGCTGAAGTGCCTGTATGTATGTATGCATCTATTTACATATTGTCAAGTCTTAGGGAGAAGCGTAATTCAGCAATTATATGAGTGCTGTGAGTAAACATTTTATGCTGGCACATCTGGCCTGAATAGTTGAATGTCCATCTGCTGGTGCTTGAATGGCTTCTTTATATCTACAGCCTCATATTAGATTTATACTGGCACACTCCAGTTTTCACATAGTGACATCTGCTGCACTATAACTTTCTCTTCTCTGCCAGGGATAAGCCATCTGACTTTTACATTGAGTCTCCACCTAAATACAAGTAATATTAAAAATGTTTTTTCAGAAATAGTCTTTAGAAGTAGAAAATACAAACAATAGTGAGAATAAGAAATACATGCATGCCGTCTGCTTCTATGAATAGTGTTGAGAAAGAACCAGGTTTAATAACAAACACTCTAGTGCTCAGACTATCCCCGTTGCCAGCAGAGAGGAGGGGGCCCGAATGGAGGAGGCTGCACCCGGGCCTCCTCCTCTCTTAAAATGCCACTGACTGGGACCAGAATACTTTACTGGACTGGAGCCAGATGATGAGCTGGACTGGAACAGGACAGCTTAGCCATAGTGTAACTGGAGAGCTTAGCCTGACTTGGTCTGGAGTGCTTACCGGAGTGGTAATGGAAAGCTAAGCCAGACTGGAAACCAAGTGCTGCTGACTGCAGGGACTAGACAAGGAAGGCTGAGTAATCTACAGGATCAGGCTGAGTAGTCTACAGGATCAGGTTGAGTAATCTACTGGATCAGGCTGAGTAGTCAACATTGAACTGGCAACCAGTGGAGACTCCTGGAAGTACTTTTATAGGGCTAGCTCATCTCCTATTGGATGCTGAGGTCAGCTGAGCAGAGACAGTGTTGTTAGTGGCTGAATGCGGATAGGTGACTGCACCCAACATGGCTGTGCCATATGTTGAATTTGGAGGGATCGTAGGCCTGGATAGCGCTCCGAGGTGAGACCTGACACTGGCAGTGGGGACAGCTCTTTTAGACAATCGAGAGAGACAGGGGTTAGCATTGTTTTACTTTAACATTATTTCTATCTATTTGTAAAATATAATCCCTTCAGCAACAGATGTGTTCACTGATATAGTGCACTGATTTTTATATGTTCTCAGTAAGTTGCTCCTACTGGGAAAAAGGATTTTTAATTCTATAGTCTACTCAGCTACATAGTTTATTTGTGGGAATTTTTTTTTTTTTTTACATTATTATGAATAGAATTTTATTTTTTTACTAGGATATTACATACGGTATTAAAAGGAAAATATACCTAACCATGGCTTTATTCCTTGGTATTTTTAAGTAATTAGTGTAACCTCACAAATAGTTTTCAAAATGTATTCAATAATGAAATATAAACAGATACGTAAATGGCGTACTTTATAGATTTATGGGTCCCATTCAGAGTTGCACGCAAGTTAATTTTGCATATGGATCTTGTTTATTCTTCACGGTGCACATTAAACTTTGAGCAACTACAGGCAATTCAGAGTTGCATCTGTCTCAGTTGCATCTCGCCTTGTGACTGAGTAGGTGTACAGTATGTGTGAGCAGCATATGAGAATAGGGCTGGTGCAAATGTGCTGATAAAGGTGAAGATTTGTATGTAATTCAGCGCACGCCATACTGCCGCATCTGTGGCCAACTTGTATACAACTCTAAATCAATCCCTATGTTCATTAATGAATATCATAATGTTACAGTACGTGTTGTGTTATTAAAACAAATGCTCTATCACTCTGGGAACCTGTATGGGTTTTGCATGAAACAGACTCTCAGTTGATGGTGTCACTAATAACTATTGTGACAGGTCTATTTTAGACATCCTAATAATAGGACGATGACCGGCTTGAACTGTTAAAGTCCCCAGTTTTTTTTCTAAGAAAGCAAGAGACACCGTCTTTCTAAAAGAGAATTTGCTTGAGCAATGTGAATCCAAGATTAAAATAAAAATATGTTTCTCATACGTCCTAGAGGATGCTGGGGACGACATCAAGACCATGGGGTATAGATGGGATCCGCAGGAGACATGGGCACTCTTAAGACTTTTCATTGGGTGTGAACTGGCTCCTCCCTCTATGCCCCTCCTCCAGACCTCAGTTTTAGAAATGTGCCCAGGCAGACTGGAGGCACTCTGAGGAGCTCTACTGAGTTTCTCTGAAAAGACTTATGTTAGGTTTTTTATTTTCAGGGAGAACTGCTGGCAACAGACTCCCTGCTTTGTGGGACTGAGGGAGTAGAAGCAGAACCAACTTCCTAAAGAGTTTCATGGCTCTGCTTCTGGCTGACAGGACACCATTAGCTTCTGAAGGGTACTGAACGCTAACCGTGTCTAGATGCTCACTCCCACAGCATGCCGTCACCCCCCTCGCAGAGCCAGAAGTCAGAAGACAGGTGAGTATAAGAGAAGGATCTTTTATCAAGTAAGTGACGGCCGAGGTACGGCGCGGCTGGCGGGAGCGCAGCGCGCCATTGCTGCCCACACACACAGGCACTGCAGGGTGCAGGGCGCGGGTGGGGGGGACTCCCTTGGCAGCAAAAATATACCTTAAACTGGCTAAAAGGGGGCATAAGATGCCGCTGGCACAGCCCTACCCCCGCCAGTATAAATTTCATAATGTGTACTGAGTTTAAGGACGCGCCATTGCGGGGGCAGAGCTTATTCCTCAGGCAGCCAGCACACTGCTCAGCGCCATTTCTCTCTCTCCCCAGGCTGCAGAGAACACATTGGTCCTCTCCTCTACTTCTGACAAGTACAGGGTGCTATTAAGGGGGGGGGGCACAAAGTGATTGTGGTGCATTTAATAGTGTGAATTACTGTTTAAAAGCACTATTTGGCTGTGGGCATTCTGTTTTCACAGGCATGGCATACTGGCACTGGGATTGTGAACTGGCTGCTCCTATACTGTTCCCCTCTGACAGATTTTACTGTGGGTCTGTCCCCAAATAAGTCCCAGTGTGTCTGTGAGTATGCTGTACACGTGTGAGGCATGTCTGAGGCAGGGAGTTCCTCCCCGGAGAAAGCCATTTTAGGGACACAGACTTGTAATGTGGTGGCGCTGCCGGCACACCATGAGCCTGCATGGGTGAAAGAGATACGTGACAGTCTGCATCTGATTAACCAAAGATTAGATAAGTCTGAATCTAAGGCTGCATGCTGGAGAAAATCTGTGGAAGATGTGATTTTTCAGGATTCTGTTATTCCTTATGCAGGTGGCCCCTCTGGGTCACTTAAGAGACCATTTGCGAATGTTGTAAACACTGATACTGACACGGACTCTGATTCTTGTGTCGACGATAGTGACTTCAGAGAGATAGATCATAAATTGGCGAAAAGTATACAATATATGATTGTGGCTATAAGGGACGTGTTGGAGGTTACAGAAACCACTACTGTACCTCAGGAGATGGCTTATTTTTATAAGAAAAAGAAATCCAAAGTCACGTTCCCTCCTTCATATGAACTAAATGCTCTCTTTGAAGGGATGTGGGTGAATCCTGATAAGAAATTTCGTATTCCCAAAAGGGATTCAGATAGCTTATCCTTTCCCGGCTGAGGACAGAAAAAAATGGGAATCACCCCCTGTGTTAGACAGTGCACTATCCAGGTTGGCAAAGAAGGTAATTCTCCCTGCACCTGGCACGGCTTCACTTAAGGAGCCGGCAGAAAATGGAAATGACATTAATATCCATTTATGTAGCCAATGGTACACTGCTCAAGCCAACTATTGCCTGCGCGTGGGTGAGTCGTGCTTTTGATAAATGGTCAGAAAGCGTGTCATCAGAAATTGACACGATTGATAAAGATGAGATACTCCTTAAGGGAATATCAAGGACGCTGCCGCCTACATGCTGGAAGCAATGAAGGATATTGGACTCTTGATTTTACAAGCCGCTACAATGGCAGTATCGGCTAGGCGGGTGTTGTGGATTCGCCAGTGGAACGCGGATGCAGATTCCAAAAGAAACATGGAGGCTCTCCCGTATAAAGGTGAGGCCTTATTTGTCAATGGCCTGGATGTGTTAGCCTCGGCGGCTACCGCAGGTAAGTAGACGTTTTTGCCCTCTACGACTGCACCGGCAAAAAAGACCTATCAACCACACAGTGCAGTACTTTCGGCCCAATAAATATAAAAAGGCGAGAAGTTCCCCCTTCTTTGCAGGTAGGGGAAGGGGAAAGGGAAAGAAGTCCGCATCGGCTTCCGGTTCCCAAGAGCAGGAGTCTACCCCTACTTCTGCCAAATCTTCAGCATGATGCTGGGGCTCCCTTGCGGGAGGCCACTCGGGTGGGGGCACGTCTCAAACTGTTCAGCCAAGGTTGGATTCTGTCTGGCTTGGATCCCCGGGTATTGCAGATAGTATCCTAGGGATACAAACTGGAGTTTGAAGACGTTCCCCCATGCCGATTTTTCAAATCGACCTTGCCAGTTTCTCCACCAGAGAGAGTAGCAGTAACAGCGGCAATTCAAAAATTATGTCAGGACCAGGTCATAGTCCTGGTACCGTTGTCACAACAAGGGGAGGACTTTTATTCAAGCCTCTTTGTAGTTCCGAAGCCGGACGGCTCGGTCAGACCGATCCTAAACCTAAAAGATCTGAATTTCTATTTGAAACAGTTCAAGTTCAAGATGGAATCACTTTGGGCGGTGATTGCCAGTCTGGAGGAGGGGGACTACATTGTGTCGGTAGACATAAAGGATGCTTACCTGCATGTTCCCATTTACCCTCCTCACCAGGCTTATCTGAGATTCACAGTTCAGGATTGCCATTACCAATTCCAGACGTTACCTTTTGGCCCCTCCACAGCGCCGAGGGTATTCACCAAGGTGATGGCGGAGATGATGGTCCTCCTTCATCAAAGAGAAGTCAATATAATTCCTTATCTGGACGATCTCCTGATAAAGGCGAGATCCAGGGAGCAGTTGTTACAAAACATCACACTCTCCCTGTCGATACTCCAACAACACGGTTGGATCATAAATTATCCAAAGTCACAGTTGGAACCGACGACAAGGTTGTCTTTCCTCAGGATGATTCTGGGCACAGTGGTTCAGAGAGTATTTCTTCCGGAGGAAAAGGCTTTGGAAATACAGAAAATGGTAAAACAGATACTGAAACCATCCTGTGTCAATCCATCACTGCATTCGGTTATTGGGGAAGATGGTGGCGGCCTACGAGGCCATACAGTTTGGCAGGGTCCATGCCACAGTATTCCAGTGGGACCTGTTGGACAAGTTGTCGGGGTCACACCTGCACATGCACGGAAAGATAATCCTGACGTCAAAAACCAGGATTTCACTCCTGTGGTGGCTACGCAGCTCTTGTTATGATTCCAGCACTCTGGTCAGAGGAGATCTTATGGCAAGGACCGGAGCACTGGAACGGAATGCTGGGGAAGGGAGCAGGACAGGAAAATAGCCCCTGGCGCCCTAACTCTGTTGTCTCACCCGTGTTGTCAGAAATCCCCTGCGAGACTATGGTTTCTTGAGCCCTTGGCAGCCGCGTTTGAAGGGCGGATTATGTCTGCCCAACTTCGATGCCCCCCGGTCTTAATGAGAGACAAAGGGAAACCCGAGACAGGGTGATAACAAGAGGCCCTCTAATTAAACAACCAGGCCAGGGGCTAAGCAAACTCAAAACTATAATATGTGCGGAGAAACCGCCAGGGAAAAGGACAACCAAAATATCCACTTGTCCAATTCTCCTACCCGGCACCGCCGAGTACCAGAGAGGACTTGTGGAAGCGGAACCCTCCGCAAATGCTCCAAACACAAAATATAAAAGGTAAAGCGGCTGAGCCGCAACACACGGCAGAGCCGCAACTCACGAACACCACTGGATATAAAACGGTGATCAGTCAGGACTCCAGGGAACCAAACGACCTCTTGGGATGAGATGACAACTCCCGAATACCGGACTTCTGAGGACTGGAATGTCCGGATACAGCAGGACTGGAAACAGACTCTCAGCAAACAAAGGCAGCATGCAGGAAGCTATTACCGGCGTCTGTGAGAAGCCCTGGGAGTGTATTAACAAGGAGTCCTCCAATCAGCTGCTAAAGGCTGATTAGAATAAATGCCGTGCAGCTGCCTTGCTGCACGGCCAGAGAGCAGGTGAATACCTTAATTTCCTAAAGCCTAGCAATGGGGAACGCGGTCCGCCAGTGGCGTCCCCGTTGCTAGGGTCCGTGCGGCTCAGCGCGCCCGGCGTCTAGCGTTGCTAGGGAGCCGGCGGCTGTACGCGCACAGCGTCTCTAGTTGCTAGGCGCCGGGCCGCGCAGACAAGCGGACCCCGGCGCCTAACAGTACCCCCCCCTTGAGGAGGGGTCAAGGAACCCCTAAAGCCAGGTTTCTGAGGAAATTCCCGAAAAAATGCCCTCTTGAGCCTCGGGGCATGAAGATCCTTATCCAGGACCCAAGACCTTTCCTCCGGACCATAGCCTTTCCAGTGAACTAGAAAATACAGCCGATTCCGGGACAATTTGGAATCGAGAACCTTCTCTACCAAGAACTCCTGTTGTCCCTGTACATCCACTGGAGATCTACCCTGAGAGATCTTCCGAGGAAATCTACTGGAAGAAACGTATTGTTTCAACAGGGAACAATGAAACGTATTTCCAATCCTGAGAGATCTTGGTAAACGTAACCGAAAGGCAACTGGGTTGACTCTTTTAATAATAAGAAATGGCCCAATAAATTTGGGTCCCAGTCTAGCCGAGGATTGTCGAAGCCTGATGTTGCGAGTCGACAACCACACCCTATCTCCCACCTTAAAAGTGCAAGGACGTCGGAGCCTGTCAGAAAATTTCTTCTCTCGAAAGGCCGCTTTTCTGAGAGCAAGGTGCACCTTTTTCCAAATGGCTCTGAGATGGGAGGTTAAGGTTAGCGAGGAGACTGAGGAATGATGAAAAAAAGAATTAGCTCTGGGGTGAAAACCAAAAACTGAAAAGAATGGAGACTCTTTAGTGGAGGAATGACAAGAATTATTGTAAGCAAATTCAGCCAACGGAAGAAACTCGGACCAATCATTCTGGAGTTTGGCTGAATACAAGCGCAAATATTGTTTCAATGATTGGTTAACTCGTTCGGTTTGCCCGTTGGATTGTGGGTGGTAACCAGATGTTAACGACAATTTCATCTTCAATGAGGCACAAAAACATTTCCAGAATTGTGCGATGAATTGTGGACCCCGATCAGAAACAATATCAGTAGGCAACCCATGAAGCCTGAATACCTGGCGGAGAAACAAAACTGCCAACCCTTGGGCAGAAGGCAATCGGGGAAGAGCAATAAAATGAGCCATTTTACTAAAACGGTCCACTACCACCCATATGACTCGGAATCCGGCTGAAAGGGGAAGGTCAACCACAAAATCCATGGAAATATGAGACCACGGCCTGAGAGGAACATTTAAGGGCATAAGTTGCCCGATGGGCAAGGAACGGGGAACCTTATGCTGTGCACAAACCTGACATGAATAAACAAATTCCTTGACGTCTTTAGAAAGACCAGGCCACCATACTGAGCGAGAGACTAACTCCAATGTCTTAGAGACTCCTGGATGCCCTGAAACTTTGTTATCATGGAATTCCGTTAAAACAGTAGCTCTCAAAAACTCAGGGACGTAAAGACGACCAGCAGGAGTAATTCTAGGAGCTTGGTGTTGAAGCTGTTTTAACTGGGTAAATAAATCTTGTGTGAGGCCCGCCCAGATGACCGAAGATGGAAGTATGGGGGTAACAGGATTGTTATTGTGAACCGGAAGAAAGCTACTAGAGATGAGCGGGTTCGGTTCCTCGGAATCCGAACCCGCCCGAACTTCAGGTTTTTTTACACGGGTCCGAGCGACTCGGATCTTCCCGCCTTGCTCGGTTAACCCGAGCGCGCCCGAACGTCATCATCCCGCTGTCGGATTCTCGCGAGGCTCTGATTCTATCGCGAGACTCGGATTCTATATAAGGAGCCGCGCGTCGCCGCCATTTTCACACGTGCATTGAGATTGATAGGGAGAGGACGTGCTGGCGTCCTCTCCGTTTATAGAGAAGAGAGTGAGACTAGAGTAGAGAGAGACACAGTATTACTTTAGTAATTTTGGGGAGCATTAGGAGGAGTACTACTACTTGCTGAAGTGATAGTGTGACTGTATATCTGACTTGTGGGGGAGACAGTGGGGAGCAGTTAGAGTCTGAGAGCAGGAGTACATATTTTAACGTACAGTGCACACTTTTGCTGCCAGAGTGCCACACTGCCATTGTGACCACACTGGCCACCAGTATATATTGTGATTGTCTGCTTAGGAGTACTACTTGCAAGTTGCTGATAGTGTGACCAGTGACCTGACCACCAGTTTAATTAATCACCACCAGTTTAATATATATATATATATATATATATATATATATCATTGTATATAATATATATATAATTGTATACCACCTACCCGTGTTTTTGTTTTTTTTCTTTCTTCTTGATACATACTACTATAGTAGCTTACTGTAGCAGTCTGCGGTGCTGCTGAGCTGACAGTGTCCAGCAGGTCCGTCATCAGTCATTACATAATAAATATATATACCTGTCCGGCTGCAGTACTAGTGATATTATATATATATATATTAATTTCATCTCATTATCATCCAGTCTATATTAGCAGCAGACACAATACGGTAGTCCACGGCTGTAGCTACCTCTGTGTCGGCAGTCGCTCGTCCATCCATAATTGTATACCACCTACCCGTGTTTTTTTTTTTCTTTCTTCTTGATACATACTACTATAGTAGCTTACTGTAGCAGTCTGCGGTGCTGCTGAGCTGACAGTGTCCAGCAGGTCCGTCATCAGTCATTACATAATAAATATATATACCTGTCCGGCTGCAGTACTAGTGATATTATATATATATATATTAATTTCATCTCATTATCATCCAGTCTATATTAGCAGCAGACACAGTACGGTAGTCCACGGCTGTAGCTACCTCTGTGTCGGCAGTCGCTCGTCCATCCATAATTGTATACCACCTACCCGTGTTTTTTTTTTTTCTTTCTTCTTGATACATACTACTATAGTAGCTTACTGTAGCAGTCTGCGGTGCTGCTGAGCTGACAGTGTCCAGCAGGTCCGTCATCAGTCATTACATAATAAATATATATACCTGTCCGGCTGCAGTACTAGTGATATTATATATATATATATATATATATTAATTTCATCTCATTATCATCCAGTCTATATTAGCAGCAGACACAGTACGGTAGTCCACGGCTGTAGCTACCTCTGTGTCGGCAGTCGCTCGTCCATCCATAATTGTATACCACCTACCCATGGTTTTTTTCTTTTCTTTCTTCTTGATACATACTACTATAGTAGCTTACTGTAGCAGTCTGCGGTGCTGCTGAGCTGACAGTGTCCAGCAGGTCCGTCATCAGTCATTACATAATAAATATATATACCTGTCCGGCTGCAGTACTAGTGATATTATATATATATATATTAATTTCATCTCATTATCATCCAGTCTATATTAGCAGCAGAAACAGTACGGTAGTCCACGGCTGTAGCTACCTCTGTGTCGGCAGTCGCTCGTCCATCCATAAGTATACTAGTATCCATCCATCTCCATTGTTTACCTGAGGTGCCTTTTAGTTGTGCCTATTAAAATATGGAGAACAAAAATGTTGAGGTTCCAAAATTAGGGAAAGATCAAGATCCACTTCCACCTCGTGCTGAAGCTGCTGCCACTAGTCATGGCCGAGACGATGAAATGCCAGCAACGTCGTCTGCCAAGGCCGATGCCCAATGTCATAGTACAGAGCATGTAAAATCCAAAACACCAAATATCAGTAAAAAAAGGACTCCAAAATCTAAAATAAAATTGTCGTCGGAGAAGCGTAAACTTGCCAATATGCCATTTACCACGCGGAGTGGCAAGGAACGGCTGAGGCCCTGGCCTATGTTCATGGCTAGTGGTTCAGCTTCACATGAGGATGGAAGCACTCAGCCTCTCGCTAGAAAAATTAAAAGACTCAAGCTGGCAAAAGCACCGCAAAGAACTGTGCGTTCTTCGAAATCCCAAATCCACAAGGAGAGTCCAATTGTGTCGGTTGCGATGCCTGACCTTCCCAACACTGGACGTGAAGAGCATGCGCCTTCCACCATTTGCACGCCCCCTGCAAGTGCTGGAAGGAGCACCCGCAGTCCAGTTCCTGATAGTCAGATTGAAGATGTCAGTGTTGAAGTACACCAGGATGAGGAGGATATGGGTGTTGCTGGCGCTGGGGAGGAAATTGACAAGGAGGATTCTGATGGTGAGGTGGTTTGTTTAAGTCAGGCACCCGGGGAGACACCTGTTGTCCGTGGGAGGAATAGGGCCATTGACATGCCTGGTGAAAATACCAAAAAAATCAGCTCTTCGGTGTGGAAGTATTTCAACAGAAATGCGGACAACATTTGTCAAGCCATGTGTTGCCTTTGTCAAGCTGTAATAAGTAGGGGTAAGGACGTTAACCACCTTGGAACATCCTCCCTTATACGTCACCTGCAGCGCATTCATAATAAGTCAGTGACAAGTTCAAAAACTTTGGGCGACAGCGGAAGCAGTCCACTGACCAGTAAATCCCTTCCTCTTGTAACCAAGCTCACGCAAACCACCCCACCAACTCCCTCAGTGTCAATTTCCTCCTTCCCCAGGAATGCCAATAGTCCTGCAGGCCATGTCACTGGCAATTCTGACGAGTCCTCTCCTGCCTGGGATTCCTCCGATGCATCCTTGCGTGTAACGCCTACTGCTTCTGGCGCTGCTGTTGTTGCTGCTGGGAGTCGATGGTCATCCCAGAGGGGAAGTCGTAAGCCCACTTTTACTACTTCCACCAAGCAATTGACTGTCCAACAGTCCTTTGCGAGGAAGATGAAATATCACAGCAGTCATCCTGTTGCAAAGCGGATAACTGAGGCCTTGACAACTATGTTGGTGTTAGACGTGCGTCCGGTATCCGCCGTTAGTTCACAGGGAACTAGACAATTTCTTGAGGTAGTGTGCCCCCGTTACCAAATACCATCTAGGTTCCACTTCTCTAGGCAGGCGATACCGAGAATGTACACGGACGTCAGAAAAAGACTCACCAGTGTCCTAAAAAATGCAGTTGTACCCAATGTCCACTTAACCACGGACATGTGGACAAGTGGAGCAGGGCAGGGTCAGGACTATATGACTGTGACAGCCCACTGGGTAGATGTATGGACTCCCGCCGCAAGAACAGCAGCGGCGGCACCAGTAGCAGCATCTCGCAAACGCCAACTCTTTCCTAGGCAGGCTACGCTTTGTATCACCGGTTTTCAGAATACGCACACAGCTGAAAACCTCTTACGGCAACTGAGGAAGATCATCGCGGAATGGCTTACCCCAATTGGACTCTCCTGTGGATTTGTGGCATCGGACAACGCCAGCAATATTGTGTGTGCATTAAATATGGGCAAATTCCAGCACGTCCCATGTTTTGCACATACCTTGAATTTGGTGGTGCAGAATTTTTTTAAAAACGACAGGGGCGTGCAAGAGATGCTGTCGGTGGGCAGAAGAATTGCGGGACACTTTCGGCGTACAGGCACCACGTACAGAAGACTGGAGCACCACCAAAAACGCCTGAACCTGCCCTGCCATCATCTGAAGCAAGAAGTGGTAACGAGGTGGAATTCAACCCTATATATGCTTCAGAGGTTGGAGGAGCAGCAAAAGGCCATTCAAGCCTATACAATTGAGCACGATATAGGAGGTGGAATGTACCTGTCTCAAGCGCAGTGGAGAATGATTTCAATGTTGTGCAAGGTTCTGCAACCTTTTGAACTTGCCACACGTGAAGTCAGTTCAGACACTGCCAGCCTGAGTCAGGTCATTCCCCTCATCAGGCTTTTGCAGAAGAAGCTGGAGGCATTGAAGGAGGAGCTAAAAGGGAGCGATTCCGCTAGGCATGTGGGACTTGTGGATGGAGCCCTTAATTCGCTTAACAAGGATTCACGGGTGGTCAATCTGTTGAAATCAGAGCACTACATTTTGGCCACCGTGCTCGATCCTAGATTTAAAGCCTACCTTGGATCTCTCTTTCCGGCAGACACAAGTCTGCTGGGGTTCAAAGACCTGCTGGTGACAAAATTGTCAAGTCAAGCGGAACGCGACCTGTCAACATCTCCTCCTTCACATTCTCCCGCAACTGGGGGTGCGAGGAAAAGGCTCAGAATTCCGAGCCCACCCGCTGGCGGTGATGCAGGGCAGTCTGGAGCGACTGCTGATGCTGACATCTGGTCCGGACTGAAGGACCTGACAACGATTACGGACATGTCGTCTACTGTCACTGCATATGATTCTCTCACCATTGAAAGAATGGTGGAGGATTATATGAGTGACCGCATCCAAGTAGGCACGTCAGACAGTCCGTACTTATACTGGCAGGAAAAAGAGGCAATTTGGAGGCCCTTGCACAAACTGGCTTTATTCTACCTAAGTTGCCCTCCCACAAGTGTGTACTCCGAAAGAGTGTTTAGTGCCGCCGCTCACCTTGTCAGCAATCGGCGTACGAGGTTACTTCCAGAAAATGTGGAGAAGATGATGTTCATTAAAATGAATTATAATCAATTCCTCCGTGGAGACATTGACCAGCAGCAATTGCCTCCACAAAGTACACAGGGAGCTGAGATGGTGGATTCCAGTGGGGACGAATTGATAATCTGTGAGGAGCGGGATGTACACGATGATATATCGGAGGATGATGATGAGGTGGACATCTTGCCTCTGTAGAGCCAGTTTGTGCAAGGAGAGATTAATTGCTTCTTTTTCGGTGGGGGTCCAAACCAACCCGTCATTTCAGTCACAGTCGTGTGGCAGACCCTGTCACTGAAATGATGGGTTGGTTAAAGTGTGCATATCCTGTTTATACAACATAAGGGTGGGTGGGAGGGCCCAAGGACAATTCCATCTTGCACCTCTTTTTTCTTTCATTTTTATTTGCGTCATGTGCTGTTTGGGGAGTGTTTTTTGGAAGGGCCATCCTGCGTGACACTGCAGTGCCACTCCTAGATGGGCCAGGTGTTTGTGTCGGCCACTAGGGTCGCTTAGCTTTGTCATCCAGCGACCTCGGTGCAAATTTTAGGACTAAAAATAATATTGTGAGGTGTGAGGTATTCAGAATAGACTGAAAATGAGTGGAAATTATGGTTTTTGAGGTTAATAATACTTTGGGGTCAAAATGACCCCCAAATTCTATGATTTAAGCTGTTTTTTAGTGTTTTTTGAAAAAAACACCCGAATCCAAAACACACCCGAATCCGACAAAAAAAATTCGGTGAGGTTTTGCCAAAACGCGGTCGAACCCAAAACACGGCCGCGGAACCGAACCCAAAACCAAAACACAAAACCCGAAAAATTTCAAGTGCACATCTCTAAAAGCTACGTGACAGGGCATCAGCCTTAGTATTCTTGGAACCAGGCCTGAAAGTGATTATAAATTTGAAACGCGTAAAAAATAATGCCCAACGTGCCTGCCGGGCATTAAGCCGCTTAGCCGATTCAATGTATTGCAGGTTCTTATGGTCAGTCAATACCGAAATAGTATGTTTTGCTCCCTCCAGCCAATGCCTCCACTCCTCGAAAGCCCACTTTACCGCCAGTAACTCCCGATTACCAACGTCATAGTTGGATTCAGCGGAGGAGAATTTCCTGGACATAAAGGCACAAGGATGTAACTCCAGAGACTCCGGATCCTTTTGAGAAAGGATAGCCCCCACTCCAACCTCCGAGGCATCAACCTCCACCACAAAGGGAAATTCCGGATTAGGATGTCTGAGGACTGGAGCCGAGACAAAGGCTTGTTTCAAGGCCCGGAAGGACAACTCAGCTTCACGCGACCAGTTGGTAGGATCCGCTCCTTTCTTTGTCAGAGCTACAATGGGAGCAACCAGGTCAGAAAAAGAATGAATGAACCTCCTATAATAATTTGCAAACCCTAAAAAGCGCTGAATTGCTTTTAAATTGGTGGGTTGCGCCCAACTAAGGATGGCCTGGAGTTTCTTTGGTTCCATGGAAAATCCCTGAGGGGAAATTATGTACCCTAAAAAAGATACTTCCGTGACATGAAACTCACACTTCTCCAACTTGGCATATAAATGATTCTCACGTAACTTTTGAAGAACCAGACGCACCTGGGTAACATGTTGTTCCATTGATTCAGAAAAAATCAGGATGTCGTCTAAGTAAACGACCATGAATTTCCCTAGGAAGTCACGGAGCACATCGTTAATGAGGTCTTGAAAAACTGCCGGAGCATTGGACAGGCCGAACGGCATCACCAGGTATTCGTAGTGACCCGACTGAGTACTGAAGGCCGTTTTCCACTCATTTCCAGATTTAATTCGGATGAGGTTGTACGCTCCTCTAAGGTCAATTTTAGAAAAAATCACAGCAGAACGTAACTGATCAAAGAGTACAGAAATCAACGGCAAAGGATAGGTGTTTTTAACTGAGATCTTATTCAGGGCTCTAAAATCAATGCAAGGTCTAAGCGAGCCATCCTTTTTCTCCGCAAAGAAGAAGCCTGCACTTAAAGGAGATTTTGATGGTCTAATAAATCCTTTCTCAAGGCTCTCCTTTACATAATCATTCATAGCCGCAGTTTCTGGCCCGGATAATGCATATAATCTTCCCTTTGGCAATGCGGCACCAGGAATTAACTCAATAGCACAATCATAAGGCCGATGGGGAGGCAGAATGTCCGCATTGCCTTTGGAGAAAACATCAGCAAACTCCTAGTATTCCACCGGAATGAGTTCTGGAATGATAGCTGCTACTCTGACTGGAAACGTGATACATTCCTTATCACAAAAAGTACCCCAATGTGAAATCTCCCCCGACCGCCAATCAATGGTAGGATTATGAAAGGCCAGCCAAGGGTGACCCAGAACAACTGGAACTGCTGGGCAATGTGTAAGAAAGAACTCGATTTTCTCGGAATGTAGAGCTCCTACTGTAAGTAGTACAGGGGGTGTACGGAGAGAAATAATCCCATTAGACAGCGGACTCCCATCTAAGCCATGCATGGTGACACACCTACCCAAAGGTAACTGAGGAATGCCTAAGGCCTTAGCCCAAGTTAAATCCATAAAGTTTCCTGCAGCTCCACTATCAACAAAAGCCGACACCGAAGAACTGAGGCTGCCAAAGGAAACTTTAACTGGGACTAAAAGGGAGTTATTCGAGGAGATAAGCTGCAGACCTAGGTGAACCCCCTCACAATTCACCTGGTCAAAGCGTTTCCCGACTTGTTCGGACAATTACGAGCAAAATGTCCCTTACCCCCACAGTACAGACAAAGACCAGAATTTTGCCTTCTGGCTCTTTCTTCAGGAGACAGCCGGGAGAGACCCATCTGCATGGGCTCCTCTACGTCTTCAGGAATGGAATATACACACGGACTTGACCTTACAGGTGCTCCTTTTTCAGCCCTCCGCTCTCTGAGACGACGATCAATCTTAATAGAAAGCTCCATGAGTTTATCGAGAGTCTCAGGAGCGGGGTACTGAAGGAGACTGTCTTTTATAGACTCTGATAAGCCGAGGCGAAACTGACTGCGCAGGGCTGGGTCATTCCAGCCACAGTCGTTCGACCAACGGCGAAACTCCGTACAATAAACCTCCGCAGGATTTCTACCCTGTCTGAGAGCGCGCAACTGACTTTCAGCGGACGCCTCTCTATCAGGGTCATCATACAAGAGCCCTAAAGACTCAAAAAAAGCGTCAACTGACAACAATGCCGGATCCTCTGCTCTTAAACCAAATGCCCAGGTCTGAGGATCCCCCTGGAGCAAAGAAATAATAAACCCGACCCGCTGAGATTCAGTACCCGAGGAAGTCGGTCTTAAACGAAAATAAAGTATACAGGATTCTTTAAAATTAAAAAACTCTTTTCTATCACCAGAAAAACGGTCAGGCAAATGCATCTTTGGTTCAGGGACTACCCTTGGGGAAGCTCGCAAAAGATCTTCCTGCGACTTCACCCGAAGAGAAAGATCCTGAACCATCTGAGTAAGTTCTTGAATCTGGCTGACTAAGAGCTGACCAGGATTTGGCCCTAAACCTGTTGGATTCATGAGGCCGATAAACTCTCACAAAACTGAATGAGAAAAAATTAAACCCCGTTTAATTTTAAGTTTTGGTATGGCCGGTAATAATGTTATGATTCCAGCACTCTGGTCAGAGGAGATCTTATGGCAAGGACCGGAGCACTGGAACGGAATGCTGGGGAAGGGAGCAGGACAGGAAAATAGCCCCTGGCGCCCTAACTCTGTTGTCTCACCCGTGTTGTCAGAAATCCCCTGCGAGACTATGGTTTCTTGAGCCCTTGGCAGCCGCGTTTGAAGGGCGGATTATGTCTGCCCAACTTCGATGCCCCCCGGTCTTAATGAGAGACAAAGGGAAACCCGAGACAGGGTGATAACAAGAGGCCCTCTAACTAAACAACCAGGCCAGGGGCTAAGCAAACTCAAAACTATAATATGTGCGGAGAAACCGCCAGGGAAAAGGACAACCAAAATATCCACTTATCCAATTCTCCTACCCGGCACCGCCGAGTACCAGAGAGGACTTGTGGAAGCGGAACCCTCCGCAAATGCTCCAAACACAAAATATAAAAGGTAAAGCGGCTGAGCCGCAACACACGGCAGAGCCGCAACTCACGAACACCACTGGATATAAAACGGTGATCAGTCAGGACTCCAGGGAACCAAACGACCTCTTGGGATGAGATGACAACTCCCGAATACCGGACTTCTGAGGACTGGAATGACCGGATACAGCAGGACTGGAAACAGACTCTCAGCAAACAAAGGCAGCATGCAGGAAGCTATTACCGGCGTCTGTGAGAAGCCCTGGGAGTGTATTAACAAGGAGTCCTCCAATCAGCTGCTAACGGCTGATTAGAATAAATGCCGTGCAGCTGCCTTGCTGCACGGCCAGAGAGCAGGTGAATACCTTAATTTCCTAAAGCCTAGCAACGGGGAACGCGGTCCGCCAGTGGCGTCCCCGTTGCTAGGGTCCGTGCGGCTCAGCGCGCCCGGCGTCTAGCGTTGCTAGGGAGCCGGCGGCTGTACGCGCACGGCGTCTCTAGCTGCTAGGCGCCGGGCCGCGCAGACAAGCGGACCCCGGCGCCTAACAGCTCTCACCTACTAAAGGGACGCAGGTTAGGGATTCAGGACTGGGTACTGGTAACCACGGATGCAAGTCTCCGAGGCTGGGGAGCGGTCATTCAGGGAAAAAAACTTCCAAGGTCATTGGTCACATCAGGAAGCCTGCCTTCACATAAAGGTTCTGGAGCTGAGAGCCATTTACAATGGCCTTCAACAAGCGGTACATCTTCTTGAAGACCGTCCCGTGCAGATCCAGGCGAACAATGTAACAGCAGTCGCATACATAAACAGGCAGGGCTGAACGAAAAGCAGAGCGGCAATGGCAGAGGTGGCAAAGATCCTTCTCTGGGCAGAAAAACATCTAAAAGCTCAGTCGGCAATATTCATTCCGGGAGTAGACAACTGGGAAGCAGACTTCCTCAGCAAACACGATCTCCATCCAGGAGAGTGGGGCCTCCACCAAGAAGTCTTCGCAGAGGTGAGAAGTCTTTTGGGAGTTCCTCAAGTAGACATGATGGCATCTCGTCTCAACAAGAAGCTTCGGAGATACTGTTCCAGGTCAAGAGACCACCAGCAATAGCGGTGGATGCGCTAGTAACCCAGTGGGTTTTTCCGTCAGTGTATGTCTTCCCTCTACTTCCGCCGATACCAAAAGTGCTCAGGATCATAAAACAAGGGTTAGAGCAATCTTCATTGCCCCAGACTGGCCAAGGAGGGCTTGGTTCCCAGATCTTCAGGAGTTGCTCATAGAGGATCCTCGGCCTCTTCCTCCTCGCGAGGACCTGCTACAGCAGGGGCCGTGCATGTATCAAGACTTACCGCGACTACATTTGACGGCATGGATGTTGAGCGCCAGATCCTAGCCCGGAAGGGTATTCCCAAGGAAATAATCCCCACTCTTATCCAGGCCAGGAAGGGAGTAACGTCAAAACATTACCACCGTATTTGGAGAAAATATATGTCTTGGTGTGAATCCATGAAAGCTCCTACAGAGGAGTTTCACTTGGGACTTTTTCTCCATTTTTTACATGCTGGTGTGGAAGCGGGCCTCCGATTGGGATCAATCAAGGTCCAGATTTCGGCCTTTTCAGTGTTTTTCCAGAAACAATTGGCCTCTCTTCCAGAGGTTCAGACCTTCGTGAAAGGGGTTCTGCACATCCAGCCTCCATTTTTGCCTCCGTTGGCACCATGGGACATTAATGTGGTGCTGCGGTTCCTTCAATCGGAATGGTTTGAGCCTCTACAAGAGATAGAGTTGAAGTTTCTCACTTGGAAAGTGGTGATGCTTTTGGCATTGGCATCCGCACGGCGGGTGTCTGAATTGGGGGCCCTGTCTCACAAGAGCCCTTACCTGATCTTCCATGAAGATAGGGCAGAGTTGAGAACTCGCCAACATTCTCTTCCAAAGGTTGTTTTATCTTTCCACATAAACCAACCTATTGTTGTGTCAGTAATTACTGACACATTCACTGAGTCAAAGTCTCTAGATGTGGTTAGGGCTTTGAAAATCTATATCGCTAGGACAGCGCGAATACGGAAAACAGAGGCCCTGTTTGTCCTGTATGCTCACAACAAGATTGAGTGTCCTGCTTACAAGCAGACTATTACACGTTGGATGAGAAATACGATTCAGCAAGCTCATGCTACGGCTGGATTGCCGTTACCGACGTCGGTAAAGGCCCACTCCACTAGGAAAGTGGGCTCATCCTGGGCGGCTGCCCGGTGGGGGCTCTGCATTACAACTTTGCAAAGCAGTTACTTGGTCAGGGTCAAACACATTTGCTAAGTTCTACAAGTTTGACGCCTTGGCCGATGAGGACCTCAAGTTCGGTCAATCGGTGCTGCAGGGTCATCCGCACTCTCCCGCCCGTACTGGAGCTTTGGTATAAACCCCATGGTCTTGATGTCGTCCCCAGCATCCTCTAGGACGTATGAGAAAACAGGATTTTGATACCTACCTGCAAAATCCTTTTCTCCTAGTCCGTAGAGGATGCTGGGCGCCCGTCCCAGTGCGTACTTTACCTGCAGTATAGTTATTAGAGTTACACAAGTTGTGTTATCTTAGTTTCAGCATGTTGCTGCAATTGGCTCATGCCTGTTGGCATGTGTTATGTTGAATGCCATGTGTGCGGCATGGTTGAGGGTGTGAGTTGGTATGTATCTCACCACTAGTATTAAAGTAAGTCCATTCCTCGAAATGTCCATCTCCCTTGGGCACAGTTCCTATAACTGAGATCTGGAGGAGGGGCATAGAGGGAGGAGCCAGTTCACACCCAATGAAAAGTCTTAAGAGTGCCCATATCTCCTGCGGATCCCGTCTATACCCCATGCCCAGCATCCTCTACGGACTAGGAGAAAAGGATTTACCGGTAGGTATCAAAATCCTGTTTTTAGTTAGATCTATAGGGGAGCATGTGCAAGCTTGTGAATTAAAGTTATATGAAGTTGGAAGGCCTATTTAATGCTAAGTCTTTTAACTCCTAATACTATCCTGAATATAAATCAACTCCCAGAATATACCATGATAAACCAGGTTCAATATGAGTCCTGGCAAGGTTCACTTTTTGCAAATTAAGTACTCTACATGTGTGATACATTTGCAAAGAGATACTCTTGCAAAGAGAGCTTATGGTCTACTAATGTGATTAAGGGAAGAGGTACACGGCCCATAACTGCCAATGTGGTATTGCATTAGGGCGCCAGAAGAGACAGTTTCCAAAATAATATATTACCATTTGTCTAGCAGTGGACCATTAAGAAAAAATTCCAGAACCTTGCTTTGTGTCCTTACCATTCTCTGGGTCCAAGAGGAATTATCATAACGTTCTTTTGTGTGCGAATAGGGGCCTCTTTCCTTAGAAAATAGATTTTAGTCATTGTATAATTTGCACAGACTGATAGAAGCTTCTGGACCACTGGGAGAGCTACATTAGTTGCCGAAAGTGAGGTCTGTATTGCTTTACTCCCAAAAGTAGTCTCTCTCCGATATACAATAGGAACCAAAAAAAGGGTGATCTCTTTTTTTGCAAACTCTCAGGAAAAGGTATCAATATGGAAATCATGTTTCGGTTTCTATTGAAGAAAATTATGCAGAGATTCAGATTACATTACACTATGGAATCATTCCCTTCATTTACAAACAGCTGAAAATAGAACATGAGACTGTATTAAAAATGGGATCCGGTCTGAAGATCGACAGTGTCTAGGTCGACAATGTTTAGGTCGACCACTATAGGTCGACAGTCACTAGGTCGACATGGATGGAAGGTCGACAGGGTTTCTAGGTCGACATGTGCTAGGTCGACAGGTCTAAAGGTCGACATGAGTTTTTCACATTTTTTTCTTTTTTTGAATTTTTTCATACTTAACAATCCACGTGGACTACGATTGGAACGGTAAAGTGTGCCGAGCGAAGCAAAGGCACCATGCGAGGGGACACGGTGCACTAATTTGGGATCCTGGTCACTCTACGAAGAAAACGACACCCCCCCAAAAAAAATCCTCATGTCGACCTTTAGACCTGTCGACCTAGCACATGTCGACCTAGAAACCCTGTCGACCTTCCATCCATGTCGACCTAGTGACTGTCGACCTATAGTGGTCGACCTAAACATTGTCGACCTAGACACTGTCGATTTGATGAACCACACCCATTAAAAATAGTTTGTGTAGTGCTAAGAGCATTGTCAGCATTGCATAATGAATATATTATTTTATTTATTTTATCATTTTCTGGGCTACTGAACATGAATGACGAGTCACAACTGCATTGCATATTTGCTGCTATCATCACTATCTGAGGAACTGACATGTTTTCATGCCAATGTCTTTTTTTCATTTGCTGAACCACATTATTTTCGGCTACAAGTAAATGAAATAACATTTTGTTGCTCTTGCTGATTTGAGTAAGTCCACATGCATTTGTGGAAATCATGGTCTGGGCAGTTGCTTCACGTCTTTTATGACCTGCACATAATATAGATTGACAGAGATTGTTTTATAAGGAAAATGGAATCATAATGAAAATGATAGAAGACATCAACAGAAATCAAGTACATTCACATCACATACAGCTGAATGACAGAGGACAGCTGAGTGATCCTATCTTATCTATGCCATTACAGCTGCATGAGATTAGCCAAACACCACTAAATTATTCATATTTCTCATGGCAAGGGACTGGATAGAAATAATCTACAGTGCATTATGGGTCAGTTTAGTAGATTAGTAAAATATTGTCAATAATCAAAAAGTACATTTACCAAAGAGATCATTCAAATAAATAAAAAATGGTCCCATATAAAAATATTATTATAGACTGTTATTCAAAATATATCTGCCCACTGTAACCGGGAATCCAATAAAACAAAAATAATAATGAAAATGTGTTAGATGAAAAACGAGGCAATGAAACGAAAACATATATTTCTATGAGTTTTAAAGTGATTATATAATTCCAATGCAGATCATGAAAAAACAGCATGTAGCCTTACAAATAGTCATTGATTTAAGAGTATGTTACAAATTGATACACTGGAACTGAATGTTTGCTCCACTATTATAAAGTACCTATAATCCAACAGCACAGAAAGGTAGTGATAATAATAATGGCCCTCATTCCGAGTTGTTCGCTCGGTATTTTTCATCGCATCGCAATGAAAATCCGCTTAGTACGCATGCGCAATGTTCGCACTGCGACTGCGCCAAGTAACTTTGCTATGTAGAAAGTATTTTTACTCACGGCTTTTTCATCGCTCCGGCGAACGTAATGTGATTGACAGGAAATGGGTGTTACTGGGCGGAAACACGGCGTTTTATGGGCGTGTGGCTGAAAACGCTACCGTTTCCGGAAAAAACGCAGGAGTGGCTGGAGAAACGGTGGGAGTGCCTGGGCGAACGCTGGGTGTGTTTGTGACGTCAACCAGGAACGACAAGCACTGAACTGATCGCACAGGCAGAGTAAGTCTGGAGCTACTCTGAAACTGCTAAGTAGTTAGTAATCGCAATATTGCGAATACATCGGTCGCAATTTTAAGAAGCTAAGATTCACTCCCAGTAGGCGGCGGCTTAGCGTGTGTAACTCTGCTAAATTCGCCTTGCGACCGATCAACTCGGAATGAGGGCCAATATTGGAAGAAGTGCCTGGAGATCAGAGCAGTAGGGGGTCCAGGCTCAGTCCAGTCCATCCAGTACTGCTATGTTAGGATGCAGAGCTGCAGGACAGCAAGCCGGCTCTAAATCATGCTGCAATTTATTTTAAGCATCATAGTGTTATTATTACATTGTCTCAGTGTGGTGCTAGGTCTAGTGAATGGATTTGTGATTGTGATCCATGAGTGTCCTGTCATGCTGTTATTGTGATTAAAGCCCTAGGATTAGTACATGAAAAGTTATTTTGTGAGGCATGTTATTGTTAATATACTATATATATATATATATATATATATATATATATATATAAAACATAGTGGGTATGATATGTGCTGTAGTCAGTATCTTGCATATAAAATAGGTGCCCACAGATCATCTTAGCCTAGCACAGTTTGCACATATAGTTATAAACAGAGTCTCTCTCTCTCTCTCTCTCTCTCTCTCTCTCTATATATACAGTATATATAAAATTATAATATTCTGTGAAGTATAAAAAAATAACAAAATAGTACATCTATAAGTTATAAAAATGTAATCTAACCATGATTTGCCAAGATATGCAGAAATATAGAAAAGAATGGTATGAAGACCATTTCCTAGTGCAGATGAAGTGCTGTAAGCATGACATTTGCTAAGTCCCATCAGTGCAGTGTAATGGCTTGTCTCATACCACCTATTAACATGTAATGTGGACCGTAAAATGCTATGTATGTCAGGAGAGCCTCAGCCATTGTCTGTACCAGTGTTTTTATTCCCAAAACAGAAATCTATCTAACAACATAGTGGATCGCATATGCTCTGCATAAAGGAAAATCATTTAGTTTAATGGAAATATCAGTAAAACATATTGTGTAATTACAGTCTTGTAGATTACCAGATGTTATTTTGCACATAGTTACTTAGTAGTGGGATTTGCAATTGAGCCCAATAAAAAAATAAAAATCTAATTTATGGATATAATAATTTTCTGTTAAGAGAGCAGATGTATGTGTGTGTCATATACCAGTGCTCTGTGGCTACAGCCTATGAACTAGTAGCCAATACTCTATTTTCCCATCTCCTATCCATATTTTTTAATACAGTTTAAAAATATTTCGGAGAAATAACTGAAATAGTATGAAAATCACTTTCCTATAAATTATAGTTATCCACAAATATAAATTGATGCATAATGAATTCATTATAATACTTTCTCAACCAAAAACACTACTTTGTATGATATTTGACCATAGTTTAATGTTGTTTATAGTGCCACATTGTAGATTTTACAATGCAGCTTTAATATCTATAAGGTGAAAGATTCTCTGGGGGAGATGTATTTCCTCCACTTTAAGGTCTCTGGCAAATCCTCTGCAAATTGGAAATCCACTATAGTTTAGAGCCTTCAGTAAATTAATTTTTTAAAAGCTTCCCCTAAAATACAGTTTGATTTATCCTACATAATGGTTCAAATAAATCATACGAGTCAGGGGACATCAGGACTGTCCTCATTACTGATATAACTAATTGCTGTAGAATCTGGATGGTTACAATAGGTACGTTAAATGGAGAGTAGTCCACACAGTGGTTTCTTAACCAGGCTTGTTGGTTTATTGGTAACAGCAGGTACACACACAGGTAATAGCATATCATCAGTAATGCAGGGTACACAGTGGTGTTCGGGAACCAGACACAATTCCGACAGTAGGGATCCTGGCTGTCAAAATACAGACGCCAGAATTCCGACACTGATCGGAATGCTGGTGCCGATATCCTGACACCCCGGATCCCGATCGATACACAGTCGGGCCACCGGAGAGGTAAGCCGCAGGGGGGATGTTAGGGTTAGCCTGCATGGAGGGGACAGGTTAGGTTTAGGCTGCGGAGCGGGGGGGTTAGGTTTAGACTGCAGGGAGGGAGGGTTAGGGGGCCGGGGGGGGGGGGGGAAGGATAGGTATACTTACCTTTACCTGTTGGGATTCTGATCATCGGGATGCCACAGTCGGTATTCTGGATACCAGCATCCCGTCAGACAGCATTTTAATTCCAACCCGTGGTGTTTACTATGATGGCTATCACAGTGGTACAAGGTCTCGCCTGGAGGAGTTAAGTGCACAGCACTGTGAAACTCTACACAGTGGCATGTGCCAGGTTGCACAATGATACACAACCAGGTCCTGCAGGAAAGACGTAACAACCTGTGCTTTGTCAACAATCAGCAGACTGCATTCTGATTATTTGATAAAAGTGTCTGACACCGAAACTAGTCAGGAACCTAAACCTCTCATATTGTTTACTGAATACCCCTGGAATTTGTACTATACAGTATATGCAGATCCAGTGACAGCTGTGTCAAATCTTTTTCTACTCACCTGTTTAATAACTGCTGCTTCAACTACAATTTGTACTGAGAAGTCAGCCAGCCCAAAAGACTTAATTAGATATATTGGTTTAACATACATACATAGTATCTGAGGTTGAAAAAAGACAATTGTCCTTCGAGTTCAACCTATTTGTGGTGTCCTCTGCATGATGATTTGACTAAATAGTGACTATAATGCATGACTATGCACCATACCCCTGGATATCCTTATCCAATAGGAATTTATCTAACCCATTCTTAAAGGTGTTGACAGATTCCGCCATTACAACTCCCTCGGGCAGGGAATTCCAAACACGTATTGTCCTTACCGTGAAAAAGCCTTTACGCCGTATTGTGCGGAATCTCCTCTCCTCTAACCTGAGCGAGTGTCCACGAGTCCTCTGTGTTGATCTAACCAAAAACAGGTCCCGCGCAAGCTCTGTGTACTGTCCCCTTATATATTTGTAGATGTTGATCATATCCCCTCTTAGTCTCCGCTTTTCCAATGTAAACATGCCTAGTCTTTCAAGACTTTCCTTGTATTCCATCGTCTCCATGCCCTTAATTAGTTTGGTCGCCCTCCTTTGTACCTTTTCAAGCTCCAGGATATCCTTTTTGTAGTACGGTGCCCAGAACTGTACACAGTATTCAAGGTGTGGCCTCACTAGTGATTTATATAATGGGAGTATAATACTCTCGTCCCTAGCATCAATACCCCGTTTTATGCATGCTAATATCTTATTAGCCTTCTTTGCTGCAGTCCTACTTTGGGTACTACTGCTTAGCTTGCTATCTATGAGGACACCTAAGTCCTTTTCCAGTACAGAATCCCCTAGTTTTACCCCATTTAGTAGGTAGGTGTAATTTTTGTTCTTGTTACCACAGTGCATTACCTTACACTTGTCTGTGTTGAAGCGCATTCTCCATTTGGCTGCCCATGCTTCTAATTTAACTAAGTCGTTCTGAAGAGACTCGGCATCCTCCTCTGTATTTATAGCCTTACACAATTTGGTATCATCTGCAAAAATTGACACCATGCTCTCTAGACCTTCTGTTAGTTCGTTAATGAAAATATTGAACAATAGCGGTCCTAATACTGAGCCTTGCGGCACACCACTTAGTACTTCAGTCCAAGTTGAAAAATATCCATTAACCACAACGCGCTGCTTCCTATTATCTAACCAGTTTTTGACCCAAGTGCATATTGTGCTTCCTAGCCCTGATTCTTGTAGCTTGTATATAAGTCTCATGTGTGGTACAGTATCAAATGCTTTGGCAAAGTCTAAAAAGATTACATCCACGTCTTTACCCTGATCTAGGTTTGCGCTTACTGTTTCATAAAAGCCAAGTAAGTTGGTTTGACAGGATCTGTCCTTCATAAACCCATGTTTATTCCTTTTAATGACCTTATTGGTTTCAAGGAACTTCTGAATACTATCTCTTAGAATACCTTCCAATACTTTCCCCACTATAGATGTAAGACTAACTGGTCTATAATTACCTGGTTCAGCTTTACTTCCCTTTTTGAATATAGGCACTACTTCCGCTATACGCCAGTCTTTGGGAACCATACCTGATATAACTGAATCCTCAAAGATCAGAGATAGCGGTTTTGCCAGTTCAGAGTGAAGCTCCATTAGAACCCTTGGATGAATACCATCGGGCCCTGGTGATTTATTAATCTTTAAATGTTTTAATCGGTGACAGACTACTTCCTCGCTTAAATAAGTACCTATCAGTGTGATATTGTCCTTATTGAGATTGTGTGTCAGTCCCTGAAATGGGTCCTCTCTAGTGAATACTGTTGAAAAAAACTCATTTAGTGTGTCCGCTATGTCATTATCATTTTTGCTTAAGACTCCCAACGTGTCCTTCAAAGGGCCTATACTCTCCTTTTTTAATCTCTTGCTATTGATGTATTTAAAGAATTTTTTGGGATTTGCTTTGCTTTCCTTTGCTACTAGTTTTTCAGTTTCTACTTTAGCCGCTCTTATTTCCTTTTTGCAATTTTTGTTACATTCCTTATAGTGCTGAAATGACTCTGCTTCCCCGTCAGATTTGTATTTTTTAAATGCTCGCCTTTTCTTGCCCATAAGTTCCTTAATCTTTTTGTTAAGCCACATCGGTTTATGATTTTTATTCCCTTTTTTGCTACTCATAGGAATATATTTGAGTGTATTTTTAGCTAGCAGGAATTTTAGTACCTCCCATTTCTCCGTAGTATTTTTTCCTAAAAACAAACCTTCCCATTCAATATCCCTGAAAAATACCCTCATCATTTCAAAATTTGCTTTGCTAAAATTTAAAGTCCTAGTTGAGCCAGTATAGGGCTGTTTGTAGAAACTGATATTGAATGTGACCATATTATGGTCGCTGTTTCCTATGGGTTCCCCTACTATAATACCCGATACCAAATCCTGATTGTTTGTTAATACCAGGTCTAAGATTGCATTGTACCTAGTTGGTTCCTCAATTAGTTGGACTAGGTAGTTATCATTTAGTGTGTTTAAAAACATACTGCCCCTAGCAGTATCACATGAATCGTTTTTCCAGTTTATCTCTGGATAGTTAAAATCTCCCATCACTACTATGTCTCCTACTCCTGCTGCTTTTTCAATTTGCTTTAGTAACAATTCATCATCAGATGCGTTGATACCAGGCGGCCTCTAGCATACACCCAATACTAACTTTTTTGTACCTTTTTCCCCGCATGCAATTTCTACCCATAGAGTCTCAACAGTGTCTACAGTACCCTCCTGAGTATCTTCCCATATATTAGGTTTTAAAAACGGCTTTACGTACAGACACACCCCTCCACCCTTTTTATTTAGTCTGTCTCTCCTAAACAGTGTATAGCCCTCTAGATTGACTGTCCAATCATGAGATTCATCCCACCAAGTTTCAGTAATGCCTATAATATCATACTGTTTGCTTGCTGCAAGTATTTCTAGTTCACCCTTTTTACCAGTAATGCTTCTGGCGTTTACATACATACAACTAAGATAAGTATTTTCCCTTGCATTAGGGACATCTTTCACCTTATGTGGCAAGGATGACCTGTAATCGTCATTGGTTAGTGCTTTGGTAAAATCCCTTTTAGTACCCATGTTAGTAACCTTACCGCCTGCTCTTACCCTCCCCCCAACTTCTCCCCCATTTTGTTTACTACCGCCATCCCCACTATTCTCACTGCATGACCCGTAGTTTTTAGCTAAACCCTCCCCCCAGGCTCCTAGTTTAAAATCTCCTCCAACCTTCTAACCATCCTTCCCCCCAGCACCGCTGCCCCCTCCTCAGTCAGGTGCAATCCGTCACGACGATAAAGCCAATGCAACATTCATTAAGTTGCATTGGCTTTATCCTAAACTGGCATAAGCTGTGTAACACATACCTGCACTTTGGTGAAATTGAGGCTACTTGTCACTGAACCAACTGGGGCCCAAGCAGGAGGAATGGCATGGCTGATTAGCCTTTTCTGAGTTTTTTCTTTGCATCTTATTGATTGTTATATTGAATACGTTTTCTGTTAATTATGAGGCACTTTTAAAATATTGTAATATTTATTTATATTTTCAAATTGACACAGTGTAAGTTGTTGTTACTTCTTTTCTATTTAGTTTTTAGACAATGTACCCTTTCGTTCAACCTGCAACAGTAGGTCAGCTTCTAACATTTCCCACCACCGCAGTTACCATCATATAAGTCATGGTAGACTCTGCATAGACCCTCATAGAAAGGTGCATGATACCACACAACAGCATTTGCCCCACTGGGCTGTAATTTTGCAACTTCATAAACTACTTTTAGAATCTGATGCTTTTCTAAAATTGAATAATTTCCTTGTTTTTATTTACTATTAATACAATTAGACCACCCTAACCCCCTACCTCAGCTCTACAAACCTTAGTTCTGTTCTCTTGGTCTACTGTCTTACCTATTGTTTTATTCCTCCCTCCTCCAATTCAAGTCTAAAATCTCCAGCCAAACTTATCATATTACATTGTGCATTTTCACTTTTAAAAACATTACGTACAGCATATTATATTGTGTGCAGCCAGGTAACAAATTCCTACACATGCAAGGAAAATCAATCAGGTACCAGTGTACAGTTTGTTACATTTTGGCAAGACATTATAGAATTTACATACTACTTCAGAAGGTAGTATTACATAAAGTCTATAATTAGAATTTCAAGTACAGTTATACGAAAGTCCCTATAACATTTTATGATAATTTCCCCCCAAAATGACTGATTTATAACCTGGGCAAGTGGAGATGTTCTCCCTTGGATGGATCCACCAGCCCAACATATTCTGTTACTCCTTAACCAACATAGTATGACTATTTTTCCCCTGAAATACCATTTTGCAAATATTTGTTTCAGTGTTAAAATCTTTTACTTAATTACAAGGCTAGTTAAAATATTCTACTCTACTATAACAATAAACATAAAAAATGCAACATAAATTTTATGACACAAACATTTCAGTTGATTTGGCAACACTGAAGGAGCGCAGTGGCTGCTGATAATTCTACATCTGGTCCATATCAGAGGCAGATGGCAATTACACCTACTCTGCTATAATATACTTAACACTCTTGCCCTATCAAGGTGATGTCATCATTGTTAAAGCTTTCTTTGATTGTCTTATGCACTAATAATAAAAATAATAGTTCTCGTAAAATTTGTGATTTTCTAAAAAAAAAAAAAAAAAATTACAAATTTTGATAATACATTGAACTCATACACAATCCATAGGTCAGGGTAGGTTTCACTTTACCGTAGACTGTCCTATAACCTTAAACTGGAAAATAAAAGCAATTAAATAAAAAAAAAATTTGGTACCAATGAAAGTCTTATGAAAAATTTATTTTTCTTTTCTCATGTTGGACTAACACTTTTAAATCCACAATTTGACAGTTACGAGCAATAAAAAAATATAACTTCATAAATGTTGTTAAATTAATATTTTTAATGAAAAAGTAAATCATAAAACATTCATAAGTCACTTGTTAAGATACAGAGCATCTGAAAAGTATTCACAATGCTTCACTTTTTCCACATTTTTTTATGTTACAGCCTTATTCCAAAATGGAATAAATTCATTTTCCCCCTCAAAATTCTACACGCAATACCCCATAATGACAATGTGAAAAAAGTTTTGCTTAAGATTTTTACAAATTTATTAAAAATAAAAAAATCACATCTACATAAGTATTCACAGCCATAGCAATGAAGCTCAAAATTGAGCTCAGGTGCATCTTGTTTCCACTAATAATCCTTGATGTTCCTACAGCTTAATTGGAGTCCACCTGTGGTAAATTCAGTTGATTGGACATGATTTGGAAAGGCACACTCTTGTCTATATAAGGTTGCACACTTGACAGTGCATGTCTGAGCACAAACCAAGCATGAAGTCAAAGGAAATGTCTGTAGACCTCCGTGACAGAATTGCCTCAAGGCACAAATCTGGGGAAGGGTACAGAAAAAGGTCTGCTGCTTTGAAGGTCCCAATGAGCACAGTGGACTCCACCATCCATAACTGGAAGAAGTTTGAAACCACCAGGACTCTTCCTAGAACTGTCCGGCTGTCTTAACTGAGTGATCGGGGGAGAAGGGCCCTAGTCAGGGAGGTGACCAAGAACCCAATGGTCACTCTGTCAGAGCTACAGCATTCCTCTGTGGAGTGAGGAGAACCTTCCAGAAGGACAACCATCTCTGCAGCAATCCGCCAATCAGGCCTGTATGATAGAGTGGCCAGACGGAAGCCACTCCTTCATAAAAAGCACATGGCAGCCCGCCTGAGTTTGCCGAAATGCACCTGAAGGACTGTCAGACCATGATAAACAAAATTCTCTGGTCTGATGAGACAAAGAATGAACTCTTTGGCGTGAAGGCCAGGCGTCATGTTTGGAGGAAACCAGGCACCACTCATCACCAGGCCGAAGGATCATCTTTCAGCAGGACAACAACCCTAAACACACAGATATAAGGAGTGGCTTTAGGACAACTCTGCGAATGTCCTTGAGTGGCCCAGCCAGAGCCCAGACATGAATCCAATTGAACATCTCTGGAGAGATCTGAAAATGGCTGTGCATCGACGCTTCCCATCCAACCTGATTGAGCTTGAGAGGTGCTGCAAAGAGGAATGGCCGAAACTGACCAAAGATAGGTGTGCCAAGCTCGTGGCATCATATTTAAAAAGACTTGAGGCTGTAATTGCTGCCAAAGGTGCATCAACAAAGTATTGAGCAAAGGCTGTGAAAACTTATGTACATGTGATTTCTTTGTTTTTATTTTTAATAAATATGCAAAAATAAAAAAATAAAAACTTTTTTCAGGTTGTCGTTATGGGGTATTGAAGAATTTTGAGGGGAAAAAAGAATTTGATTCCGTTTTAGAATAAGGCTGTAAAATAACAAAATGTGGAAAAAGTGAAGCGCTGTTAATACTTTACGGGTGCACTGAATAATAATAATAATAATAATAATAATAATATTATATTATATTACTATAGCACCTTTCTCCCCGTAGAACTAAAGGCGTATATTTTACACAGGATGAGACAGCCATTGTGGGTGCACTCACACCAGTTGCTATAACTGGTCATGTACATCAGTCCCTGTACCATTGGAGTTCACACTCTAAATTCTCTAACACACATATAAACTGTACTATAGTCATTTTTATCCAAAGCCAATTGACCCTTCCAGTGTGTTTTTGGAGCCTTGGGGAGAAACCCAGAGTACCCTGAGGAACAAAACATGGGGAGAACCTGCAAAATACTATAGGTAAAGTATAAAAAAGAAAAAAAGAAAATACACAACACTAGCTGTCACTGAAACAACCATGTAGTCTTGTTAGTGCCTAGTTTTCAGTCTCCCACTTTTAACACTGTTTTGTGTTACTTTCTCCAGATGTTAGCTGTGTATAATTCAGTCAGGAGCAGTGACGGTTTTTACCTATGGCCTGGAGGACTGCAGCCATCCCAGGTAAAATCTGCCACTTCAGCTCACTGTCAGTGAAGCCAGATGCAGTCCGTGAGACCGCACTGGCTTCACTGTGACTGGCAGTAACTTCCTATTGGAAGTTCTACCTGTCAGTCACAGACATTATAGGCAGTCCAGTTGGGAGGCGTTCCCTTCCTCCAGGACTGCCAATAGGCCTCATCAGCCCTAGCCAGCTTCTACGGACTGCAGCCGATGCAGACCATAGAAGCTGTTGTTCTGCATGTGTGCCGTTTCCACTACTGCACATGCACCATGTCCCAGCATCTGTGATCTACATAGTGCAGGTGCCGGGACCTGGCGGCGTGGATGGCGGCATGGACAGGGAGGTGAAGACCCGGAGCATCACCAGCCTGAACTATATGAATGGTAATTATTTGTCACAGTGGGATGAGGACGGGAACCCAGTAGTCGAAATACCGATGCTGGAATCCCGACATTATTTGGAATGCCACCGCTGGGATCTTGACATCATTGATCAACATCCTGGTGCCAGAATCCCGACCGCCGGGATCTTGAACAAGGATTTCACAGGCAGCTGGAAAAGTAAGCCACGTGGGGGATGGGGGGAAGGGGGGTGTTAGGTTTAGGCTGCACAGGGAGAGTGTTAGGGTTAGGCTGCGGTGATGGAAGATTAGGGTCAGGCTGTTGGGGAGGGAATTAAGGTCAGGCTGCGGGAAAGGTGGGTCGGTATTTTGACAGCCGGCATCCTGACCATCGGGATCCCAATACCAACCAGACTGCAACAAGGACTAAAAAAATATATACAAAATATATTTCTAGAGTGACAATAAAAAAAATTAGACAAATTTAATGGACAAATATTATCTTGATATTTGATTGTGAAAGGTGAGGGAAGTGCTTGTGTTTACAGTTTATGCTGCCTTATGCAAGTTACAGTTATGGTGTCTTAAAGCTTAACATGTAAACCCATAACTGGATGTGGATCTACTCCAACCACATTGCACAGATAAATGCAAACAAATGGTCTCTCCTGAATCCTCTGCGTTACAGCAGGTTTTTTTGCAATTAAATGTGCTCCAGTTTCTCAAATTACCCATACAATATGATATACATAGCTGTCAGTGCTTAGAGCCAATAGGCAAATGCATACAGTAGGGTGCCAAAATGGTGCCAAAAAGCACCATATGAAAACTTCCTTTGTACATCCCAAAATATTTTGTGCCTGCAAAAGTGCTAACTCCTAGGGGTAAATTTACTAAAGTGGGAGTTTATTTTAGCTACTCATAGCAACCAATCAGATTCTAGCTTTTATCTTCTAGAAGGTGCTATATGAATGATAAGTAGAATCTGATTGGTTGCTATGGGCAACATCTCTACCTCTATAAAAACTCACACTTTAATAAATATACCCCCTAGTGCTTATCTGAAGTATCTGGACAAAACTGTGCAGAACAAATAACAGAAAAAGAGGATTTAGGGCCTAATTCAAGGTTGATTGCAAAAGCAAAATATTCCTCTGGGAGTGTATCTTAGCTTAGCAGAATAGCGAACGAAAGATTAACAGAACTGTTACTAAATAATTATTTGCAGTTTCTGAGTAGCTCCAGACCTACTCACAGATTGCGATCAGCCCGGTCCATTTAGTTCCTGGTTTGACGTCACAAACACGCCCTGCATTCGGCCAGCCACTCCCCCGTTTCTCCAGACACTCCCGCGTTTTTCCCTGACACGCCTGCGTTTTTTAGCACACTCCCGGAAAACGCTCACCACCCAGAAACGCCCCTTTCCTGTCAATCATTTACCGATCAGCAGTGCGACTGAAAAGGGCAGCAGGATCCACAGCAAAACTGCTAAGTTTTTAGTTAAATAACTAAGCGCATGCGCCCAGGGTGCCTTGCGCATGCGCAATTAGCAACAAATCACAGCATAGCGAAAATCTGCAACGAGCGAACAACTCGGAATGACCCCCTATGCTCTGCCCACCACTGCATAGTATTGTTAATGAGGTCTATGTGTAATGGGGCCAAGATCTGATGACACAAATTGCATCATTGTCCCAACATTGGTGGTCATTCCAAGTTGATAGCTCGCTAGCAGTTTTTAGCAGCCGTGCAAATGCTATGCCGCCTCCCACTGGGAGTGTATTTTAGCTTAGCAGAAATGCGAACAAAAGGATCGCAGAGCGGCTACAATTTTTTTTGTGCAGTTTTAGAGTAGCTCAATACCTACTCAGCGCTTGCGATTACTTCAGACCGTTCAGTTCCTGTTTTGACGTCACAAACACACCCTGCGTTCGCCCAGCCATGCCTGCGTTTTTACGAACACTCCCTGAAAATGGTCAATTGACACCCAGAAACCCCCACTTCATGTCAATCACTCTGCGGCCACCAGCGCGATTGAAAAGCTTTGCTAGAGCCTGTGTGAAACTACATCGTTTGTTGTAATAGCACGTTGCGCATGTGCATTGCGCCGCAAGCGCAGAAGTGCCTTTTTTGCCTCATCGCTGCACAGCGAACGAATGCAGCTAGCGATCAACTCGGAATGACCCCCATTGCTCACTTCATAAGAAACAGATGAGCGATCCCAATAAGCCATGATAGCTGTTTTTCCTATATTATAGTAGTTCTGCTTAATGGGGGTCATTCTGAGTTGTTCGCTCGTTGCCGATTTTCGCTATACTGCATGTGCTTAGTTATTTAACTAAAAACTTAGCAGATTTGCTGTGGATTCTGCGGCGCTTTTCAGTCGCTCTGCTGATCGGTGAATGATTGACAGGAAAGGGACGTTTCTGGGAGGTAACTGAGAATTTTCCGGGAGTGTGCTAAAAAATGCAGGCGTGTCAGGGAAAAACGCGGGAGTGTCTGGAGAAACGGGGGAGTGGCAGGGCGTGTTTGTGACGTCAAACCAGGAACTAAACGGACTGAGCTGATCGCAATCTGTGAGTAGGTCTGGAGCTACTCAGAAACTGTAAAGAATTATTTATTAGCAGTTCTGCTAATCTTTCGTTCGCTATTCTGCTAAGCTAAGATACACTCCCAGAGGGCAGCGGCCTTGCGTGTGCAATGCTGCTAAAAGCAGCTAGAGAGCGAACAACTCGGAATGAGGGCCAATATCTTGTATACACAGTAGGTCAATGTGTAACCTCCAGAGCTAAAGCAATAAGAGTTAAAATGCTTCCAGCATGTCACCCACTTATAACAAATTAAACAGATGGTGCTTATCCCTTAAAGTCAACTCATCCTGTCAGTGGCAATCAGAAACGTAATTTTCATCATATGTGACTAGCTCAGAATTCCATTTCTGCCCAACACATAATGATTTACTCTGTATCAGTGTATCAATAATTTATCACTAACCCTGAGTGAAATATTGAATGGTGCTTCAGAGAGATTCCCCTTAGTGGTCTAATAATATGCGCCTTGTGTGTGTTTAATTGCTCTCCATTAGGCCATCTGCAAAAGAAGTTAAACAGTGTTCACTGTGGATTTTGTTTTCATTTTCATTATAGTACTTGGGGGAAAGAATATACCACTTTCTAGGACAACAAAAGATAAATTAATAGTATTTTATTAAAATCAGCGATTTTTTTCGTGCTCCGTTGTATTTAATGTATTGATGCAATGTAAACAATCATGTGTCATGTGACCAGGAATTTGAAACATTCCCTATTGCTAAGAGATTACATTGCAAAACTGTTGCTTATATAAATGAAAACAAATGGTCTCTCCTGAATCATCTGATTGGATGTTTGCTTTGTGTTTCTAACCTGAATCAGAAAGACAAAAGTTACAATGTTACAATGAGTTGCAGCCAGGGGTGTAGCTAGGTGATATGGTGCCCAGGGCAAGGGTATGTTTTGGCGCACCTTCCCCTGTACTGTTACATTTGAAAAGAAAAAATATTTAAAAATCCTAAATTAGTGACAGGGTCAGTTCTAGACATTGTGTATCCCAGAGCGAAAGTTTCCTTCGGTCGCCACCATGTTTAAAATAGGGACAATGTGCACTGAAGGTGTGCAACAAAAAATAGGGTTGTGGCTTCACAGGGAAGGGGCATGGCCACAGAATAGTACAAATTCAGATTATACCACAGTTTTGTACATTATTCACATTACACCGCACAGTATTGTCCGTTATATACATTACATCACAGTAGTGTCCGTTATTCACATAACACCACACAGTAGTACCCCTTATACACGTTACACCACAGTAGAACCGCTTATACACAATATGCCACAGTAGAGATGCATATACATGTTACACTGCAGCTTCTAATGCAAAGAGAGGTGCTACTGCCGCAGCAGCTGGGGCAGAGAGCGGTACTGCAGTATCAATGTAGAGAGAGCTGCTGCAACAGCTGGGGCAGAGAGAAGTGCTGCAGCAGCTGGGACAGAGGGAGGTGCTGTAGCAGCTGGGGCAGAGAGAGGTGCTGCAGCAGCTGGGGCAGAGAGAGGTACTGCAGCAGCTGGGGCAGAGAGATGTGCTGCACTAGCCAGGACAGAAAGAGGTGCTGCAGCAGCGAGGCAGAGAGTGGTATAGCAGGACAGAAGTAACCATGCTGCACTTCTACAAGCAGACATTGAGACATATAAAGAAAGCAGCAGAGCTCCAGAATGTGCTGGCTGTAAGTGTCGCCCCTGGCCTGCCTTCTTCACTATCTAGTCTCCAAGTCCGAGTCAGTAAGTGCTCCTCTGCTTCTCCTTCTCTGTGGCTGCCTGTACAGTTGCCCGCGGTATGGTAACTTTTCCGGTGCCTGGAACTCGCGCTCCACTGGAGCCACCCTCGCTACATCCCTGGTTGCAGCACAGTTTTTTTTTTTGTAACATACTGTATGTATCAGTTTGTCAAATGACTCCTACAGTATGAGTTAACAGTAATATAGCTTTTAGTGCTTAGATTCAATAGGCAATTACATACAGTAGGGTGGCAAAATGCTCAAAGCACCATATAAAAAAACTTCCCAAAATATTTTGTGCCTGCAAAATTAAAATTTCGATAATTAATGCATCAGTACTATATACAAAACAAGTGACCCGCCCCGGCTTCGCATGGGAGCAATTTTGAACTTATGGCGGTAGGCTTTTTTAACCGTGTTTTTCACATAAATGAAATAGGAATGGAAAAAAGGGAAAAACTTAAGTTTTGTATCAGTAAACAGGGCTTACATAAATTTTTTTCTGGAGAAACCAGATAATACATATGAATCTCTAGTCTCTACATATTATTAAATAAAGTCCATCATTGTCATATACTGTATCTTTAATGGTTTAGGCAGCGTAACCCAAGAAAGTGCTCATACCTTCATTTTTATTTATTTGCTTCACTAATATCATCACAGCTCGGATCCCTTTTGTCATAGATTAATATTTCATACACCTAAACCTTCCTCGATGAATGCTCTATAGAATTGTGAAAATCACATCAAAATCCATCCAGTAGTTCTCGAGAAGACAGACAGATACCTACCAGGGACTCTATTTTATACTATGTAGAAATACATTAGTTTTATATATTTTCTTATGAAAACATAACTTAAGAAATCACTACTTGACAGTGCACAGTTTTCCAAAGTGAGGAATATTATGATCTACCATTGTCATGAAGACCTTTTTGGTCCCGATTAATAAACTGATACTTTCTTATTATACATATATACTGTAGTGGTAAGCGGTCGAAGTGGAAATTTTGAAGTAGGGGTATGGAAAAGTGTAGGCTGTAATTATGCATGCCATGCTCCGGAAAAGGGGGCATGACCACTCAAAAGGGGGCGTGTCCTTCAGTGTAGTTTACCACACCATATACCCCTTATACACATTTCATACACGTTACATTATGCACTACAATAGTAGGACCCCTTATACTGTCTAGTACTGGTGCTCCTTTCATATTATGCCACATGGAATGAGCAAAAAGTCACATTATACCACACAGTATGAGCCGACATTCACATTATACCACGTGGTATGAGACGAAATTCACATTATACCACACGGTATGAGACAAAATTCACATTATACCACACAGTATGAGCTGAAATTCACATTATACCACAAAGTATGAGCCTAAATTCCCAATAAACCACACGGTGTGAGCCAAAATTCACATTATACCACACAGTATGAGACAAAATTCACATTATACCACATAGTATGAGCCGGAATTCACATTATGCCACACTGTATGAGCCACAATTCACACAGAATGAGACAAAATTCACATTATGCCACATGGAATGAGACAAAATTCAGGGAGAGTGACAGCAGGGACATAGGGACAGGGAGAGTGACAAAGGGACAGGGAAAGTGACAGCAGGGACATATGGAGAGGGAGAGTGACAGAGAGAGGGACAGCAAGGGCATACAGTAGGGACTAGGGAGAGAGAAAGGGTAAGATTACCTATTTAGCAGAGGCTGTGCTGAGGATGCTGTGGTCTGCGGTGTGGTGAATGAGGAGGCTATGGTCGGCACGGGCCGGAGGAGGCTGTGGGAGTTGGAGATTGTGTGGCGGTGGAGGCTCTGGGAGTTGCTGGAGGTGCAGAGAAGGACTGAGGGCGGCGGCGGGGTGGCAGAGGAGGTTGAGGGTGGTGGTGGTGCAGCGGAGGAGGAGGCAGAGGGTGTCGGTGGCAGTGCAATGGAGGAGGAGGCTGTGGTCGGCGTCCTTTGGTGTGGCACTGCAGCTTCTTTGACTGCGGCGCCACTATTTCAAATTTGTGCGGACCGTCAGCCAATCAGGAGCAGCCACTCCTGATTGGCTGTCGGTTTGAGAGCTCAATGCGGTGGCTGGGGTCTTCATTCAGCACAAAGTGCCGGTATGCCATACCGGTGCATGCTGGCCCACTTTGAGCGCTGGCAGTGGTCATACAATATATAGTAGTTTACAGAAAATGTGATTCTCACAGGTCAAATAATTAAACTGCATCTGTTTCTTACAGTGTTATGCTGGGTACAGTGCCGTTTCTAGCGGCGGCTGAGCCGTGCAACCGCACGGGGCGCCCGCCGCGGCACTTTGTTACTCCTTATCGCCTCTGCCGAGCGCTCCTGCTCGGGGGGCGGGGCTTCGCGGAATGACGCGTTGCGTATCCGCTCATCACTAGTCGTGACGTCACGACGCAATCGCGTTATTCCGCAAAGCCCCGCCCCCCGAGCAGGAGCGCTCGGCAGAGGCGATAAGGAGATAAGCAAGAAGGAGGAGGCGGCCGGCGCGAGGGACGTGAGGCGGCGGGACCGAAGAGCGGGAAGACGTAAGTATTCTCTCTCTCTCCCCCCCTCTCCCCCTTCCTTCCCCTCAACTTGAAACCTGCCTGCCGCTGCCGCACTGTGTAAAATGGGGACACCTGCCTATGGGGATACCTGCCTGCTGCACTGTGTAAAATGGGGGCACCTGCCTGTGTACTGTGTAATATGGGGGCACCTGCCTGCGTACTATGTAATATGGGGGCACCTGCCTGCGTACTGTGTAATATGGGGGCATCTGCCTGCGTACTGTGTAATATGGGGGCACCTGCCTGCGTACTGTGTAATATGGGGGCACCTGCCTGCGTACTGTGTAATATGGGGGCACCTGCCTGCGTACTGTGTAATATGGGGGCATCTGCCTGCGTACTGTGTAATATGGGGGCACCTGCCTGCGTACTGTGTAATATGGGGGCACCTGCCTGCGTACTGTGTAATATGGGGGCACCTGCCTGCGTACTGTGTAATATGGGGGCATCTGCCTGCGTACTGTGTAATATGGGGGCATCTGCCTGTGCGCTGTGTAATATGGGGGCATCTGCCTGCGTACTGTGTAATATGGGGGCATCTGCCTGCGTACTGTGTAATATGGGGGCATCTGCCTGCGTACTGTGTAATATGGGGGCATCTGCCTGCGTACTGTGTAAAATGGGGATATCTGCCTGCCGCGCTGTGTAAAATGGGGATACCTGCCTGCCGCACTGTGTAAAATAGGAATACCTGCCTGCGTACTGTGTAAAATGGGGGCACCTGCCTGCGTACTGTGTAAAATGGGGATATCTGCCTGCCGTGCTGTGTAAAATGGGGATATCTGCCTGCCGTGCTGTGTAAAATGGGGATATCTGCCTGCCGTGCTGTGTAAAATGGGGATATCTGCCTGCCGTGCTGTGTAAAATGGGGATACCTGCCTGCCGTGCTGTGTAAAATGGGGATACCTGCCTGCCGCACTGTGTAAAATAGGAATACCTGCCTGCGTACTGTGTAAAATGGGGGCACCTGCCTGCGTACTGTGTAAAATGGGGATATCTGCCTGCCGTGCTGTGTAAAATGGGGATATCTGCCTGCCGCGCTGTGTAAAATGGGGATACCTGCCTGCCGCACTGTGTAAAATAGGAATACCTGCCTGCGTACTGTGTAAAATGGGGGCACCTGCCTGCGTACTGTGTAAAATGGGGATATCTGCCTGCCGTGCTGTGTAAAATGGGGATATCTGCCTGCCGTGCTGTGTAAAATGGGGATATCTGCCTGCCGTGCTGTGTAAAATGGGGATATCTGCCTGCCGTGCTGTGTAAAATGGGGATACCTGCCTGCCGTGCTGTGTAAAATGGGGATACCTGCCTGCCGCACTGTGTAAAATGGGGATACCTGGCTGCTGCACTTTGTAAAATGGGGGCACCTGCCTGCGTACTGTGTAAAATGGGGATACCTGCCTACCGTACTGTGTAAAATGGGGATACCTGCCTTCCGTACTGTGTAAAATGGGGACACCTGCCTGCCGCGCTGTGTAAAATGGGGACACCTGCCTGCCGCGCTGTGTAATATGGGGACACTTGCCTGCTGTAATGTGTAAAAAGGGGACTTTTTTATTTTTATTCCCCCCCCCCCCCCCCTGTGGTGGGTGTGATGATATCAGATGAGGCCATGCCCACTTTAATGAGACCACGCCCATTTTAATCAGGCCACACACCCTTGTCGGGAGCGCGCGCGCATGCTTTTTCTTTTTATGGCTATATGGGGGGGGGCACACTTTTTTTTTTAGAGCAATTGGGGGGGGGGGGGGGGCGCATTTTGAAATCTCGCACTGGGAGCCAAATTGTCTAGAAACGGCCCTGGCTGGGTACACAGTAGGCAATATATCATATATATAGCCAATGAACAATATATTGTATGAACCATCTGCACGTGTGTACACTCAATATACTGTATCTGTGAACTATGGCCCTCATTCCGAGTTGATCGCTCGGTATTTTTCATCGCATCGCAGTGAAATTCCGCTTAGTACGCATGCGCAATATTCGCACTGCGACTGCGCCAAGTAATTTTACAATGGAGATAGTATTTTTACTCACGGCTTTTTCTTCGCTCCGGCGATCGTAATGTGATTGACAGGAAATGGGTGTTACTGGGCGGAAACAGGCCGTTTTATGGGCGTGCGGGAAAAAACGCTACCGTTTCCGGAAAAAAAGCAGGAGTGGCCGGGGAAACGGGGGAGTGTCTGGGCGAACGCTGGGTGTGTTTGTGACGTCAAACCAGGAACGACAAGCACTGAACTGATCGCACAGGCAGAGTAAGTCTGAAGCTACTCTGAAACTGCTAAGTAGTTAGTAATCGCAATATTGCGAATACATCGGTCGCAATTTTAAGAAGCTAAGATTCACTCCCAGTAGGCGGCGGCTTAGCGTGTGTAACTCTGCTAAAATCGCCTTGCGAGCGATCAACTCGGAATGAGGGCCTATGTCTTTAACATATATATTGTATCAGCCATGATGCATGCCAGATCTGATATATATTTTTCACACATTATTGTGTGTACAGATGTTCAAACGGACAAATGTAATGTTGGCCGCATTGGCCCATTGCAAGGGGCATCACAACTATTCAGGCATATTTAAACGGGTTCTCCTGGCCAGACATATCGTGCAGCAGAGTTAAGCCTGTATGCATTATATTGTTTGTGTGCATCATTAACAAAATTCTTACATTTGTCTCTCGTTACACTGGTTGTTCCAGTGTGTACCCCACAAGTTCTGTTAGTCCTCAGAATGTTGTATATCCGTAACTCATATTTCTCTACAGAGTGGAAATAGAAAATATTCCTGATATATGAAACACCATTTTTCTGTGTGGGCAGCCTTTGATAATGCTAATGTTCAGACTTCTCTTTTAACTCCTCAGTGGAATATACATCACACACCAGAGAACTTTTATGAGAGCTGCTGCCCGGGTTAGCTGTAATGTGCTCTCAGTACTACATTTTTAGAACTGTGTATTTTGAATTCAATTTTGTATTTTATGAATGAAACATATTAGCACATCTCCAACTTAGTGTTAAAAGGAATTAGCCTCAGCAATGCAAAGGTATAGAATGTGGATTCAGTAATTAACATTTTATTTGTAGCAGTAAAAACATTCTTGGTTCAAATGACAAACACTGATATATTACTGAAAACTGCTCACATTTTAAATAACCTTCAAGACCAATTGTCCTACAGAAGCGAAATAATTGGAATTTTTAGGTATGATTATTAGACTGTAAAATAGCAAGCGCTACATTAGAGATCTGTATAAGAGTTTTAGATTAATAATCAAAACTGTAATCAGTGATGGTGGCACATATAGAACTCACTTGAGCCTGTGTAAAGTGTTTGTAATAAAGGGCTAATCACAAGAAAAGTAGCTGGTCCATCTGTAAATTATGTAAATGTTCCTTTTTTATACCTTGAATGTTTTATTATTGTTCTAAATACTGCCACCACTAAGGGTTGTTTCAAGAGTTGCCTCTTACAGGATCTTGGTCACTCCCTGATGGATACCCTACTACAATACAGTTACTGTATGCTGTATTTATGAAACAAGCTTTATAAAAGCTTATATAGCATGAGAAACCGTGAAGACCACAAAGTCAAAATGTAAAATGTCTGAAATGTTAAAATAGTTCCAATGTCTATAAAAAGAATAATGATGATTTTATGACATACAGGATCAAAATGCAAACATTTTTCTTTGGGCTAGATGTATCAAGGTTATATTTGTTAATATTTGTAGAAAACGGTACTTTACACATGCTAATTTATTATTATTTTTATTTGTATTCTTCGTAATATGTATATACTGTTAATGCATTTGATATCTGAGGCAATCATTTTTAAACTGTAAAATATCACAGTTTTTTGTCACAACATTTGATCTTATGATAAATCTTTACCTATACATCCACCTACTCTCATTTTAACTAAACTTAACACTGTCCTCTCTAGTGTCTTCACTATGCATTTTAACGTGATCAATTGATATCTGTAACTTATTATTTGCCATATCCAGATGCATTCATAGATTATTAATAAATATTTTCATAAATAACCATAGAAAATGTATTTTGACCCATAAGAGAGTATACTTTTACACAGTTTATATGTTATTGTCCCTAGTTGCTGCTGAAAAATAATTCTGTACTATGTCCAGAATTTGTTTTTCAATATAATAGTTTTTAATTAATTAAAAAAAAGTTTATTACATTTTAATTACCTTTTGTATAGATGGTTATCGTATTATGCTAAAGCTGGGTACACACCTATATAATTGTCGGACCGTTCTCCTGATATCGGGAGAATGCCCGTTGATTGTATAGGTGTGTACTCTGTACCACTGCGGGATCATTAGCTGATATATGGCTTATAACGATCCTGCAATGGACGGGACCGGGAGGTCGCATCTTTGTTGCTGCACATGCAACCTACCGATCCCCATAGTGGAGCCGCTAACTCCCCCCCCTTCACACACACACACACACACACACGCACGCACGCACGCACACACACACACACACACACACACACACACACACACACTATCCCCGCCTCACAGGAGGTCACAGGTGTCACAGCTGGATACACACAGAGCCAGGCTGATCAGGAGCGTTTTACCCGATCAGCCGGGATTGAAGAAATTGTGTACCCAGTTTAAGGCTATTTTACATCTTTTATACTTATCACATGAACACAAACTTTTAAAATTTTATTTTATTATAGTCATGATTAAAAAGTGATAACTTTTGCGTGCTATTGCAATTAATCATAGATCTAGCCCTTAAAAACACAGAAATGAAAACCAAAACATAACATGTCTGTTCATATAATTCTGGTGCTAGTGATTTGATCCCCCTTATTTTGACAATATAAAATAGGCATTAATATTTTTGAAACACATTTTTTCTGCTTCGGAATCCATTTTATGTGAAGTCACTTCAGGAAATAATTTGAGTGGCTAAATAGTTTTACAAGCTGAGTCACTTATTTTTGGATGAAATACAATTACTAGTGATGACATTTGTAAACTAAGATACGTTAACATTGGAATGTACCAGCGACATAATATTAATTTTGTTGAAATTGGCATATATATATATATATATATATATATATATTTATTTATTTATTTGTAAGCCTCTGTAAGTTTGACATATATCATGGACCAATTGGTACTGGCTAGAAATACAGAGTTCTAGATGGATAAGAATTAGGAACAATATTTATTTGGTGTATTAGTTCCCTATATACTGTATATAGATTTTACTTGGATTGATCACAGTTATTGTCATTTGAAGTATACAACCCTTATCTGGGTAAGCTGACTTTATGTTGTACTAGAGCAGTGGATTCCAAACTTTTTTGAGTCATGGCACCCTAGAATATCAGAATTTTTTTCACGGCCAAAAATTTCTTATTGAGAAATTTAGAAAGAAATATTACATTAAGTAGATCGTGTTTATATGTCCTCCTTAGGGTCAGTTGTGTGATGAGGGACAAGATTTGCTTCTGTTTGGCCACATATTTTATGACTGGCAGCCACCAGCACTGGTTTTGCCTATTATATTGACCATGAATAATTTGAATTGGTCCTGGACCACCAACCCAGGGCACCCCCTGCAAGTGTCCCGAGGCACCCCAGGGAGCCATGGCACACAGTTTGGGAACCTCTGTACTAGAGACATCACCTGACTGAATGTAACACCCCCTGAATGGAGAACAGCCCACAGCATGGTTTCTGGATAGGATGAATGGACATGGCAAATACAGAAAAAAATAAATGAAGCCCTGCTTTGTTTGCATGCAATTCATTCTTGATATTGTAAGAATTGCCGAATAGGCGAGCCACTGGGAAATAAAATCATTATAGTTGCACTTAATGAAAACCAAGATAACAGCTCAGGCATCTGAAACTCAGAAAGCTCATTGTAGGTCAGCCACAGCCACTCAGGTAAATAAATGGCAGTATTGCTTGTTTATCTACAAGGTCAGAGATAGCAACATTTACAGCATTACATTTATATGTATGATTTCTAAAATCAGATACTAATCTAGCCCAGTGTTGTACTGATCAGTATCAAACCCTGTCAGCATCCTACTAATACTCTCAGGTCTCGACACTAAATTTTGTAGTGATTTTATTTTGATTAAGCACAAAATTGTTCCTGAAGTAGAATTGTTCCCATGGAAAAATTATTCAGCATTTGATTGTATTATATTATATTACTTAATTTTTACACTAATAAATCTTTTGTAACTACTAGTTGGTACCCATGGTTTGCAGGTTGCGATTCATATTAATTAAAGTAACATTAAACTTCAACTTCCAGACTGAAGCTTGATTTCAAGGAGGTTCAGACTGACCAGTGAGCTCTATAAGGATCTGTTTCAGCAATATTACCTGGCTTTCCCTTGACCCATCTGATTGTGTTCCTATTTCTAATTAATGTACTGTCTTTCAATGCAGCTGTCATGAAACAAAAATAGTCTGTATAGCAACGGTGGTGTCATGATGTGGTTAGTAACGGGTTGGGTACGAAATATCAACAGTCATAATGTTGACATTGTGTTGTTGACATCGGTATTGTTGACCTTTTGACTATATCCCATAAGTAACCATGGATCATGCATTCAGTGGTCACAGACATGTGAGATACGTGTGTGTTTAGCATGATTATTGAATAGCTTGATCCTGAACTAAACATAAATAGTTGTAATCAATATTGGTATTTACATTTGCCAAAATGTAAAAGAGTCAGAAATATTTAATAAAATACACTTTGCTTTTTGGGATAAATTCCACTTTGAGTGTACTTTCTATGTAAGCACAAGTGAAATTAACATTTGATTTCAATGAGTAGTAATCGTGATAGTCTGTCATACTGTATGTTGCAAGTTATGTCCTTTCTGTTACATGTTTGAATACAAAATGCTCAACAGTTCACTTGAAACTCCCAAGAGATTGAACACTGTAGTGTGAAAGACTACTGTATATGACTGAGAATATTGGTGACTCTTAAATGAGTTGAGCTGAATTAGATAAATGGAAAATATATTGTACTTGAAATATGAGGTTATGTCAATTGTCAAACACAAGTTTAGGACATTGTTGTAATTCACACAAGGAAATGAAAACACAATGAAGCTTAGTTTGAATGACCTTTGCTAACCATTTAAGACATCACTGACCTATAATCCTTTAGGGCATGTTTGATAAACTCATCATGTCAAGAAACCTCATTTCTCCTATACTGCTGATCCTAGCCACAAACCCTGGATCAATAGTTGTGATCTCAGTTGTAGAACATCAACAAGAAGAATGAATTCCAAATACAGTCTCTCGCTACTAAAACTGTGTGCTAAGTCCTATGTACCAAACTGTTTCTTAGAAATTATGTTTTATTGGATTGCTGGAAAAAGCTTGTTTTGTAGTATATGAAAAATAATCCAACTGTAAATTTTATTTTTGTTACAGTTAGGAGTAAGTTTACTAAGAAGCTGCTTCTAGACAGATTTAGCTACCAAAAAAAATAAATCCACAATAATTAAAAGTCACAATCATTTTGAAAGCAAAACATTGTGTGTTTCTCTTTTAACATGCTTACTTTTCTAAATTTCAGTGGATAAAAATGCTGAGAATCAGTGGCTTGCAAAAGCTGCCACTTAGTAAATTTAAGCCTTATCTCAATAAAAGCAGATTACTGTATTATGGTACAGTTTATATTAGAGATGAACGGGTTAGGTTCTCGGAGAACCGAACCCACCCGAACATTGGGATCTGAGCCAGGAACTGAGTCCGGCTCGGGACTTCCTGCCATACTCGGATCCCAAAGCGAGGCCGAAGTCATCTTCCCGCTGTCAGATTCTATATAACTCCCCGTGCGTCAGCCCCATCTTCACTCAGGCATTGGAGAGTGTTCTGGATGGATGAGTCCGTCTCAGTACTGGGTTGCGTGGGGTGGTGTGAAGTGGGTGGTGGTGCCCTGTTAGCTGTATCTGAAAAAGGAGTGCTCTCTGTCTGCTGTATCTGAAAAAGGGATGCTCTCTGCTGTATCGAAAAAAGGGTTGCTCTCTATGTCTGCTGTATCTGAAAAAGGGGTGCTCTGTCTGCTGTATCTGAAAAAGAGGTGCTCTCTCTGCTGTATCTGAAAGGGATGATCTGTCTGCCCATCCAGGGGCTCTACCCCAGTGTAAAATGAAAATAATAATAAAAGCTAAAAACAGATAGCCTAAAATTATTTAAAAAACATATATTTTTTGTTTGTGCTGTACCCCTATGTACTATACAATTTTTTATTCTATTTCATAAGTACTGTGACACTGCTGGTCAGACCGCAGTATATTATTTCCTACTCATACACATATTGTGCGACACTGTCTGTGAAGTCAACTGCAGGGTGTAATTATTATATATATTTCTGACTCATTTGTGCGACGCTCTCAGCAATGCCAACCACAGTGTGTAATTATTATATACATTTCTGACTTATTTCTGCGATGCTATCGTGAAGTCAACCGCAGTGTGTAATTATTATATACATTTCTGACTCATTTGTGCGACGCTGTCGGTGAAGTCAACCACAGTGTGTAATTATTATATACATTTCTGACTCATTTGTGCGACGCTGTCGGTGAAGTCAACCACAGTGTGTAATCATTATATACATTTCTGACTCATTTGTGTGAAGCTGTCGGTGAAGTCATCCGCAGTGTGTAATTATTATATACATTTCTGATTAATTTGTGCGAAGCTGTCGGTGAAGTCAACTGCAGTGTGTATTTATATAAATTTCTGACTCATTTGTGCAACGCTGTCAGTGAAGTCAACCGCAGTGTGTAATTATTATATACATTTCTGACTCATTTGTGCGGTGCTTTTTTTATATTAACACTTTATTAAACATTTCAAAATAGTACATTTCCAAGAGATAATATAAGGGTATACAAATAGATTGAACAATGGCAATAAGTAGGCGATGAACATGACCATCATATAGCTCAATGTGACGAAGACAGACACAAATGGGAATACCAGGGGAGATAGAAAGAAAGAACTAGGGGGGCAGTGGTTAGAGCATAGAAAGAAAGCACAGTCTGTTTGGCTGAAATGAGTGAAGATGAATAAAACAGAGACCACATTGGAACGAGCAAATTAACAGCCCAAAAAGGGGAAATACCTTAAGGGTCTCTAAACAATATACACAAATGAACAACATAGTTTAACACGATAAAATAGTAAGTATAGAACCCAGTCAGTAGGAGGCAAAATTCACGAGAGGGTAAATAGCAAGGGGAGCAGCAGTGTAGCAATATGGCCAGTGTCCCTAAAATAGACTTTTCAAGTAGATGGCTTTAGTCCAATCTTGAGATCCAAAGAATGTGGAGATAGTCCTTCTGGATTCCTCATCCAACGAGGTTATGAAAAGGTTCCATCTACAGTGGAAGGTGTTTATGGGTGAATCAGGATTTAACAAACATGATCTTATGTCAAAATACAAAAGGAGGAGCAGACGATACTTCAGCTCCTGGATCGTAGGAGCCGATTTCTTAATCCAGTGTATGAAAATTAGCTTTTTAGCTAGTGTCAAGACCATCACAGCAAAGGGGACATATTTGCGGGTGTGAGTCCCAAAGTTCCAGTGTATAAAATCCAGAAATAAACAGGCTTCTGGTGAAGGTGTTAATGAGGTTTGTAGTATCGTGTTCAGATAGCATACTGTTTTAGCCCAGAACCTGCGAACCTTGGAGCATTCCCAAACACAATGAAACAGCTTAGCATTTACCTTAGAGCATTTTAAACAGTTCCCTGAGGCATCTGCGGCTAAGTATTTTCTCTGAGCTGGGGAAATATATGCCCTGTGTATAAAACGGAAGTGAGTTTCCTGTAGGTAAGCCGAAGGTAGATGCCTGGAGAGCCTACTGTAATTAGAGAGTATAGTCTCAGGTGAGTGAGACCAGTTAGGGATATCCTCAGCCCATCTGGCTAAAATCTTTTGAGAGTGAAGCAGGAGATTAACTGTGTCTAAAATTAAGTGTAGGTAAAGATAAGCTTTAGTAGACCTAAGTTGCAATAGCTGAAGTATAATATGTGTTTCCTTAGGTAAGGGGAAAACATTTGGAAGAGCTTGGACATAGTGTCTAACCTGTAGGTATAAATAAAAAAGATTATTTGGAACGGAGTATAGTGTCTGTAGGTCTCCGAAGGGAAGGACGTAGCCTCCCCGGTCGAAGACCCTGTTCACAAGAGCAAGACCCTTTTGTCTCCAAATCTGAAAAGAGGGGTTGTGAAGTGACGGAGGGAAATCTGGGTTGCCCCATAGGGGTAGATAGGGTGAGAATCTAAAGTCTCTTCGCAATTTTTTATGTAAATTTATCCAGTGGATATATGTGTCATGAAATATAACATGGGAAAAAAGCCTGTTAGGTATGGAATTAGGTTTAAGATGCAGTAATGCAGATGGTGAATATGCATGAAATATAGCTTAATCTAATCTAGCATCAGTATACATGGCGGCTTCCAACAACCAGTCACTAGCATACCTGAAAAACACAGCCATAGTGTAGGCTTTAAAGTCAGGGATGCCAAGGCCTCCATGAGATTTCGGGAGCATCAACTTAGAGAGAGCAATTCTGGGCCGTTTACCATTCCACAAAAAACTCGAAACAGAGGCGTTCACTGTGAGAATGTCTCTATGGATCAATGCAATGGGGAGCATCTGGATTGCATAGAGTAATTTAGGAAAGACTATTGTTTTGACCGAGACCGCCCTGCCAAGCAGTGAAAGGGGTAAAGAACTCCATGTTGACATTAATGTCACCACCCTGTTCACAAGGGGGGTGAAATTAGCTTTATAAAGGTCTGCCACTTTATTAGTAATGTATATACCCAATTATTTCAAGTGAGTTGTAGTGATCGTAAAGTTAGAAAATCCAGGAGAGGTGGGAAGGTGTAGGGAGAAGTTGCCTATGGGAAGTATCTCTGATTTTTCAATATTAATTTTATAGCCTGAAGTAGCGCCAAAGGTATTGATTATGGACATGATTGCAGGGATTGAATTGAGGGGATCGGATACAAAGAGCAACATGTCGTCTGCAAACAGTGAGACTTTTAACTCGTAGGTGGAGATGGTTATTCCACTGAAAGCAGAGGACTCACGGAGCATTATAGCCAAGGGTTCAATAGCAATAGCAAATAAAAGGGGAGACAGGGGGCATCCCTGTCTCGTGCCTCTATATAAGTAGAAGCGGTCCGAGAAGTGGCCATTGCACATGATTTGAGATAGAGGGTCAGTATAAAGCATTTTAATGTAGGAAAGAAAAACTGGGGGAAAACCAAACCTTTCCATAGTGTCAAAGAGATGGGGCCATTGAACAAGGTCAAAGGCCTTCTCCGCGTCTAATGACATGATAACCCTAGAGGGAGCTGAGCCACTGGCCTGTTGAAGATGTTGAACAGCCGAGATGACTTTCCTGACATTAAGGACCGAGTGCCTGCCAGCTATAAATCCAGTTTGATCTGGATGTATAATCTCTGGCAGGATGGTTTTAAGTCTCTCAGCCAGAACTTTCGCTAGGATTTTGTAGTCAGAATTTAGTAGCGAAATGGGCCTATAGGAGCCCGGGAGTGTAAGGTCCCGATTTGGTTTAGTAAAAAGTTTAATATATGCCGTATTGAAATATAGCAGGCCTACACCTGAGGTGAGCATATGATTAAAGGCAAGGACAAGAGGGTTCAGAACGTCAGGAAGCATCGTTTTATAGAAAATCCCTCCGAAGCCATCAAGGCCAGGGGCCTTGTTTGTCTGCAAGGATTTAATTACCTTGGATACTTCCCCTGGAGTTATCGGAGTCACCAAAGCCTCCCTCATGGCCTCTGTCAAGGTAGGAAAGGATATGCTATGCCAAGGGGGTGTGGGTGGCGTAGGAGATGAAAGGTGGGTCTCGGAAGCAATGGGAGGGGGAGAATACAACTGTGAATAGAATTCTTTCATATAAAGCGCAATCTGCTTATTAGAGGAAGTAAAAGAGCCATCTGGGTAACGAAGGGGGTGGACTGACGTGGCAGTTCTAGCACCAATCAAAATGTTAGTGAGCAATTTACCAGATTTGTTCCCAAATCTGTGATATTTATAGTTAATACTGTATAAGTGTTTGTTGCCTTGCTTATTAAGATATTCATTAAAATGGGTCCTTGCTGTATTATATTTTTGTTTATTAGTTAAATTTTGCAAACGGGAATAATCGGTGTAAGCCGAAGTGAGATTGTGCTGTAGGCGAAGGTACGTAGCGGTATAGGTTTTATTAAGCTTGGCAGTATAGGAAAGAATATCGCCTCTAAGGACTGCCTTGGCGGTTTGCTAAAATAGGGGGGGATCAGAGGCGGCTTGAGACTGGTTGTTAAAGCAGTAGTCACGCCAACTGGTAGATAGCATAGACTTAAAATCCTGAGAAGCCAGAAAATGAGAGGGGAAGCGCCAGGAAATCTGTGAGGGTTGTTCCGTAGAGATGTGTAATACAAAGCTTTGCAGGGCATGGTCAGAGACAGAAATGGGCTCAATCTCCACAGAGGAAACTATTGTGAACAGGGTCTGGGACAGCAACACATAATCTATTCTCGACAAGGTCTGGTGTGCGGTTGACAGGCACGTAAATTCTTTGACAGTGGGGTTAAACGCTCTCCAAGCATCCACTAATGTCAGCTGGGAGGCAAATTGGGGTACTCCAAATTTTGGCAGGGAGAATGAGCTGCTAGGGGAGGAGGATCTGTCAAGGAATTTGTTGGAGATTAAGTTGAAGTCTCCACATACTAATAAAGGATCTTGTGTGTAGGGAGTTAGATCAGCAATCAGTTTTACAAAATAGTGTTTATTGTAAGCTGTAGGGGCATATATATTACATAGGGTATAGGGCTTGGAATATAACATAACTTGCGCAATAACAAAGCGCCCCTCAGGGTCTGAGATAGTTTTAGTGACGCCTAGGGGGATGGCGCGCTTTACCAAAATTACTACTCCTCTAGCTTTAGAGGTGAAGGGCGCACAGTCCACCAATCTCCACCCCAGCATTTGAAGATTTACCGTTTCTGAGTGCACTAGATGAGCTTCCTGCAAAAAAATTAAGTCAAGCTTCAATTTATTGCAGTATACTAGAATTTTCCTGCGCTTAGCTGGTGAATTGAATCCTCCCACATTCAGGGAGCCTACCTTGAGTGATGACAGAATTTGCATGATGATATGAGACCTATTAGTTCCAGGCAGCAATGAGAGACAATACTGTGAAGAAAAGAGTGAGATAGAAAGGGGGGGGGGGGGAACACCAGGGTATGGGGGGGGGGGGTGACACATGACAGCAGAATCCAACTTAAATGAAGCAATATATGACACGTGCAGCGTGTCCAAAGCATATAACATATTCTCGCATAACTTCTGGAAAACTACTAAAATTTGTAACCTAAACAGGTATAGAAAGTAACACAACATAACCCGGGGCATAACCCCTATCCTCCCCGGCTGAGGAGAAAATCTCTCTCCCTTAATTGCAAAAGCTTCAGAGAAAACACTGAGTGGTCCCAATAGGAGGGTGAAGTACTCTCATTAAGGGGCTGGCCAAGTAGACAATAGAGAGACAGTCAGCTGAGCCGATACCAGCACATTATAGCAGTGAATGCAATAGTGTAGCACATTAAACACGATCTGTGATATCTACGTCAGAGGTTTTCCCTTTGTCACAGAGAAAGTCTGCGGCTTCTTCCGGGGAGAGAAAGTCAAAATGCTTATCCTTGTCGAAAATACGCAGCTTGGCAGGATAAATTAAAGGAAACTTCAGCTTGTCAGCTATCAGGCGGGAACAGATGGGGGAGAAGGCTCTGCTGGCTTTAGTTAATTCCACCGAAAAATCTTGGAAGAGGCGCAGGCTGAAGCCTTCCCATTTTATAACAGGTTGTTTCCTGGAGGCTCTCCAGATTTCCAGTTTATGAACATAGCTGAGGCATTTGAAAATAGTGACCCTGGGGGGCGTGGTCTGGGCGCTGAGGGAGACAGATGTGCCTGGCGTGAGCTCCTGTAATTTATAGCCCAAATTACTTTTTTCAGCTACATTCTGCTACTCCCGGGCCACCATATCTTTACTGCTGCCTTCCTCACACTCCCGCCTGAGACCCCTGAGGTGCCGCGGAATCGGGGAGCAGTTTTAACTGCTCCCGCGGATTGTGGCCTACAGGGCAGAGAGAAGCCGGGACCTCGAGCTGGGCCTCGGGCCGGAAGCGGCTCCGAGACCCCCTGCACGGGCCGCGGACGTCGCCTGGAGCTCCGTACAACCCGCAGATGCTGGCTGCTGGCGGCGATTAGCGGTGCCTACCCGTCCCCGACGGATGAACACTCACCCGGCGGAGACCCAGCGACCTGGTGAGAGACACAGCACGAGAAGACGCTCGGCGGCCATATTGGAAGTCACATAAGGTACAGTGCACTCACTGCTGCCAGGCCGCTGAACGGAGCTTCGGTACCTGGCCTGAAACACTGAGGTGCCTAAATGTGAGGGTGGGAAGGGGGACCCATGAGGCTAGGCCAGACAGGCCTTGGGGCAATATATATATAATTACAGTGCTCCCTTCACCCATCCGTCAAGCAATCCATCCATCCATCCATCCATCCATCCATCCATCCAGCCAATCATATACCGAATTAAACATCTACAGTAACCGATACCTTACTTGGTGGCCTGGAGACACGCAGATTCTCCCCCTTAGGACCATATCGGATATATTACCACTGCAAGTGGACAAATGGAGCCCTAGTCTCATACATGTCTACCTGATGTCACCCTAAAGACCACGAGGGGGCTTATGCATGGCGACGACCCTCATGCTTCACAGTGCCGAGGATATATGAAAGGGTAATCCTACCCCGTTTTATTTAAAGACCGATCTCATGGTGAGAGGGATAAAGAAAAAGAAAAAGGCTAAGACCAAGCCGGACGCGACTCCACTCCCCGTGAATCGGCGCTCATCAGACCTACGTCAATTCTTAACCTCCCCAACCCCATCCCCTGCTGCTTCATCTACGGTCCCGACCCCCAGAGTTTACACAATCCGGTGGACGACATGGCCTCCCCTGGGACTCCAGTGCCCCCACAGGCCCTGTCTCTGTCAGCAGAGATAAGTGAAATATTGTCTCATGTACGGACACTTCCTACGAAACAAGATTTCTCCGACTTGGAGTCCCGTCTACTTTCTACCATTACTCAGGAAGTGACAGCGCTCCGACAAGACATGTCTCAAGTCGCGACACGAGTAGATGTCCTAGAACGCCATGAATCGTCTGCAGTGGACTCTCTGATCAAATTTCGGGAAGTTCTATTACACCAACGGGATGATATCTCCTTCCTGAAATCACGCATTGAGGACATGGATAATCGCGGCCAGCGAAATAATATTAGAGTCCGGGGCCTTCCTGAGAGCGTCCAGCAAACAGACCTGGTAGACGCTTTATCTAAGATATTTGGGGAACTTACTGACCTGGATCCGAATAAGGAAATTATATTCGATAGAGCTCACAGAGCCCTCCGTCCGCGAGGCTTGCCCTCCGACAGACCACGGGACGTGATTTGTAGGCTCCACTATTACGCCCAAAAAGAGGAAATAATGAGGTCGGCCCATCAACTGGACGGCATTGTCTTTCAAGGTGACAAGATTCAGATATTTCCTGACCTTGCCTGGTCAACCTTACAACAACGTCGCGCCTTGAAACCTCTTACAGACTCTCTCAGGAAGCTCGAGCTGAAATACAGATGGGGCTTTCCATTCTCCCTCCAGGTCTCTCATGGCGGCAAAACTGCGAGTCTTTCTAGACCGTCGGACTTACAGGCTTTCTTCATGATCCTGGGAATCCCTCCGGTCCCGGTCCCTGACTGGGACGCCTTTCATCACCTCCCGGACTTGCCTGTTGTGCTCCCTCCAGATGACGCGTGGCAGCAGGTTCGCTCCCCGCGGATGCGGGGATCCACTTCTAGCCCACGTCCTTCGAAGCCACCTTGAATGAGATGCCTTGTCCCGAGTGGATGTAAATTTGCTTGCTGAATATGTTATACATTGAGTTCTTCTCTTTCTTAATAGTGCATTGTGTTGCTCACTAATGAGATCGGTTTTTGTTTTTGTGTTTTTATTTTTTTTTTATTTTCTTTTTTATGTTCTTGTTCATGTTGATGGATAATAGTGTACAGACGCTAAAATCCACTGAAACACGGTTTGATAACTTGAAGATTATCTGTACACTCTTATGCCAATATATATACTTATATATTTGTATGCTCTATTTTTCATGTTTCGCATGTGCTTAATGCACGCCTCGGTAATACCGTATATTTAACGAGTTTCTATTTTGGGAGTGGTCGCTGTCCTGAGCCCCCCGCAGGACCCCACTATGCTGCATCCCCTGTTACTTTGGACCGGGAGTCGGCAGGATTCCGCTCCTGTCCTTTTTGCAGCAGTTTTTGTAGTACCACCGCTTCTGTTTAATGTCAAAATACTTTTTGGCGGTGATTCCCCCGCCACAGCTTTTTCTTTCTATTTCCTTGCTTTTCCTTTTTTCCTATCTCCCCCCCCTGTTATTTTTCCCTCACCTTTCCCAGGGTCTGCCGAAGAGAAGACTATCGTGAAACGATTGGATCTGACTGATCATGGGGGTGAGTGATTTACACGTAACCACCCTTAACGTCAAAGGGCTGAATGTCCCTGAAAAAAGGTCTAAACTTCTTAAATGGCTTAGAGATGAAAGGATAGACGTTGCTTTTATTCAGGAAACACACTTCAAGATGGGACAAGTGCCGTCCCTCAAATGTCACTATTACCCGCATGTTTTCCTGTCCAATAATTCGGCTGGTAAGACACTAGGTGTAGCCATACTACTTGCCCGCCACCTGCCTGTCCTCAATGTTGCCTCCCACAGAATAGCTGAAGGTAGGGGGTTGTTGGTGAAATGCGACATATATGGCCACCGTTTCTCTTTTTTAAATATATATGCCCCCAACGCTAAACAACCTTCCTTTCTATCCTCAGTTCTAGAAGACGCGGAACCTCTTTTGGAGGGGGTGGTAGTGATGGGAGGTGATTTAAATTGGACCCTGGATCCTCGCCAGGACAGTTCTAAAAAAATATCCTGCAAGCCAGAGAGGGAGTATAGGGGAGTGAGACGTGCCCTGCTCGACCACCAGCTGATCGACACATGGAGATTGACACACCCCACTGATATAGATTACACCTATTTCTCACACCCGCACCAGACATATTCCAGAATTGATTATTTATTTTTGAGTCACCGACACCTACACCTTCTGTCCGATGCCTCTATAGGACAGATTATATGGTCCGATCACGCCCCAGTCAACCTCACCATACGCTTACCTTCCAACGCACATCGCCAATGGTCCTGGCGTTTTAATGATACTTTCCTGCAAGATGCGGACTGTAAGTCCCGAATTGGCAACGCTTTGGACTCTTACATTTGTGCCAACGATTTAGATGATATTTCCAAAGTCTCAGTATGGGAAGCTCACAAATGTGTCATCAGGGGGGTTTGCGTTCAAATAGGATCCTTTCGCAAAAAGCAGAGGGAGAAACTCCGAGAGGATTTATTGTCTAAGATACAATCTCTCGAGCTTCTACATAAAAAATCCCAAACCCCACAACACTATGCCGATCTCGAAACTGCTAGGGCGGCTCTGAATAAGTTACTCTCAGATAGAGTCAAGTTTTCTTATCGGAAGTGCCGTAGCAGATACTATCAATGGGGCAATAAGCCTGGAAAATTACTGGCCAAAGCACTTAGAGAACAACGTGCTCTTACTTTTATCCATACAATTAAAGACAATCATGGCCAACCCCAACACCAGACATCCCACATAGCCAGGGCCTTCAGGACATATTACTCCACTCTGTATAGCCTCTCCGGCCCAACCGGTAGAATTGACAGGGCGTCCCATCAAAAAGCCATAGCTGACTACTTACGGACCTTACATTTCCCCACACTAACAGCAACAGAAGTAGAAGATCTAGACGCCCCGTTCTCTGCTGAGGAGGTCCAGAGAGTTATAGAATCCTCTCCTAATGGCAAGAGTCCCGGCCCCGACGGATATACTATTGCCTATTACAAAGCTTTTAAGGAGAAATTAATCCCTATACTCACAAGAGCCTTTAACACCATATCAGATCAATCACCCTTCTCCCCACAATCTCTCGAAGCCCATATTGCAGTTTTACCCAAAGAGGGTAAAGACCCTAGTCTTTGCTCCAGTTACCGCCCAATCTCCCTATTAAATATTGATATAAAGCTTTTCGCTAAATTGATTGCAAACCGACTTAAACTACTGTTGCCTGGCTTGATACATGGAGATCAAGCTGGATTTGTTTTAGGCCGAGAAGCCAGGGACAATACCTCTAAAGTGCTTAGCATGATTCACTATGCCGGCCAGCTCTCATCCCCATCTATCCTACTGTCGACTGATGCAGAAAAAGCTTTTGACAGAGTGGACTGGGATTTTTTGACCGGAATATTGAGGCATCTAGGACTTGGTAGCATCTGTCTTCACAGAATCCTATCCCTTTATACCTCCCCATCTGCCAAAATTAGGATTAATGGCTCCCTTTCTGACTCCTTTCCAATTTTCAACGGTACGCGACAGGGATGCCCGCTATCCCCATTGCTCTTTGTCCTTTGCATGGAAACACTAGCCCGAAGTATTAGGGCTAACCCGAATATTTCGGGCTTGTTGGTAAGGGAGACCGAATACAAACTGGCATTATATGCCGATGATCTACTCGCAATAATCACGAATCCGGTCACCTCTTTGCCAAACTTAATGGCGGAGTTTGAGAAGTTTGGAGTCCTCTCTAACTTCAAAATTAATTATTCCAAATCTATTGCCATGAACTTAACTACACCTCCTGCTATAGTAGAAAGCCTGAAACAAGTATTCCCCTTCACCTGGCACGATCATAAATTAAAATATCTGGGGGTGTTACTGACCAATGACTTATCCAAAGTGTTCTCCCTAAATTTTAAACCCTTATTGTCTAGGCTTCGTTTAGACTTCCTGTTATGGAAAAAGTTGAGACTGTCCTGGTTCGGAAGGATAAACGTAGTTAAAATGAATGCCCTCCCCAGGATTTTATTCTTTCTCCAGACCCTTCCGATACACATCCCCCTGCTATGGCTTCGAGATGTCCAGAGGCTTATCCGTACATTTGTATGGGGTGGGAATACACCTAGATTTAAACATGATATTTTGTTCAGGAGAAAACATCAAGGGGGGCAACAACTCCCACATATCCCTAACTATTACCACGCGGTACACCTGAATAGGATACTGGAATGGACACGTGCCAAAGACCGCAAACAATGGGTTCTCCTAGAGGAGGGCTGTCTCCCACATTATATTGAAATTGCACCTTGGCTTCCTACCCTCCCGAAGGTGTCACACCCCACGGTCTCTCCCACGCTCAGATTATGGACCAAGCTGAGATCCCAGAGTCATATATCCTCCAAATGGTCCCCCTTAACCTCTTTTCTCTATAACTCCGAATTTGCCCCTGGCCTTCAAGGGACTGCTTTCGCCCCATGGGCAGAGGCTGGGATCTTTAGAGTCGGTCAGCTGGTGAGCTCGGGTAGGGTGCGCTCTTTTTCAGATGTTCAATCCTCTTGGAACCTACACAGTGCTGAGTTTTGGAGGTTCCTGCAGGTCCACCATTTCATATCATCTCCTAAGAACTTCTCTGACGTAACTAGGGATCTCACTGGGTTTGAGAAACTATGTATCTCACCCCAGTTCACCCACGCATACTATTTCACAAATCTATACGTTGATTATGGAAAATTTCTTCCCACAACCTCCTACCTTTTTGGCTTCCTGGGAGAGGGAATTGTCGGGGCTACCTACTCAAATTAACTGGGAATCTGTGTTTAAGAACGCTCAGGCGAGTTCTTTATGCATTTCGACACTAGAGACCCTTTATAAACTTATATATAGGTGGTATAGGACCCCTCAGGTTCTCAATAAAATGTTTCCCTCTCTTTCGAATATGTGCTGGAGATGCAAAAATGCCCCAGGGAGTTTTATACATATTTGGTGGGATTGCCCTCTTATAACTCCATTCTGGGCAGAGGTATTTAAATGCACCGAACAGATAGTGGGTGACGAAATCCCGAAAGACCCAGATTTCTGGCTCCTTAATCACCCCCCCGCAGGGTCACACTCCTACAAACACTCCCTGTTAAGACACCTTTGCAACGCTGCTAAAGCGGTGATCCCAATTCTCTGGAGATCCACCTCTCCACCCTCAATTAAAATGTGGTTCACAAAGATTGATCACTTCTTAGACATGGAAGACCTGGTTTCCTTCTCATCTGGGAAAACAGTTAACTTCATAGCTATTTGGTTTCCCTGGTACGACTTTAAGGACACATCGCAGTATCAGTCCTATATTGCGACATAACCCCCCCCCATGTTGGTAAACAGGCCCATATCCATACCTGTATCATTATTCATACCCATACTCATATTCCGATAATGTTGTTTCTGTACTGTGGCCCAGACTCAGGATTGGTGGGGAACGCCCATACGCTCCCCAAATAGTCTACCCGCACTACGCAGACTGTCACACCTGCCCTGCCCACCCTAACCTTCCCTTACTTATCCTCTTTTCCTCTTCTCTTCTCTCTCTTTTTTTTTTCTCTTTCCCATTCATTGATGCTGTTTTGATATTATGCTCTTTAAGCTTTAATGTTGTCAGAAATGCAGACAGATACTTTCTACCAAGGGCGCTCTATGTGTGGTGTACTGACGAATATATGCTACGCGATATTTTTGTATGCCCTCTTTTTGTTTTTGAAAATGTTTCTGTAATGTTTTTTGAATACTGCTTTGACTAATAAAAACAGTTTACACAAAAAGAAAATAGTGACCCTGGGACGGGAATTATTAGGGCGAGGTGGGGGGCCAATTCTGTGAACCCGCTCTATAACCATATCTTTGCACAGTTCCTGGATCCCCAGTATTTGGGGAAGTGTACATTTGACAAATTGCTCTAAGGATGGCCCTTTAAATGTTTCAGGAAGTCCGACCACCCTAATATTATTGCACCTAGCGCGATTTTCAATTTCTTCTAAGCGATTGATTATAGCATAGTTCTCCTTCTCCAGCCTTTTGACATCCACTTGAAAATCCGCCAAGTTGTGTGCTATAGACCCTATTCTGTTCTCAGCAGTAGTAACCCTCATGTTAAGTTGTTGAATTTGAGTGGTGATTTCACTTACCGCTTTAGACAGAAGTGGACCTACTGTGGAGGAGATAGCATCAACTAGGTCTCCATAAGACAGCAGCGCGTCACGGTGCAGGGATGCGGTATCCACGTCTGGGGAATCTGAGGCCTGTTTCTTAGAGACAGGAGAGGCCTCCAGCGTTTCCGTGTCCAGCGCCATTACAGGGTCAGGGCTCCTCTTCACCTGGTGCAGCGATTGCTGCTGCGTCCATGGCGGCTAGGAGGAAGTTATATATTTATCCATCTGCTGGCGAGCGGGGTGTCCGGGGGGCCAGTCAGGGAGAGTGGAGGCTATTAAAAGCCATGTATAAGCGCCAAACCAGCTGGGGAAGGAGAGGAGCTGTGAGACGCGCTGCTCACTCCATGCAGCCGGAACCGGAAGTTCTTGTGCGATGCTGTTAGTGAAGTCAACCACAGTGTGTCATTATTAAATATATTTCTGGCTCATGTGCAATGCTGTCGGTGAAGTCAACCGCAGTGTGTAATTATTATATCGATTTCTGACTCATTTGTGTGACACTGTTGGTGAAGTCAACCACAGTGTGTAATTATTATATACATTTCTGACTCATTTGCGCGATGCTGGTGGTGAAGTCAACTGCAGTGTGTAATTATTATATACATTTCTGACTCATTTGTGTGACGATGTCGGTGAAGTCAACCACGGTGTGTAATTATTATATACATTTCTGACTCATTTGTGTGACGCTGATGGTGAAGTCAACCACAATGTGTCATTATTATATACATTTCTGACTCATTTGTGCGACACTGTCAGTGAAGTCAACCGCAGTGTGTAATTATTATATAAATTTCTGACTCATTTGTGTGACACTGTCGGTGAAGTCAAACACAGTGTATAATTATTATATACATTTCTGACTCATTTACGTGACCCTGTCTGTGAAGTAAACCACGGTGTGTAATTATTATATACATTTCTGACTCATTTGTGCGATGCTGTTGGTGAAGTCAACTGCAGTTTGTAATTATATAAATTTCTGACTCATTTGTGTGACGCTGTCGGTGAAGTCAACCACAGATGTAATTATTATATACATTTCTGACTCATTTGTGCGACGCTGTCAGTGAAGTCAACCATAGTGTGTAATTATTATTATATACATTTCTGACTCATTTGTGGGACACTGTTGCTGTACCCCACTTCATGTTGATAGAAATGGAGGACAAACAATTGAAAGATCAGGAAGCACTTTGTACTATTAGTGCTGCAGCTGCTACCACTAGTCATGACAATAATGCAATTCTGTCAACGTCCTCGGCTAAGGCCGCTGACCAATGGCGTACAGGGCATGTAAGGTAAAAGAAGCAATATGTTAAGGTGATAAAAAAATAAAAAAATAAAGTTAGCTGAAGAGAAATGTTAAACTGGCAATATGCCATTCACTACACAAAGTGGCAACAAAAAAATAAGGCCTTGGCCTTTGTTTATGACTGTTAGTTCTTCAGCTTATAATGATAATATAAACCCTCCTCCCTGTAGAAGAGCTTAAAATAGGAAACTTGTAAAGGCACAGGAACCAAGTGTGCCTTCCAAAATATCATGAATTCCCAAGGAGACTCCAAGTGTGTCTGCAGTTGCCATGTCGAACCACACTATACCGAAAGAGGAGGCTCCTTCCACCATTTGCATGCCCTCTGCAAGTGGTGAGAGGAGCAGTGTAAGTCCATATGTTGAGATTAAGGAAGTCACTGTAGAAGTATACCAGGATGAAGGGGTTATTGGTGTTGCTGGCGCTAATGAGAATGTTGATGACGATGAGGATTTTGATGATGGGGATGTGGTTTGTTTAAATAAGGCCCCAGTGGATACAGTTATTGCACATGGTATGAAAAACAAGCCCATTGTCTTCATGCCTGGGCAAAAGACAAAAATATCCACCTCTTCTGTGTGGAAATATTTCTTCCCAAAACTGGACAATCACTGTATAGCTATCTGTAGCCTTTGTAAAGGTGTTGTAAGTAGAGGTAGAAACCATAACCACCTAGGAACCTCCTCCCTGTTACACCACTTGCAGTGCGTCCATCACAAGTTGTTGACAAATTCCAAAAACTTCGGATAAGAACGAATTCAGTCTGGCGACACCTAGATCCTTTTTCTCTGTAGGATCCAAGCGCCTGAAAATCCCCATCACCAACACCCTTCTCATCGTCAATCTCCTCCTACATCAGTATTGGAAGTAGTCATCATGTATCCCATTTCATAGGCATGGCTGACTCCTCTCCTATCCAGGATTCCTCTGAAGGATCTTTGAGTGCTACGCCTACTGCTGCTGCTGTTGCTGTTGGTAGTCGATCATCTTCATCCTAGAAGGTGACCAGGAAGACTACTTGTAGTTTAACCAAACAATTGTACGTTCAGCAATCCTTTGCAAGGAAGATGAAGTACTGTATGACAGCAGTCACCCAGTTGCAAAGCAGATTACTGATGCCATAACAACTATGCTGGTGTTAGATGTACGTCCAATATCTGCCAACAGTGTAGTGGGATTTAGACAGTTGGTTTATGTACTGTGTCCCAAGTACCAAATGCCATCTAGATTACACTTCTCTAGACAAGCCATTCCCAGCCTGTTCATGGAAAGTGTTGTTAGTATCCTCAGAAATGGCTTTTTACCCACTGTCCACTTAACCACGGATATGTGGACAAGTGGAACAGGGAAAACAAAAGACTACATGACTGTGACAGCCCACTGGGTAGATGTATTGCCTTCCGCATCACCAACAGCAGCAGCACCAGCAGCATCTCGCAAATGCCAACTCATTCAAAGGCAGGCTACACTGTGTATCACCAGTTTTGGTAAGAGGCACACCGCTGAGAACATCTTACAAAAACCCAGGGAAATCATTACGCAAGAGCTTACCCCACTTGGATTCTCCTTGGGATTTGTGATATCTGACAATGCCAAAGAAGTTTGGTATTTTACTCATGGCATTACGAGGTTTTTTCTTCGTTCTGGTGATCGGAGTGTGATTGACAGGAAGTGGGTGTTTCTGGCCGGAAACTGACCGTTTTATGGGTGTGTGTGAAAAAACGCTGCAGTTTCTGGGGAAAAAACGGGAGTGGCTGGAGAAACGGGGGAGTGTCTGGGCGAACGTCAAACCAGGAACGATAAGCACTGAACTGATCGCACTGGAAGAGTAAGTCTCGAGCTACTCAGAAACTGCAAAGAAAAGTCTTTTCGCAATATTGCGAATACTTAGTTCGCAATTCAGCTAAGCTAAGATTCACTCCCAGAGGGCGGCGGCTTAGCGTGTGCACTGCTGAGAAAAGCGGCTAGCGAGCGAACAACTCGGAATGAGGGCCAATATTGTGAAAGCATCACATCTGGGCAAATACCAACACGTCCCATGTTTTGCTCACACAATCAATTTGGTAGTGCTGAATTTTTTTTTAAAAATGACAGGGGCATGCAGGAGATGCTGTCGGTGGCCCGCAAAATTTGTGAACATTTTCACCATTCAGTACATGCATGTCAAAGACTGGAGCGCCAGCAATTACTCTTGCATTTGCCCTGCCATCAGCTGAAGTAAGAGGTAGTAACGAGGTGGAATTCTGCCCTTTATATGCTTCAGCGGATGGAGGAGCAGCAAAAGGCCATTCAAGCCTACACGTCCACCTATGACATAGGGAAAGGAGTGGGAATGCACCTGAGTCAAGTGCAGTGGAGACTAATTTCCGTGTTGTGCAAAGTTCTCAAACCCTTTGAAGTTGCCACATGTGAAGTTAGTTTAGACACTGCCATATTGAGTCAGGTCATTCCCCTCATCAGGCTTTTGCAAAACAGCTGGAGAAAGTGAAGGAGGATCTGAAATAGTACAATTGCGCTGCTAAGTATGTCGGACTTGCAGATCAAGCCCTTTAATCGCTTTCCCAAGATTCAAGGGTCGTCAATCTCTTGAAATCAGACCACTATATGTTGGTGACCATACTTGATCCTAGGTTTAAGTCATATATCATGACTTTCTTTCCAACGGGCACAAATCTGCAGAGATACAAAAGAGCTGTTGTTGAGAAAATTGTCAGCTCAAGCGGAACGTGACAAGCCAACATCGCCTCCTTCATTTTCTCCGGCAACTGCGGCTTTCCAGACTTTTCAAAGAGACCCACTGGCGGTGATGAACATCAGTCAGGAAAGACTCTTGACATCTGGTCCAGACTGAAGGAGCTGCCTTCAATCACTGACATGTCTACTGTCACTGCATATGATGCTGTCACCATTGAAAGAATGGTTGACGATTATTTCAGTGACAGCATCCAAATAGGCATGTCAGACAGTCCGTTTGAATACTGGCAGTAAAAAAAGGCAATTTGGAGGCCCTTGCTCAAACTGGCTTTGTTTTACCTTATACCCCTTTTCCACTGTAGCACGGGTCGCAGCCGCGTCGCCTGACACGGCTGCGACCCGTGCTACAGCCCCCTTTCCCATCAGCGCTCACCAACCCGGCATATTTCCGGGTTGGTGATGCTGCTAGTGACGCGGTAGGGGCGGTGCTGGGAGATCACATGATCTCCCAGCGCTGCCCTCCCATACACTGTGATTGGGAGCCGTGTCGCCTCGACACGGTTCCCGTTCACACTACACTGCTTACCAAGTTGAACAAGTGTTCAACCCGGTAAGCTATCCGGGTAGGATACCCGGATCACTTGATCCGGGAATTTGCAGGGGGACCCTTTTCCACTAGGGAAAAACATGGGTAAATGCAGGCCCCAGCGCATTTTCCCATGGTTTAAAAGCTAGTAGAAAAGGGGTATAAATTTCCCACCCTCCAGTGTATACTCAGAAAGCATTTTTAGCGCAGCCGGGCACCTTGTCAGCTATCGGCATAGGAGGGTACTTCCCCATAATGTGGAAAGGATGTTCATCAAAATGAATTACAAATTCCATGAGGAAGACTTTTACCAACAATTACCTCCAAAAAGTACAGAGGGACCTGGGATGGTGGATTCCAGCGGGGACGAATGAATAGTCTGTGAAGAAGAGGATGTAGACACTGGTGGGGGTGAGGAATCAGATTATGATGATGACAACTACAACATTGGGGCTGTAAACTAAAGCCAGTTTGTGCACTGTCCATTGCCAGCTTGTTTTTTGTGGGCCCAAACAAACCAATAATTTCAGCCACAACTTAAGTGACAGTCCCTGTCGCTGAAATAATTGGTTTGTTAAACTGTCCTGTTTAATATACAACATAACGGTGGGTGGGAGGGCCCAAGGACAATTTCCATCTTGCACCTCATTTCTTTGCATTATGTGCTCTTTGGAGCATTTTTTGGGAATAGTGCATAAAACAATAATGTCATCCTGTCTGCCATTGCAGTGCCACTCCTAGATGTGCCAGGTATTAGGTATTTTTGTTTTTAATAACTTGTTCCATGTCTCCAATTTATGTCCATGGTCACTACTGCTGCATTCATCTAGGCCTAGGGGTGTTCTTTTTTTGGTCCAGTGGTGGCATTCTTTTGGTCATTCAAAATAATACATTCTTGTTTTTAATAACTTGTTACATGTCTCCGATTTATGTCCATGGTCCCTGCCGCTGCATCCATCTAGGCCTAGGGGTGTTCTTTTTTTGGTCCAAGGGTGCTCTTTTTTTGGTCAATCAAAAATATTACATTCTTGTTTTTAATAACTTGTTCCATGTCTCCAATTTATGTCATCTTGCACTTGCACCTTATTCCTTTGGGTTATGTGCTCTTTTGGGCATTTTGTGGGCATAGTTTATAAAACTGCCATCCTGTCTGCCACTGTAGTGCCACTCCTAGATGTGCCAGGTGTTTGTGCCAGCCACTTCTGTCGCTTAGCTTAGTCATTCAGCTACCTCGGTGCAACCTTTTGGCCTAAACTGGATAAAGATATTTCTTAAAGTAGCGCAAACATATACATGATAAATTATCCGTCCTTAATAAAGTGAGTGTTAAAAAAAGTGTCCTATGCTCTTGAAATGAAGCTCTTCCTCCTATATATGTATTTTAGATAATTCACAGATGCAGAGGTAGATCTCAAAAAGAGAGGAAACATAGTGCAATATTGCAATATACAAGAAACAAGATTTATTTACACTGAATACTCATATGGGGTCATTCCGAGTTGTTCGCTCGGTAAAAATCTTCGCATCGCAGCGATTTTCCGCTTAATGCGCATGCGCAATGTCCGCACTGCGACTGCGCCAAGTAAATTTGCTATGCACTTAGGAATTTTACTCACGGCATTTTCATCGTTCTGGCGATCGTAATGTGATTGACAGGAAATGGGTGTTACTGGGCGGAAACAGGCCGTTTTATGGGCGTGTGGGAAAAAACGCTACCGTTTCCCGAAAAAACGCAGGAGTGGCTGGAGAAACGGGGGAGTGTCTGGGCGAACGCTGGGTGTGTTTGTGACGTCAAACCAGGAACGACAAGCAGTGAAATGATCGCAGATGCCGAGTAAGTCTGAAGCAACTCAGAAACTGCTACGAGGTGTGTAATCGCAATATTGCGAATACATCGTTCGCAATTTTAAGATGCTAAGATTCACTCCCAGTAGGCGGCGGCTTAGCATGAGCAAATCTGCTAAAATTCACTTGCGAGCGAACAACTCGGAATGACCCCCATAATATAAAAATATTAACAGGCATTTAACCATATAGGTAAAATTCTTTTGTAGGTAATTCTGCACTCATCTAGTTACCATCCCAGTTGGTCGGAGGGTGAAGGAAAAGGTCTGGACTATTCCTTATATGGCACCAGGTAGACAGCAAACCAGCAGATCTCCTTTCACAATACAAAAAAGAAAAATTGGTACTTAGTACCTACTGGCGCCAATTTTAAATGCTCAGTAATTTAAAAACAGTCTGTCTGCAGCTCTCTTAAATTAGAGAGACCACCGCGCCCTCCACAGGTATAGAAGTACAAAGAAAAACAACTAAGAAAGCGCTGACACACTATACAATATTAAAATACACTCACTTTTTATTAAAATATGTAAAATACATAGGACTGTTCCTAGACTACCTTTAAACACTATGGCCCTCATTCCGAGTTGATCGGTCGCAAGGCGAATTTAGCAGAGTTACACACGCTAAGCCGCCGCCTACTGGGAGTGAATCTTAGCTTCTTAAAATTGCGACCGATGTATTCGCAATATTGCGATTACTAACTACTTAGCAGTTTCAGAGTAGCTCCAGACTTACTCTGCCTGTGCGATCATTTCAGTGCTTGTCGTTCCTGGTTGACGTCACAAACACACCCAGCGTTCGCCCAGGCACTCCCACCGTTTCCCCGGCCACTCCTGCGTTTTTTCCGGAAACGGTAGCGTTTTCAGCCACACGCCCCTGAAACGCCGTGTTTCCGCCCAGTAACACCCATTTCCTGTCAATCACATTACGATCGCCGGAGCGAAGAAAAAGCCGTGAGTAAAAATACTTTCATCATAGTAAAGTTACTTGGCGCAGTCGCAGTGCGAACATTGCGCATGCGTACTAAGCGGATTTTCACTGCGATGCGATGAAAAATACCGAGCGAACAACTCGGAATGAGGGCCCATATTACTATAGTAATCCTGATCAATCCCTAACAGTAAATAGACAAATGAGTTCCCTATAATCACAGCACTATAAGTTTTTGGCCAAAAATAAATATAATAAATTTATACAGCAAAATTAGTGCACTTAATACAGCCAGATGTTTGGATGGCAACAATATATAATAAGTAACTTTGTAGTAGTAACTCTTGCAGTATTTGTTTCATATAGCACAAGTGGTTACAAGTCCACACAGTTATTTCCAAGTATTATAACAAGAGTTCCAGTTGTTAAGTGTTGGTTTGCCAAGCAGATTTGGAACTTTTTTGCATGCAGAGTTGAAATGGATTACAGAGTTATAATTGTTAAACTCTATTAAACATGGCCATGCTTTAAATATCTGATTGTTTTTACCGCGACCGTCCTCTGGTAAACGGGTTCCTGTCCACTCCCGGCTCTGGTGCTCCACAACCTTTTATCAAGCCCTATCCGGAGTAAAGACGGTCCCAAAAGCAATGGAGGGTAACGATCCAGCGGTACAAAGAGGGAACCTCAGTGCAGGTCTCAGGTCACAGTCCGTATGAGACGCGTTTCCCCACCTTAAAGCAATTCAGCATCGGCGGCTTCATCAGTCATACGGACTGTGACCGACTTTAGTATGTAGTTGTCAATCCTTTATGTAAAGTACCAACTGACTCCAGAGCCTATATCAATAAAAAAAAGATGTCATCATAAAAAATGGTTAGATACAGCTCCAATAGGACGGTTTAAAAGACTTAAAAGGAACTGTACTGACCAGGAGATGTTTCTGACACAAGCGCAGGAATTAAAAATTTCTTCCTGTCTTGTGGATATGATGAGGATGAGGTTGATGTGGCCCTGAATTCAGTTTCAGAAATTGGTCGGACTAGTCTAATTAAGAGAACCTCAGTGGACAAGACAACACGTGAAAAAGATTTAAATAGACTTTTATATCAGACTAGGTGATTCATCGCGCCTTACGGGCGCTCTTCACACCGTCGTTAGGGGCTACGCCCCGTTAGCCTCTGCACGGCTTTGAACATACGCAGGGCGGTAGATAACAGAATCAGAAACACAGGGCAGTATAGAGGGCATACAGAAATGGGGTCCGGTTGAGATAAGATAGAGAGGCGTATGGGGGGGGGAAGAAAGGGAATGTACAGAAACGCTGTGCGATCGGTAAAGGATAGGGAGAGTCAGGGAGGATAAAGAGAGGCAAGGGGTTAGAGAGAAAATACCGTTGCAAGAGGCTACGACCCATTATCCCCTGCACGGGCTTCAGCTGTGCTATAATTGTTATTACATGGAGTATTACCTTATTATTTTTTTTGGCAGTGGGTAAATATTGTACGGGGGGAGGGCGTGCGATTGTCAAGGGGGCGTAGGCCTTTGTGAGGGCGTGCAGAGTGGCCGCAGGGCACAATGAATAACATAGTGTAGTATATACTGCTAGTGTCTGCATTATGAAGTACCAGATGAGTAACAGCAATGCACTGTAGATAAGATACCAAGGTGCTGTGGCCACAGGTAGCAGAGCCGCTTATACACACAATGTCCACAGGTAGCAGAGCCGCTTATACACACAATACCCACAGGTAGCAGAGCCGCTTATACACACAATACCCACAGGTAGCAGAGGCGCTTATACACACAGTGGCTACAGGTAGCAGAGCCACTTATACACACTATGGCCACAGGTAGCAGAGCCGCTTATACACACAATACCCACAGGTAGCAGAACCGCTTATACACACAATACCCACAGGTAGCAGAGACGCTTATACACACATTACCCACAGGTAGCAGAACCGCTTATACACACAATACCCACAGGGAGCAGAGGCGCTTATACACACAGTGCCCACAGGTAGCAGAGCCGCTTATACACACAATACCCCCAGGTATCAGAGGCGCTTATACACACAGTGCCCACAGGTAGCAGAGGCGCTTATACGCACAATACCCACAGGTAGCAGAGCCACTTATACACACAGTGCCCACAAGTAGTAGAGCCGCTTATACACACAATGGCCACAGGTAGCAGATTCGCTTATACACACAATGGCCACAGGTAGCAGAGCTGCTTATACACTCAATACCCACAGGTAGCAGAGCCGCTTATACACACAGTGGCCACAGGTAGCAGAGCCGCTTATACACACAATACCCACAGGTAGCAGAGCCGCTTATACACACAATGGCCACAGGTAGCAGAGCCGCTTATACACTCAATACCCACAGGAAGCAGAGCCGTTTATACACACAGTGGCCACAGGTAGCAGAGCCGCTTATACACACAATACCCACAGGGGGCAGAGAAGCTTATACACACAGTGGCCACAGGTAGCAGAGCCGCTTATACACACAATACCCACAGGTAGCAGAACCGATTATACACACAATACCCACAGGTAGCAGAGCCGCTTATACACACATTACCCACAGGTAGCAGAACCGATTATACACACAATACCCACAGGGGGCAGAAGCGCTTATACACACAGTGCCCACAGGTAGCAGAGCCGCTTACACACACAATACTCCCAGGTAGCAGAGGCGCTTATACACACAGTGCCCACAGGTAGCAGAGGCGCTTATACACACAATGGGCACAGGTAGCAGAGCCACATGTACACACATGACCCACAGGTAGCAGAACCGCTTATACACACAATACCCACAGGGGGCAGAGCCGCTTATACACACAGTGCCCACAGCTAGCAGAGCCGCTTATACACACAATACCCCCAGGTAGCAGAGGCGCTTATACACAGTGCCCACAGGTAGCAGAGGTGCTTATACACACAATGGGCACAGGTAGCAGAGCCACGTGTACACACAATACCCACAGGTAGCAGAGCGGCGTATACACACAATACCCACAGGTAGCAAAGCCGCTTATAAACACAGTGCCCACAGGTAGCAGAGCCGCTTATACACACAGTGTGCACAGGTAGCAGCGCCACTTATACACAATGGGCTGGTGCGGGGTTAACGCAGTTGGGGAGGGCCGGCTGTGGTGGTGTTGCGGGTGGTGGAGGGGCAGGTGCGTGGGTGTTGGGGGGGGAGGGGCGGGAGCAGGGGTGCTGTGGGTGGGGGAGGGGGCTATTTGGTGGGGTGGTGCGGTTGGGTGGGTGTGAGGGTGCCACGGTTGCGGGGGCGGGTGGTGCTGCAGGAAGGGGAGGGATGGGGGTGGGGGAGCAGGGGTCTTGTGCGTAGGGGAGGGGCGGGGTGTTATGGGTGGAGGGTTGGGAGCAGGGGTGATATGGGTGTGGGAGGGGTTGTGGAAGAAGCTGGTGTGGGAGTGCCGTGGGTGGGGGAGTGGGGGGCTGCGGGTGGGAGTGTGGTGCCATGGGTGTGGGGACAGGTGCGGGGGGCAGGGACGGGTGCAGTAGTGCTGCGGTTGGGGTGTGGGAGGCGGCTGCGGGGGTTTCCGAGGGTTGGCGCGGGTGGGGGAGGGGGTGCGGGAGCAGGGGTGTTGCGGATTGGGGAGGGGCAGGTGCAGGAGGGGCAAATGCGGTGGTGGTGGTGCGGGTGGGGTGGAGGGGTATAGCGGGGGAGAGGTGGGTGTGGGGGTGGAGTGGGGGAGGGGCGGGGTGCCGCAGGTGGGGGAGGGGGCAGCTAGCCGGGGTGGTGCGGTTGGGGGTGGGTGGGGGTGAGGGTGCTATGGTTGTAGGGGCGGGTGGGGGGGTGCTGCAGGTAGGGGAGGGGTGGGGGTGCGGGAGCAGGGGTGCTGTGCGTAGTGGAGGGTCGGGGTGCCATGGGTGGGGAGTTGGGAGCAGGGGTGATGTGGGTTTGGGAGGGTTGGGGGGGGCTGTGGGAGAAGCTGGTGTGGGAGTGCCGTGGGTAGGGGAGGGGGGGGTTCTGGGCGTGGGGGCGTTGTGCCATGGGTGGGGGACAGGTGTGGGGGGGGCAGTGGCGGGTGCAGTGGTGGTGCGGATGGGAGGTGGAAGGCGGCTGCGGGGGTTCCGAGGGTTGGGGGTGTGACGTGGGTGGGGGAGGGGGTGCAGGAGCAGGGGTGTTGCGGATGGGGGAGGGGTGGGTGCAGGAGGGGCAGATGCGTTGGTGGTGCAGGTGGAGTGGAGGATGCAGGGGTGTAGCGGGGGGAGAGGTGGGTATGGGGGTGGAGTGGGGGGGTGCCAAAGGTGGGGGAGGGGGCGGTTTGCCAGTGTGGTGCATTTGGGGGGGTGGTAGGTTTGAGTGTGCCACGGTTGCAGGTGCAGGTGCTACAGGTAGGGGAGGGGTGGGGGTGCGGGAGCAGGAGTGCTGTGCGTAGGAGAGGGGCGGGGGTGCCATGGGTGGGGGGTTGGGAGCAGGGGTGATGTGGGTGTGGGAGAAGCTGGTGTGGGAGTGCCGTGGATGGGGGACGGGGAGTGCAGTGGGTGGGGGCGTGGTGCCATGGGTGGGGGGACAAGTGCGGAGGGGGGGCAGGGGCTGGAGCAGTGGTGGTGCAGTTGGGTGGTGGGAGGCAGCTGCTGGGATTCCGTGGGTTGGGGGGGGGTGCGGGTGGGTGCAGGGGGGGCAGATGCGGTGGTGGTGCGGGTTGGGTGAAGGGTGCAGCGGGGGGGAGAGGTGGGTATGGGGGAGGGGCAGGGTTGCAGCGGGTGGGGGAGGTGCGGGGGGTGCTGCAGATGTGGGAGCTACGGGTGGGGGCGGGAGTGCCACGGGTGGGAGCGGATGTGGGGGATGCATTGGGTGCCACAGGGGGGGGCAGCGGGTGTTGGTGCTGTGGGTGGGGGAGGGGTCAGAGTGCCACGGGTGGTGCGGGTGCTGCTGATGCGGGTGGGGGAGGGGGTGGAGTGCCACGGGTGGTGGGTGGATGCGGTGGGTGGCGCGGGTAGGTGGCGCGGGTGTTGGTGCTGCGGGTGGGGGAGAGGGTGGGAGTGCTGCGGGTGGGGGGCGAATGCGGTTGGTTGCCGCGGGTGTTGGTGCTCTGGGCGGGGGAGGGGGCGGGAGTGCCGCGGGTGGTGGGTGGATGCGGCGGGTGTTTGTGCTACGGGTGGGGGAGGGGGCAGGAGCAGTGGCGCCACAACGTGGGTGCGGGCCGCACCCGGGTGTTACCCTCTGAGGGGTGACACCAAAGTGCCGGCTCCTGCTCAGTGACAGGAGCTGGATGCTGCAACCCGGCTCCTGTCACAGCGCAGAAGCCAGCACTGCAGATTCAGCAGTGTCCGGGTGAAGGCCGTATCCCCCGACCCACAATGTGCCGAAAACGGGGGTCGGGACGCGAAGCCGCGCCCCCTTCCGGGAAGCCACGCCCCCTTTTCACCCGCGACCGCACCGGGTGTTATAACAGTAAGTGACGCCTCTGAGCGGGAGTGCCGCGGATGTTGGTGCTGCGGGAGAGGGCGGGAGTGCCGCGGGTGGGGGGCAGATGCGGGTGGTTGCCGCGGGTGGGAGGGGGAGCGAGAGCAGCTGCCAGTGCTCAGCATGTCCCCCTGAACTCTGCAGCAGCCGCTAGTCTGTGAGGCGGGTAGTGTGAGTTCCGCTCATAGTCAGCGGCTGCTCTGTCACCAGAGAGTGTACTGGGAGAAGGGAGACAGGGGACTGGGCGGAGATAGGGAGGGGACTGGGCGGAGATGGGGAGGGGACTGTTCCTGGCCAGATCTGTGCCTGTGACTCCGCCCAGCATTACGGCCAGGCACAGAATCACAGAGTTGGGCAAATATATAGGAGATTATTCATCCCAACACCATCAAGTTACAAAGATTTTCTGGAAACACTGGGGTATTCTTAAAAAGGATCCAGTACTAGGGAAAGAATTTCCTGATTTCCCTGTCTGTATCTTCAGAAAAGTCCCTAACCTAAAACAAAAATTAGTAAGGAGCTTTTATTCTACCGTACCTAAGAATAGAGGTGTTATATCAGAAGGTTTCTATCGATGTGGCTCATGTATGGGATGCAAATGCATACCCAACTTATTTGGTAAAAAATGGTAGAGCTTGAAATTAACAACAAACAATTAGTCATCAAGGATTTTATCACTTGTCACACACAAAATGTTATCTATGGCATAGAATGTGAATGTGGTAAATTTTATACTGGGAGGATGAGTAGACCATTGAAGGTCAGAATCAGTGAGCATTTGAGAAATATCCGAAGAGAATTAGAAACACATGCCCTTTCTGCCCATTTTAAAGCTTTGCATAGTTGTGATGTATCTAAAATAAAGAATTTTTATGGTCTTAAGAAAGTGAGTCTGAATCCTAGAGAAACAGATATTATGACCAAACTGGCTAAGGAAGAAATTAATTTTATCTATAGATATATAACCCTTATTCCCTTAGGGTTTGTTAGGGTCTCCTGCCCTGTGCTGCCACGTCGTCATGGCAACCGGGAGACAAGTGCTAGTGGAGTAACCTGAGCGCAGCTGATACTCCGGTTCGGGTCTTTTGCTGTGCAGTGGTTATAGGCTCTGTGCACGGCAGGGGATCCGGTGCTGGTTTTTGTGCTCACAGTCTGTGAGGTCTGAGTGGGGCGTGGACAGCACCTGCTTTATAAGGCCTCTTTTCAGGGTAAGCAGATGCTGCTGAATCTCTGTTGGTTAGTCAGTTCATGAAAGTTAGCCAGTACTGTGTAGCTTTGTATTTGTTTGTTGCTTACTGCAAATAGGCCTGGGGATTTGGTATTACACTCTGCCAATCCAGACCTAGCAGTAAGACTGGAGTCAGTCGTTTAGCTTGCTGGGGTTCTGTTATTACTCTGTGAACTTAGCAAGTTTGCGGCTGTATTCTAACACTTGCCTGTCTAATCCTGTCTCACTGTGCTAGGTGTCAGGGGTCAGTTTAGTGGCAGTAAGCTTAAATCTGTGCACTGCAAGTGAGAATCAGGATTGTGGAGGCTCTCCTTGTGTCTATCATTCCATCTCTGACCAAGGAGTTTACTGCCACACCCGTTGGTAACCCTTTAGGGTTTTGCTGTTGCCCTTAGCAACAGCATTTCGGGTTCTCTACGTATTAACACACAACATCTTGCTTTTTACATCTGAGCAGTTCTAATACAAGGGAGATACCCAGTTCCTTAGCCTCTGGGCTTCTCTGTTCACTGTGTGTGTATTTTGTTACCCTATCACCTTCTGTGTACGTTATGTCATATTCCCCAGTTTGTCTGTGAGTCCATTTGTTTTGCATAACAGTTCAAACACCAGTACATTCCTGCAGACACTGGAGTGCATAACAGTTCTGACACTAGTACTTTCCTGCAGGCACTGGTGTGCATAACATATTCAGCAGCCTAATACTCCTGTTGAAATTTTGTGGGAATATGGAGCATACCCCTCAAAATACGTTGCAACAGGTGGTCGATCAGGTGCAGGTCCTGACTCAGCAATTTAATGATTTGTCCATTAAAATGCACACCTCCCAGGCTGCTGGCGGAGCTCCCGCAGCAGCAGCACCTGCAGGGGTTAAGGAGCCGAAAGTAAATCTCCCGGATCGTTTTTCTGGAGATCGCTCGCAGTTCTTTTGTTTCAAGGAGAGCTGCAAGCTATACTTCCGGCTTAGGCCTCAGTCTTCTGGGTCGGAGATTCAGCGGGTGGGCATAGTGATTTCCTTGCTACAAGGAGACCCACAGGTCTGGGCATATGGGTTGCAGCCTGACTGTCCGTCGCTTAAAAGTGTTGATGCTTTTTTTACGGCACTGGGCATGTTGTATGATGACCCTGACAAGACGGCCTCAGCCGAGGCTCAGATTTCGATCCTTAAGCAAGGGCGAAGGCCAGTTGAGGTTTACTGTACGGAGTTTCGGAGGTTGGCCCATGATACCCAGTGGAATGACCCAGCCCTGAGACACCAGTACCGAAGAGGTCTTTCTAACCAGATAAAGGACCAACTGGTACAATATCCCTTGCCTGATAGCTTGGATCAGCTCATGCAGTTATCCATCCGGGTGGATAGACGGCTGAGAGAGCGTAGGCTTGAAAGGGAGACTGAGATTTCCTTCCTTCCCAAGGGAACCTCAGACTCTGAGGAATTTTCTGAGGAGCCTATGCAGATTGGGGCTACCCGCCTCTCCTCGCGTGAGAAGACGCGGAGGAGACAGCAGGGGTTGTGTTTGTACTGTGGGAATAAAGGTCATGTGGTAGTATCATGCCCAGAAAAGCCGGAAAACTTCAGGGCCTGAGGGTGATGGGAAATATCCTGTCAGGCCAGAAGTCAGAATTTCCCAAGAAGACTTTTATCATTCCGGTGACCTTGAAGATCCTCGGTCAAACTGTCAAGACTGAGGCCTTTGTGGACAGTGGGGCCGACGGGGTTTTTATGGACCGCCAATTCGCCCTAAAACACTCTGTTCCCTTAGTACCCTTGGCATCGGAAATTGAGATTTGTGGGTTAAACGGGGAACCATTATCCCAAGGTAAAATTACCTCTTGCACTAGCCAGATTTCTTTGTTTATTGGAGCCACACACTCTGAAAAATTGTCCTTTTATGTGACTGTCTGTACTTTTGCCCCATTGGTGTTGGGGTTACCCTGGTTAAGGGCCCACAATCCTCAATTTGACTGGGTCTCTGGGGAGATTCTTAGTTGGGGTACTGATTGTTTCAGGAGTTGCTTGAGCCTTCCAGTCAGGCTCTCGCAGCTAAGTTTGCCAGGATTGCCAGGGTGTTATGCAGATTTTGCGGACGTGTTCTCCAAAAAAGTTGCAGAGGTACTACCTCCCCATCGCCCCTATGACTGTGCCATTGATTTGTTGCCAAATGCTAAGCTTCCCAAGAGCAGGTTGTACTCCCTGTCACGTCCTGAGACTCAGGCTATGGCAGAGTACATTCAGGAGAACTTGGCTAAGGGATTTATCAGACCTTCACAGTCTCCAGTTGGGTCGGGGTTCTTCTTCGTGGGTAAAAAGGACGGTTCGTTGCGACCCTGCATCGACTTCAGGGAATTGAACCGTATCACGATTAAAAACTCATACCCACTGCCTCTCATTTCGGTCTTGTTTGACCAGCTTCGTACTGCCACCATTTTTTCTAAGATTGACCTACGCGGTGCGTACAATCTAATCCGAATAAGAGAGGGGGATGAATGGAAGACTGCCTTTAATACCCACTCAGGGCATTATGAATATTTGGTGATGCCTTTTGGGCTCTGTAATGCCCCGGCAGTCTTCCAGGATTTCATGAATGATGTGCTCAGGGAATATTTGGATAGATTCTTAGTTGTATACTTAGATGACATCCTAATCTTCTCCCATTCCCTGGAGGAACATCGGAAGCATGTACGCTTAGTCCTCCAGAAACTCAGAGACCACCGGCTTGGGGCGAAGCTGGAGAAGTGCGAATTTGAAGTTCAGCAAATCGCATTTCTAGGATATATTATCTCCCCAGAAGGTTTCCAAATGGAGGGTTCCAAGGTACAGGCAGTCCTGGATTGGGTGCAGCCCACTAGTTTGAAGGCGCTTCAGCGTTTCCTGGGCTTTGCGAATTTTTATAGACGATTTATCGCTGGATTTTCGTCTATAGTGGCGCCCTTGGTGGCACTCACTAAGAAAGGGGCGGATGTTGCTCACTGGTCTTGTGAGGCTAAAGCGGCTTTTGCCCGTCTCAAAAGGGCATTTGTTTCGGCCAAGGTGCTGCGACACCCAGATCCAGAGCGTCCTTTTGTGGTGGAGGTGGATGCCTCTGAGATGGGTATTGGGGCAGTGCTTTCTCAGATGGGAGTGTCTGATAATCGCCTTCATCCCTGTGCTTACTTTTCCCGTAAATTTTCGCCTGCCGAGATGAATTATGACGTGGGTAACCGGGAATTGTTGGCTATTAAGGATGCACTCGAGGAGTGGAGACACTGGCTTGAGGGGGCTAAGTTTGTGGTCTCAATTCTCACTGACCATAAGAATCTGGCATATTTAGAGTCAGCGAAGCGTCTCAATGCCAGGCAGGCACGATGGGCTTTGTTTTTTGCTCGCTTTAATTTTTTGATAACATATCGCCCTGGGTCAAAAAACATCAAGGCTGATGCGCTCTCGCGGAGTTTTGCTCCAATCCAGGAGACCACCGAGGAGCCGTTGCCCATTGTTTCCCCATCATGTATTAAAGTGGGCATTACCCAGGACCTCTTATCATTAGTCCTTAGAGCACAGGAGCAGGCTCCTCCAGACCTTCCGGTAGGTCTTTTGTTTGTGCCTCCTAGGTTAAGACAGCGAGTGTTCCTGGAATTCCATGCCAAGAAGTCGGCAGGTCACCCGGGTATTGCCAGAACTCGGGAGTTGCTATCTAGGGCGGTGTGGTGGCCCTCGGTGGCTAAGGATGTGGATCAGTGGGTTCGGGCATGTGACATCTGTGCCCGAAATAAGACTCCTAGAGGGGTTCCTGTTGGCCCATTACATCCACTCTCTATCCCATCTAAGCCATGGACCCACATTTCAATGGATTTTGTGGTGGACTTGCCCAAATCCTCGGGGATGACAGCCATCTGGGTTGTCGTTGACAGGTTTTCGAAGATGGCGCACTTCGTTCCACTGGTTGGGCTGCCATCAGCCAGACGCCTGTCTGAATTATTTATGCTGCATGTTGTGCGTCTCCACGGGTTGCCACTTGATGTGGTCTCTGACCGCGGATCCCAGTTTGTGGCCAAATTCTGGAGGGCATTTTGTTCCGATCTCCAGATTTCTGTCAGCTTGTCGTCAGGCTACCATCCGCAGTCTAATGGGCAGACTGAAAGGGTGAACCAGTCCTTGGAGCAGTTCCTCAGGTGTTATGTCTCCAAGTGTCAGACTGACTGGGTTGCTCATCTGTCCATGGCGGAGTTTGCCTATAACAACGCGGCTCACTCTGCTACAGGGATCTCTCCCTTCCTTTGTGTGTATGGGCATCATCCTAAGGCCAATTCTTTTGACCCCCTGGACTCCACGCCTGGTGGTTCCTCTGTGGTTTCGGTCCTTAGAGGTATTTGGCGGAAAGTGAAGAAAGCCCTTGTATCTGTGTCATTAGTGACCAAAAGGGTTTTTGATAAGCGGAAAAGACCCTGCAGCTTCAAATTAGGAGACTTCGTCTGGTTGTCTACCAAGAATTTGAAGTTGAGACAGCCATCTCATAAGTTAGGGCCCCGGTTCATCGGCCCTTATAAGATCACCAGGGTTATCAATCCGGTGGCATTTCAGTTAGATCTGCCCCGTTCTTTGGGTATCAATAAAACATTTCATTGTTCCCTTTTAAAACGGGCGATTAGTAATCCTTCTTCCAGTGGAAGACCTTCCCCTCTTCTGATACGTGGCCAGAGGGAGTTTGTTGTTGAAAGGATTCTTGACTCCAAGGTGGTTCGGGGTCGGCTGTCATTTTTGGTGCACTGGAAGGGGTATGGCCCGGAGGAGCGGTCGTGGGTGCGCAGTTGTGATCTTCATGCCCCCAGACTGATACGCTCTTTCTTCTCGCAGTTCCCCGATAAACCCGGTGGTAGGGGTTCTTTGACCCCTCGTCAGAGGGGGGGTACTGTTAGGGTCTCCTGCCCTGTGCTGCCACGTCGTCATGGCAACCGGGAGACAAGTGCTAGTGGAGTAACCTGAGCGCAGCTGATACTCCGGTTCGGGTCTTTTGCTGTGCAGTGGTTATAGGCTCTGTGCACGGCAGGGGATCCGGTGCTGGTTTTTGTGCTCACAGTCTGTGAGGTCTGAGTGGGGCGTGGACAGCACCTGCTTTATAAGGCCTCTTTTCAGGGTAAGCAGATGCTGCTGAATCTCTGTTGGTTAGTCAGTTCATGAAAGTTAGCCAGTACTGTGTAGCTTTGTATTTGTTTGTTGCTTACTGCAAATAGGCCTGGGGATTTGGTATTACACTCTGCCAATCCAGACCTAGCAGTAAGACTGGAGTCAGTCGTTTAGCTTGCTGGGGTTCTGTTATTACTCTGTGAACTTAGCAAGTTTGCGGCTGTATTCTAACACTTGCCTGTCTAATCCTGTCTCACTGTGCTAGGTGTCAGGGGTCAGTTTAGTGGCAGTAAGCTTAAACCTGTGCACTGCAAGTGAGAATCAGGATTGTGGAGGCTCTCCTTGTGTCTATCATTCCATCTCTGACCAAGGAGTTTACTGCCACACCCGTTGGTAACCCTTTAGGGTTTTGCTGTTGCCCTTAGCAACAGCATTTCGGGTTCTCTACGTATTAACACACAACATCTTGCTTTTTACATCTGAGCAGTTCTAATACAAGGGAGATACCCAGTTCCTTAGCCTCTGGGCTTCTCTGTTCACTGTGTGTGTATTTTGTTACCCTATCACCTTCTGTGTACGTTATGTCATATTCCCCAGTTTGTCTGTGAGTCCATTTGTTTTGCATAACAGTTCAAACACCAGTACATTCCTGCAGACACTGGAGTGCATAACAGTTCTGACACTAGTACTTTCCTGCAGGCACTGGTGTGCATAACAGGGTTAAATAAGGACTTTGAGGTAAAATTATTTCTCTAATGTTAATTGGTTTTATTGCTGCATGATTTTAAAAACTTTTTTATGTATATTTTGGTAGGATTTTTTTTCCATTTATCCATCATTTGGGCCTCTGGGATTGGATTCCATATGAGAGGCTAGTACCGATGTTCATCATCTCCTAAAAATAACAAAGAAACATTACAGCACTATGGAACGCAGATTGAATCACATAAGATTTCCGAGTATGGGACTTTGGAGGACTGAACTATAACACAACTTGTTGATCCTTCCGTATTCGGCTGGCCCCGGCGGTGGAACGCATAACATCACTTCTGGCGGAAACAGGAAGTGCGGCATCTGTCCCGGCTTTTACGGGTCATCCCAGCTGTAATGGATATCTCTCAAACACACAGCAAACTGACTGAACATCGGACTGGCCATCAAGAGAATGAACTATGCATTGTGAACTATAGGCTTACATTAGTTGTTATTGATCCATGTCTGGAAATAGGTCTAGTCTTCAGATGGGTGATTGTGGGTAAAAAAATCCTGTTCAGTACAACCTCATTGGTTGCCACACACAAAATGCCTATGCCTTGACAAAGATACCAGGAGTATCGAAACGCGTTGGCGAGGAGGTTGGGAGCAGGAAACCCAATTCTCATCAGCTGGATATCGAGCTTGCAGGTACACCTGACTTTACCATTCCAATGCTTGTTTGTCTGCTTTTACAAAGTAGACTATTCAGCCGGGTGAGAGTCCAGTATTACTGCCTTTGTGTGCTTTTTAACCTGTTTATTAAAAAACTGTATTACGCTATTTTGGACCACTTTCTTCTCTTTGAGGATGTGTGGCGCTGTGAATCCACTGTGGGTTTAACCCTCTCAACATATATGCTATTTGTCTACTTGTCATGTAGACCCTAGGAGTCCATACTACTGTTTATAGTTGTGATACTCAAAAGAGAAAATACCCTCTGCCCTATTAGGTGTGTTTTTTCTTTTCTTTGAGGAAAAATCTGAAGAATCCATGCTGGGGTGTTCCTCTCTGACCAAGAGTTTGTGCTGGGTCTTTTAAGCGCCGAGGGATTCCATATTGGTGATATTGTTTGTGTTTGTTTTTTGAAGTGTGGGTGATGCTTCACATCAATTGATTCCCATAGGCTGCTTTTGTGTGCGCATTGGTCAAAGTTCAAGTTTTTTTTGTTGCATCGTATTTTGAATAGATTGACCAGATCCTCATCCCATGGTGCCATCTCCTTTTGGTATGACCTACTGTCACCCCCAGACTTGACGGTTAAATCTTCTGCTCAAATTAAATGGGAGACTGACCTCCACTGAACATTCGCTCTCAAACAATGGGAATCTATTCACCTCTCCTCCTTCTCCTTATCTAAATGCACTAATCATGCTGAAATGCATATTAAACTGCTACATAGATTGTACTTTACTCCCTCTAAACTACATAGGCTATGGCCCGCTACTTCTAAATTTTGCTGGGGCCTTTGCCATTGTGAGGGTTCTATTTTACATGTTTTTTTGGGAATGCTCCTTTTGGGTTAAAGTGTTTGACCTTATACAAGCTGTTATTGGCCTTACATTGACCCGAGATCCTTCTTTAGCCCTTCTACATTGATACCCTAATATTGTTCCCAAATCCTCCTGTTATGTCCTTGGTCATATTTTGATAGCTGCTAGAGCTACTATTGCCCAGCACTGGAAATCTCCCTCCCATCCCCCATTTGAGAAAATTATCTCCAAGACCCAATTCCACTTTGAAATGGAGACTAGGGAGGTCGCATGCTTACTGCTCTTTCTTCTCCTAGTGTGAAGTGGCTCCTGTGGCATGTGTATATCATAGAGGGTAACAGAGCCTCTTCTCCGTGCCCTAACCAACAGAGCCCTCCTTTTGATGTAAGCGAACCCTCGGCAGAGGAAAATTCTTCATTTGTATATAACCTTTTGTGTTTTATTCAATGCTTTTGGATAACCTGCCTCCCCCCCCCTTGTATTTTTTACCTTCCTCCTATTGTTACCTTATTTCTTTTCTGTACCCCCTTTTACTTGAATAATATTAATAAAGATCTAATGTTAAAAAAAGGGTCTTCAAACTCATGCTGTCTCTATGCACTTTAAAAAATAAGCACAATTGTAATCCTAGCCACATTAAATCATTTTGGGGTATTCAAACAGTTGGCCCCACTTGGAAAAGTAGGGATTTAGAGGTTAGGCTATCCAAAGCTGAAATGCATTGGCTATATAAATTAAAGACTTTGGTCCCAAAAGTGCTTAATGTGGAGTTTGAGTTAAAATGGTTTTTATAATCTATTATTAAAATGTGTTTTATTAATTATAATATGTATGTACTATAAATGAAAAGATTTTGATACATATTTTATTCATTTTTTATGATATTTATGGACTTTTTCTGAATTGGACGTTTGCCCTTATAAAAAATGGCAAACTGAGACATCTCTTGCTAAAGTCTGATTGTTGTGGCATCTATACCGACTTCCTCCAACTATTTACTATCTATTTCTGATTAATTATGTACTTGGAATGCAAAGCAGAGTGTAAAATACATCATCTCTCTGTATCTGACAACTTCCGGTCACGGTGACGGACCTATCTGGAACACATGGTGGAATGCATAGGTCACTTGCGCTTCCGGTTATGACAGCGGAATGTCACTTCCGGTTCTGGTTTCATGCGGGAAACAGCATGGGCTAATAGGACTGATTGATTCACAGCTGTCAGTTATTGGTTAATTAAGTCTGGTATATATACATGCACTTTTTCATTTGTTCACCATGCCACTGATGAAGGACTGTTATCCAAAAAGCTTCAGGCTGGTGAACATTGTGAAATGAGATCTGCTGGTTTGCTGTTTACCTGGTGCCGTATAAGGAATAGTCCGGACCTTTTCCTTCACCCTTCAACCAACTGGGACTGTAACTAGACGAGGGCAGCATTACCTACGAAAGACTCCTGAATTTTACGTATATGGGTAAATGCCTGTTAATATTTTTATATTGTGAGTGTTTAGTGTAAATAAATCTTGTTTCTTGTATATTGCAATATTGCACTATGTTTCCACTCTTTTTGAGATCTACCTCAGCATCGGTGAATGATCTCAAATACATTTCAAGGAGGAAGAGCTTCATTTCCAGAGCAAAGGACACTTTTTGAACACTCACTTTATTAAGGACGGATAATTTATCATGTATGTGTTTGCGCTAATTTAAGAAATATCTTTATATTTTATCTTATGTATTTTGGGATTTGTGAATTATCTCTTTCTTAAAAGCTGCATCGCATAAGTTTGCGCAATCAAAATTTATATAGTTGTTTTCTATACTTGATAAAAACAATATTGTGAGGTGTTCAAAATAGACTGGAAATAAGTGCAAATGAATGTTATTGAGGGTAATGATACTGTAGGAACAATAACACCCCCAAATTCTGTGATTTTAGCTGTTTTTATGATTTTTTTAAACAAAATTAGAACCAAAATTAAAACACACAAGGGCGGTTTTGGCAATACAAATCCAAAACCAAAACATGAAGAAGAAAAGACCAAAACAAAAACCTAAAAAATGGCCAGGTGCACATCTCTAGTATATATGCATACTTGACTACTCTCCTGGAAGTTGCAGGGGGCTCCCGAATTTTGGGGTAGCCCTGGAAGAGCAAGTAGATAGAGAAATAATCACTGGCATTTGCAAGTCCATGATGTGACTTGCGAGGTGTAGGTGAAGCTTAATTATTTCAGAGTCCAGCCCGGCCACCCAAATTTCCCTGCAGTGTCTTCTTTCCGGGCTTCTCCTGGAGAGGAAAAATGAAAGTAGGCAAGAATGTATATATATGAGAAACTATGTTTAATACTGTAAAGATGTTAATAACACTGTGATCCACAGCAAAGATCTTTGCTTAAATTGGTTTAACTTGTACTAGAGAAAGGGAAGGCAACCTTTTGCTATCAGTATTCCAGGTAAAATCTAGTTAAGCTTATTGGCAGATGCCTACATGTTGGTAGGATAAAGGTGATAGACAATAAACATCAGTCAATATGATAAGGTATCAATCTCTCCTGGGCTATGGACTATACAGCCATACAACACTTTGACACTCCAATAACACAGTAAAAGGCTTTCACAATTGTAGACCCTTTTATAGAACCAAGTAAACAACATGCACATGCAGTTTAATCAGCTTGACCTTGAAGACTGGCGACCCAATTGTGATGTTATTGTGGCTAATGAGTCATCCACAATAACACATACACATGATGTTATTGTGGTTGATAAGTCATGCACGATAACACTCAGTTAAGAGACAGCTTGTAGTGTTTAACCATTTAACTACAAAGGTCTGTGTGCAATTCTTGTATGGCCTCAGACTCCTCTACATGCCCCTTGTAATCCATATGTTCTATGAGATTTCCCCCATTTACCTTTTGCCACTGGAGCCCTTGCAGAAAGGTGGGACACACACTTTCTTATTACAGCCCACACTGGAGTGCACTGATTCTGACCTCACTGTTTTTCAAAGTAGGAGGTCACGTGATGAATCCACAGGTCCTTCACTCTGCCTCTGGTGCAATGGTACGACTCTGCAACTGCTCCAAGCTGGGAGACAGTCTGGCGATTTGCCTGTGCCGTTAAAAATGTACCTCTTACTACATCTGTAATAGTTGTGGTAGGGTTGCCGACTAATCTTTAAACCAATTAACAAATAAATGCACCTTTAAGTTTCAATGAAGTTGCAATGAAACTGTAATGAAACAAAACTTAATTAATAATTGTTCCTAGATGGGTTTTGAGGCAGTTTAAGCTGTTTTCAATTTACTTGTTTGAGCCTGGAACACTAATCGTAAAAATAAAAAAATAATAATGTTATCGCTAACCATGGGTCTGAGAGACCCAAAAATTTAGACCCACACTGGTTAGAGATGTGCGGCAGGCACTTTTTCGTGTTTTGGTTTTGGTTCTAATTCCCCGGTCATGTTTTGGTTTTGGCTTGGTTTTGTCAAAACCACCCTTTTGTGTTTTGGTTTTGGATCTGGATGATTTAAAAAACAACAACATAAAAACAGCTAAAATCACATAATTTGGGGGTAATTTTGATCCTACTGTATTATTAACCTCAATAACATTCATTTCCACTCATTTCCAGTCTATTCTGAACACCTCACACCTCACAATATTGTTTTTAGGCCTAAAAGTTGCACCAACATCGCTGTATGACTAAAATAAGCGACACAAGTGTGCGGCACAAACACCTGGCCCATCTAGGAGTGGCCCATCTAGGAGTGGCACTGCAGTGGCCGACAGGATGGCAGATTTAAAAAATAGACCCCAAACAGCACATGATGCAAATAAGAAAAAGAGGTGCAATGAGATATCTGGATGATTAAGCTAAGCGACACAAGTGTGCGGTACAAACACCTGGCCCATCTAGGAGTGGCACTGCAGTTGCAGACAGGATGGCACTTTAAAAAACTAGGCAACAAACAGCACATCATGCAAAGAAAAGAGGTGTAATGAGGTAGCTGTATGTCTAAGGTAAGCGACAAAAACAATTGACCCATCTAGGAGTGGCACTACAGTGTCAGACAGGAGGGCAGATATAAAAAAAGGCCCCAAACAAAACATCATGCAAAGATGAAAAAGAGGTGCAGTGAGGTAGCTGTATGACTAAGCTAAGCGACACAAGAGTGCGGCACAAAAAATATGGGACGTGCTGGAATTTGCCCAGATGTAATACATGCACAATATTGGTTGCACAGGATAGCGTAACCCTAAACCAAACACACACATGGCAAAGCCTGTCAAATTTATTTGGATAATAATAACATCCCTTATATTTGAAGCTATTATAATAATATGCAGCACAGGCGAGCGTACCCCTATGCAACACAGGGCACACCCTATAAAAAATTATTTGGATTAAATATTAATAACCCCTTTATTTGGAGTAAATAATATAGAGCACAGGACAGCACCAATGAATTTATATGGCAGCACCACTGGACTGGATTTATACGGAATTATATGGATTTATATAGAATTATACGGCAGGATTACTGGAATTATATGACAGGATTACTGGAATTATACGGCAGGATCACTTTAATTATACGGCAGGATTACTGGAATTATACACCAGTACCACTGTAATTAGACGGCAGGATTACTGTAATCATACGGCAGGATTACTGGAATTACACGGCAGGATTACTGTAATTATACGGCAGGATCACTGGAATTATATGGCAGGATCACTGGAATTGTATGGCAGGATTACTGGAATTATACGGCAGGATTACTGGAATTATATGCCAGTACCACTGTAATTATATGGCAGGATCACTGTAATTATATGGCAGGATCACTGGAATTATACGGCAGTATCACTGGAATTATACGGCAGTACCACTGGACATATATACGGAAGTACCACTGGACATATATACGGCAGAACAGGGACACCACCACTGGACTGATGCAGGACAACACAGCACCACTGCAATGGACTGGATTTATACAGCAGCACTGGACATATGGCAGCAGAGGACACCACTGTGACTGGTCACTGGACTGACTGATGCACAGGACACTACCACTGGTCTGATGCAGGACAACGCAGCAATACTGTAAGGGACTTATTATACAGCAGCACTGGACATATGGCAGCAGAGGACACCACCACTGTGACTGGACTGATGCAGCACAACACAGCACCACTGGACAGCACTGGACATATGGCAGCAGAGGACACAACAACTGTGACTGGACAGATGCAGCACAAGACACGGACACTGAGGACACTGAGAGAATGGAGACATGTCCTCTCTACACTCTCCATTGCTGAAGTGAAAATGGCGGCGACGCGCGGGTCCTTATATGGAATCCAAACCTTGCGAGAATCCGACAGCGGGATGATGATGTTTTGCCTCGTTCTGGTTTATGAGTCAGGCGGGAAAACCCGAGCCTGACTTGGATACGGGCTTGGAGCGTGAGGTCCGGAAGGGTTCGGTTCTCTGAGAACCGAACCCCCTCATCTCTAGTTCAGACACTAATCAATGAATAATTATTCTAATAACACACACATGTTTTAGAGCTCACAAAACAACAAATTTTGGATGCTTCGGATGAAACGAAACCAGGGTGATATTTTTGTCAGAGCAGAATACAGACCTACCGACTGGTCTGTTTTTCTTCTGTAACAATGTGGGTGGGATTTGAGGCTTGTTTTTCATTACTGTGCCAACAGGTGTTAGGTTGTATGGGTCCTGAAGCAGGTCTTTTGCCAATGGAATCAAAGTGAACCAATTGTTCATTGTCAGATTGCGATTGTTTCCATGGATAGGTGTCATCAGTGCCTTGACATAAGATTCATCAAGAGGAATGCCTCATGTATTTGTCCCTGTTCATGGAGAGGGTTAGGTTAAGGCTTCAGGAAGGGAGGGTTAGGTTTAGGCACCATTCGGGAGGGTTAGGGTTAGGCTACATGGTGGCTGGGGTAGGTTAGGGTTAAGCTGTGGAGAGGGTGGGTTAGGACTGGGGGGGGGGGGTATACATACGTACCCAACCCCAGGATTCTCTACTCATATGACCGCTGGCATCCCATATGCCAGGATATCATATGTGTACCATATAGACTATCTATATTTTTAATGAATAATACAATGTTAAGTTTACTATACAGTGTATAATGCACCAGTGCTAAATTCTCCTGCCGCTCCCCCAGACTACAGTACTCGCTCCAATGCTCTGAAGGGCAGGATTGTGGAATGGTGCCCACATCTGTAAAGCTGATGCAGGCTGGTCCTAATGCCACATCTTATAGCGTACTGTGATTGCTGTCCATGTCTATGTCTGAGATATTACATATACTGCACTCCAGTGGTGGAACTAACAAGCGGTGGGCCCAGGTGCGGCAAAATGCTTTGGCTCCCCCCCCCCCCCCATGTCCACCCCCTCACCCCTGGAGAGGATCTGGTGAGGGGGACCTGCTCAGGGCCAGAGAAATGGATACCTAGCAACAGTGCCATAACTAGACATTTTAGCACTGTGTGCAAGAAACGGCATCGGAGCCCCACCCCTGCATGCAAAACAGGGGCAGTGCGAGCCGTAGGCGCGCGCAAAAATACATAGTGGCGTGGCTTCGTGAGGAAGGGGTGTGGCCACGAAATAATACCAATTCATAAAACGGTGCACAGTAGTCTCCATTATTCAAATTACGCCGCACAGTAGCACCCCTACACCAGGTAGAGACCATTACAGCGGACAGATTCCTCTTTTTACACATTACGGCAGACAGCGTCCCCTTTTTACACATTACGGCAGACAGCGTCCCCCTTTTTACACATTACGGCAGACGCGTGCACTTTTTACACATAACGGCAGACAGCGTCCCCTTTTTACACATAACGGCAGACAGCGTGCCCTTGTTACACATAGCGGCAGACAGCGTACACTTTTTACACATAACGGCAGACTGCGTGCCCTTGTTAAACATAGCGGCAGACAGCGTATACTTTTTACACATAACGGCAGACAGCGTCCCCCTTTTTACACATTACGGCAGACAGCGTGCCCTTGTTACACATTACGGCAGACAGCGTCCCCCTTTTTACACATTACGGCAGGCAGATTCCCCCCTTTTTACACATTGCGGTAGGCAGATTCCCCCTTTTTACACATTGCGGCAGGCAGATTCCCCATTTTTACACATTGCGGCAAGCAGGTTCCCCATTTTTACACATTGCGGCAGGCAGATTCCCCATTTTTACACATTGCGGCAGGCAGTAGAAAGAAAGAAAGAAAGAAAGAAAGAAAGAAAGAAAGAAAGAAAGAAGAATTATACTTACCCTCTCCGCTGGCTCAGGCTCCTCGGTGCAGCTTGACGATTCCCGGGCAGTAGAGAAGGAGGAGGAGGGAGGTGGAGGAGGGAGCCGCAGCAGCGCTGTGTTATTGGTGGAGGCGCTGCTGCTGCTGCCCCTCTGCTTCACTATAGGCTGTTCTCGGAAGACAGCCTATAGTGAAGCAGAGGGACAGCAGCAGCGCCTCAACCAGTAACAAAGCGCTGCTGTGGCTCCCTCCTCCACCTCCCTCCTTCTCCTCCGTACCGCTGCTCCTCTCCTCTCCAGGCGGCTGTGCGCTGCGGGCAACGGTTGCCCTCAGCACGCAGCGGCATGTAATGAGTCAGTTTGACTCATTACATGCTTTGGGCCCCTGGACAGAGGCAGGCCCCAGTGCAACGCACTGGTTGCACTGGCGGTAGTTCCGTCTCTGCTGCACTCTGTATGAGTCAGATTAAAGATTGTTAAGTACCAGTTCATGGACTGGCTACACTCATTTTAAAATCAAGCATTTGGAAACCCCTAGCAATCGAAATTTTCACACAATTCTATCGCTGTTTAGGCTTGCGCTTTGCGTTCTGTACACATGCGCAGTTGATCGATAATCGGCCATCATGCAAAAATGCACAACGGTGATCAGCTCTAAATCAGGCCCATCACGTCAGTCTGAGGCATGCACAGCCAGCTTTCAATTTCCCAGTCATATTGTTGCTTTCATTTTTTAACAGGAACTGCTGTTCTGAGATGGGTGAGTGTCAGGACCATGAAACCTGGGATTTAGCATGCTGGGCAATCCTTCTCACCTAAACTGTATTTATCATTGCTTGCATTGTGTTGATGTATTGTGTAAATGATGTATGCATTACATTGTACAATCCTTATATGTTAGCAGACAGGCTGGAGCCACACACTTTATTAGTGTTCCTGCTAGGCGTCTTTCACAGGCCGCTGCACCCTGCCCATTTTTTACACAGCTGAATCCTGCCCTGCCCATTTTTGTGCGCCCTGCCGCCCCACCGTTTGCTGCCGGCCGGACCCAGCCGTGCGCTGCCTGACCCGCTAAGCACAGTCTCCCTGCATGAGAGTCCCCCGCGGCCCGCCCCGCCCGTCCATAGCTGTCAGCCGCCGCTGTCTCAGCCTTGCGCTGACACAGTGACTGACAGCAGCTTCCCTCCTCTGCGAGCAGACTATAGGTCTGCTCATGATCTGGTGTGACAGGAGGGCTGGGTTTGCCTCTCCCGCTGAGGCAAACCCAGCCCTCCTGTGTATGAATGTTTAAAAGGACTCGGAGACGCCAGGGAGGATCAACAGGTCCCCATCTTGAATGCAGCTCCGCAAGTGTGGTGGTGATCAGCGCTCCCCCTCTGTGTCCTGGGCTAAATTTACCTTGTAAGTACTGCAGCTGTAAACTTCAATCTCAGTGCTCTCTACCTGGTGCAATGCATCTCAGTGCTCTCTACCTGGTGCAATGCGTCTCAGTGCTCTCTACCTGGTGCAATGCGTCTCAGTGCTCTCTACCTGGTGCAATGCGTCTCAGTGCTCTCTACCTGGTGCAGTGTGTCTCAGTGCTCTCTACCTGGTGCAGTGTGTCTCAGTGCTCTCTACCTGGTGCAGTGTGTCTCAGTGCTCTCTACCTGGTGCAGTGTGTCTCAGTGCTCTCTACCTGGTGCAGTGTGTCTCAGTGCTCTCTACCTGGTGCAGTGTGTCTCAGTGCTCTGCTGGTGCAATGTGTATAACGTGCTCTATCTGGCGCAATATGTATAACGTGCTCTACCTGTCGGAGTGCGTATAGGAGGTTCTACCTGATGCAATGTGTATAAGCTGCACTACTGTGTGGTGTAATGTGAATTGCCACTATTATGTTGCCACGCCTCTTCCCCACGAAACAACGCCCCTAAATCTTTGCGCGCACTGTCCATGCTTTGACCTATTGGAATGGGAGCACCAAGCACTATAGTATATACCTAATTTTGCTCTTCTAACTTAAAAATGTGCCCTCCCGAATGAAAAATGTGCCCTCCCCGTGATCAGCATCCTGCCCTAAAAAAATCCTAGAGTGAACACTACTTTACAATGCATGCATGAGAGCCAAGGACTGTGGAAAGTCAATATACAGCCTCTTTTAAGTGAGAATGGAAGAAAAAATTTAAATAAAAATGCAGGACAGCAGGACTTTCACTCCTGTTTGGTTCTGATGCATGCATAGGTGTGCGCAGGGGGGGTGCCTGGTGCGCACAGGCACCCCCTAATGTCTGGCACCCCGATCTCACATGCCTGATGCAGCGATCGCAGAGCAGGCTGGTTACTGTCCCCTCTGCGCTGCACCCTGTCAGGACCTCATTACCGACCGGACGCCTGGGTTAATCAAGGGTGCCACTGCCACCGGCTTTCAAATTCCCAGCTCCACCTCCATGTACAAAACCAGTGTGATGTGACGTTATTACGTCATGCTGCTCGCATGCCCACCCGTCACACCCGCCACATGCCCACCTCTCTTCTTCTATGCTATGCCATCTGTCACTGATGAGGATCAGCATGCAGCCAGCGTTCCTCTTAGGAAGACAAATTCAATACTGGCAGGCGGTCGGCAGCAGCATTGGCACGTCACTCATTTTTCCAGCAGCAGCAATACTAGTCTGCGACTGTCATTGCAGTGAGTGACTGACTTGTAAGTAAGCTGCTGCAGCTTGCAGGGGAAAGAGAGGGGGAGCCAGACCAGGCTGAGTAGGAGCACTGTAATTGCAGTGAGTGCTATCAGGGGTGTTTGTTTGGTCAAGAAAACTAAAACAAAAGAAATACAGATAGCGCTTGCAGATTTATTATTATAATAAATTTATTAATTAACTATTATCTCAATGATAATTCTCCACTAGTACTATTATAGTACCAAGGATATAGATTAATAAAAAATCTTTCCCTTGCCTTGACAACAAATTTACATATAAAAAAAACTAAAACCACATTGACATCAATTAATAATACATAAGAAAATGCTCTGCTCCACAAATTGGTTTAGCTAGCCCTCTTAGTACAAAAAGAGATACAATAGTTTCAATGAGTCCAAGTGTTTCACTTAATTGCTACAAAGCTGCAACAGCTAAGTCCATTGGCCCTCATTCCGAGTTGTTCGCTCGCAAGGCGATTTTAGCAGTATTGCACACGCTAAGCCGCCGCCTACTGGGAGTGAATCTTTGCTTCTTAAAATTGCGAACGATGTATTCGCAATATTGCGATTACACACCTCGTAGCAGTTTCAGAGTAGCTTCTGACTTACTCGGCATCTGCGATCAGTTCAGTGCTTGTCGTTCCTGGTTTGACGTCACAAACACACCCAGCGTTCGCCCAGACACTCCTCCGTTCCGCCAGGCACTCCTGCGTTTTTTCCGGAAACGGTAGCGTTTTTTCACACACGCCCATAAAACGGCCTGTTTCCGCCCAGTAACACCCATTTCCTGTCAATCACACTACGATCGCCGGAGCGAAGAAAAAGCCGTGAGTAAAAATCCTATCTTCATAGCAAATTTACTTGGCGCAGTCGCAGTGCGGACATTGCGCATGCGCACTAAGCGGAAAAACGCTGCGATGCGAAGATTTTTACCGAGCGAACAACTCGGAATGAGGGCCATTGTCTGGTTACTTAGTTTCATTTCGTTTACTGCTGTTTCCTTTCTTTGGTGATGGTAATCTTGAGATAGATGTTATAACGTTAGATAATGTATGATATATATAATAGGGCTTGCTTTCAATCACACATAATACTTATAGTATTTAGCAGCTTTTTTGTCCACTTTAAATGACGCTGATCAGGTTAACAGCAATTTCATCATGAAGCAGTAGGATTAATGAATATAGTCACAGTTTTTATAAGACATGGCCATGTTAAGTTTTAATTACCACTCCGCCTCAGGTTTCCGTCTTTGTAGTCCTCCCGGCTCTGGTGCTAATTTACCGTTCCAGACGAGCCTTATCCGGAGATACGTCCAAAGTCCTCCTGATGCTCGGCGTGAGTGGTAGAGTAGGTTGTCACTGGCAGGTGCAAATACAGTACTTGAGTGTAGGTGTTCTTCTTTTTTTGGTGTTTGTTTGGTGCACACCGCAACATCTGACAATGTATCTGCTTTATTAGTATTGGTACAAAGGTGGATATTTTATATGCGTTGACCATCAATAGATGGTGCTAGACACGCCCAAAAGGCGGTGCTAGACACACCCCTCCGACTGTGCACCCCCTAATAAAATGTGCTGCGCACGCCAGTGGATGCATGGTTATGACTCTTGGACTATTGCATAGTGGTGAAGTCTCGGTCACAAGTGGGATGTGCACTGGGCATTTTTCGGGTTTTGTGTTTTGGTTTTGGATTCGGTTACGCGGTCGTGTTTTGGATTCGGACGCGTTTTGGCAAAACCTCCCTTAACCACTTAACTGACGATTTATTTCGCCGAAAACGGCTCCGAGATGGCCTTTTTTCTTAATGAGTGAATTAGGTGAAGAACATGACTTTAACCCTATCCCAAATGATTTTAGTTAAAAAAAAAAAAAAGGATTTTTTTTATTTTTTACATTTTTCTAATTTTTGTTTCAAACATCGATCAGGAACATTGCGACCTTCGGAACATCGGGAACATTGCGACTATCGCGGCTTTCAATTTGAAAGCCGGGACAGCCTGTAGGTATGCAGGGGGGGGGGGGGGGGTCAGGGGGTGGCTTGGGAGCGGTTGCCATTGTCTGCAGCCACTGGAGAAGGGGGGATCCTGCCATGCTGACCGATCAGCAGTGATCGGCAGCACGGCAGACACGGGGAGAGTGCAGGGAGGCAGAGGGAACTTCCGGTCCCTCTGACAGCAGCGGAGGGAAGTTTCTCTCTGACTGGTCACATCCTGTGCGACCAGGTCAGATAGAGCACTTGCCAGCAAGTGGTTAAGAATTTTTGTCGGATTCGGGTGTGTTTTGGATTCGGGTGTTTTTAAAAAAAAAAAACCCTCAAAAACAGCTTAAATCATAGAATGTGGGGGTAATTTTGATCCTATAGTATTATTAACCTCAATAACCATAATTTCCACTCATTTCCAGTCTATTCTGAACACCTCACACCTCACAATATTATTTTTAGTCCTAAAATTTGCACCGAGGTCGCTGGATGACTAACCTAAGCGACCCAAGTGGGCGGCACAAACACCTGGCCCATCTAGGAGTGGCACTGCAGTGTCAGATAGGATGGCACTTAAAAAAAAATTGGCCCCAAACAGCACATGATGCAAAAAAAAAAAAAAAAAAAAAAGAGGTGCAAGATGGAATTGTCCTTGGGCCCTCCCACCCGCCCTTATGTTGTATAAACAGGACATGCACACTTTAACAAACCCATCATTTCAGTGACAGGGTCTGCCACATGACTGTGGCTGAAATGACTGGTTAGTTTAGGCCCCCACCAAAAAAGAAGCAATCAATCTCTCCTTGCACAAACTGGCTCTACAAAGGCAAGATGTCCACCTCCTCCTCATTGTCTGATTCCTCACCCCTTTCACTGTGTACATCCCCCTCCTCACAGAGTATTAATTCGTCCTAACTGGAATCCACCATCCTAGGTCCCTGTGTACTTTCTGGAGGTAATTGCTGGTAAATGTCTCCATGGAGGAATTGATTATAATTCATTTTGATGAACATCATCTTCTCTACATTTTGTGGAAGTAACCTCCTACGCCGATCGCTGACAAGGTTACCGACGGCACTAAACACTCTTTCGGAGTACACACTGGAGGGGGGGGGGGGCAACTTAGGTAAAATAAAGCCAGTTTGTGCAAGGGCCTCCAAATTGCCTCTTTTTCCTGACAGTATACGTATGGACTGTCTGACATGCCTACTTGGATGCTGCCACTCATATAATCCTCCACCATTCTTTCAATGGTGACAGAATCATATGCAGTGACAGTAGACGACATGTCAGTAATCGTTGGCAGGTCCTTCAGTCCGGACCAGATGTCAGCTATCGCTCCTGACTGCCCTGCATCACCGCCAGCGGGTTGTTTGGGAAATGTTATCCTTTTCCTGGCAGCTCCAGTGGCGGTAGAAAATGAAGGAGGAGCTGTTGGCGGGTCACGTTCCGCTTGACTTGACAATTGTCTCACCAGCAGGTCTTTGAACATCTGCAGACTTGTATTATACTTTAAAGCAAAAGATCTTTTCCTAAGCGCTTTTAACGATTCCAGCTGTGCTTTCCAAAGAAAACTGATCAGCTAATCAGCAAACGCAAACTCCACACAGAAAAAACCTTTTCAAATTTTCACAGCGCCGTTAAAATCAGCTCCACATTATAACACCAGGAAACTTTCCATGAGACAGATTCATTAAAATGATTCTATTATATCAGGCCTGGTACTTCTTGATTTTATATATAATTTCCAGACACAGTATTTTAAATTTCCACACTGTCCAGAGGAAACTCCCGTAGGGAAAGTCTTACAATTTTAAACACAATTCATTTTATGTTTGAATTCCAAAAAAAGCACAATCCGGTCTCTCCAGAACCAAAGAAAGTTAAAAGTTTATTTTTATGATCCACTATTAAGAACATCTAAAAATCTCTCCGGTTTGCAGGCAGTAATAGACAATTACAGTTCGGTTATAAACTTTAGATCTCACCGGACCTCCAGGACACCAGCGTTTTGCCGTGTAGGTACTCCCCCTCTGTCTGGCTTTAGCTACCAGGCGTTCTTTGCAATCACAGGTTACCTTCCCTACTTGTCGTCCCACCGAGCTCCGTCCTGACGTGAGAGTATTAACCGCTGTAATTATTTGTATCACCGTGGCTCCTGCTCCCGGCTCACTCCTCTCATAAAACAATGACCAAAATCACTCATTAGCCGCCGACGCGTTTCTACCCTCCAAACGGGTCTTTGTCAAGGCATGATTTGTCAAGGCAGCTGATGGCAGGGCATGTTTGCTGGTGCTCCAGTCTTCGGCACGCGGTGGCTGAATGCCAAAAGTGGCCCGCAATTCTTCAGGCCACCGACAGCATCTCTTGCACGCCCCTGTCATTTTTTTAAAAAACTCTGCACAACAAATTCATTGTATGTGCAAAACATGGGACGTGCTGGAATTTGCCCACATGTAATGCACGCACAATATTGGTGGCGTTGTCTGATGTCACAAATCCCCAGGAGAGTCCAATTGGGGTATTCCAATCTGCGATGATGTTCCTCAGTTTCCGTAAGAGCTGTGTGCCTCTTATGGAAAGCAGTGATACAAAGCGTAGCCTGCCTAGGAACGAGTTGGCGTTTGCGAGATGCTGCTACTGGTGCAGCCGCTGCTGTTCTTGCTGCGGGAGGCAATACATCTACCCAGTGGGCTGTCACAGTCATATAGTCCTTAGTCTGCCCTGCTCCACTTGTCCGTGGTTAAGTGGATATTGGGTACAACTGCATTTTTTAGGACACTGGTGACTCTTTTTCTGACGTCTGTGTACATTCTCTGTATCGCCTGCCTAGAGAAGTGGAACCTAGATGGTATTTGGTACCGGGGACACACTGCCTCAAGCAATTCTCTAGGTCCCTGTGAACTAACGGCGGATACCGGACGCACGTCTAACACCAACATAGTTTTCAAGGCCTGAGTTATCCGCTTTGCAACAGGATGACTGCTGGGATATTTCATCTTCCTTGCAAAGGACTGTTGGACAGTCAATTGCTTACTGGAAGTAGTACAAGTGGTCTTCCGACTTCCCCTCTGGGATGACGATCGACTCCCAGCAGCAACAACAGCAGCGCCAGCAGCAGTAGGCATTACACTCAAGGATCCATCGGAGGAATCCCAGTTAGGAGAGGACTCATCAGACTTGCCAGTGACATGGCCTGCAGGACTTTTGGCGTTCCTGTCTAAGGAGGAAATTGACATTGAGGGAGTTAATGGTGTGGTTTACAGGAGCTTGGGTACAAGAGGAAGAAGGGATTTAGTTGTCAGTGGACTGCTTCCTCTGTCACCCAAAGTTTTTGAACTTGTCAATGACTTCTGATGAATGCGCTCCAGGTGACGTATAAGGGAGGATGTTCCTAGGTGGTTAACGTCCTTACCCCTACTTATTACAGCTTGACAAAGGCAACACATGGCTTGACACCAGTTGTCCGCATTTCTGTTGAAATAATTCCACACCGAAGAGGTGATTTTTTTTGTATTTTGACCAGGCATGTGTCATTGGCCTTATTCATCCCACGGACAGCAGGTGTCTCCCCGGGTGCCTGACTTAAACAAACCATCTCTCCATCAGAATCCTACTTGTCAATTTCCTCCTCAGCGCCAGCAACACCCATATCCTCATCCTGGTGTACTTCAACAGTGACATCTTCAATTTGAATATCAGGAACTGGACTGTGGGTACTCCTTCCAGCACTAGCAGGGGGCGTGCAAATGGTGGAAGGAGCCACCTCTTCCCGTCCAGTGTTGGGAAGGTCAGGCATCGTAACCGACACAATTGGACTCTCCTTGGGGATTTGTGATTTAGAAGAACGCACGGTTCTTTGGTGTGCTTTTGCCAGCTTAACTCTTCATTTTTCTAGCGGGAGGATGAGTGCTTCCATCCTCATGTGAAGCTGACCCACTAGTCATGAGGAACACAGGAGAGGGCCTTAGCCGTTCCTTGCCACTCTGAGTCGTAAATGGCATATTGGCAAGTTAAGCTTCTCCTCAGACGCTTTTAATTTAGATTTTTGAGTCATTTTACTGAACTTTTGTTTTTTGGATTTTACATGCTCTCTACTATGACATTGGGCATCAGCCTTGGCAGACGACGTTGATGGCATTTCATTGTCTCTGCCATGACTAGTGGCAGCAGCTTCAGCACTAGGTGGAAGTGGATCTTGATCTTTCCCTATTTTACTCTCCACATTTTTGTTCTCCTTTTTTTAATGTGTGGAATTATATGCCAGTAATATATCTGGAATTAGACGGCAGTTTTGTCTGGAATTAGATACCACTAGATAGACACCAGATACCACTGTGACTGGAATGATGATGACCTATGCATAGTGACAGGACGCTACCACAGCACCCTACATCAGCAAGTTGCAGCACAAGACACTGGACTTTTAGTCACCACAATGCAGCACTGATACTGAGCACAGATATTGAGCACTGATGAGGATACTAGAACTGACTCTGGGCAGCGAGAACAGCACTGGACTACTGTACTGTACGACTATACATTGCAGCAATGATAATAATGAGCACAGATATTGAGCACTGTTCAGGATACTAGAACTGACACGGAGCAGCAAAATACAGCAATGGACTACTGTACTGTACTACTATATACTGGTCACCACAATGCAGCACTGATACTGAGCACAGATATTGAGCACTGTTCAGGATGCTAGAACTGACACTGGGCAGCGAGAACAGCACTGGACTACTGTACTGTAGTACTATATACTGGTCACCACAATGCAGCAATGATAATAATGAGCACAGATATTGAGCACTGTTCAGGATACTAGAACTGACACAGAGCAGCAAAATAAAGCAATGGACTACTGTACTGTACTACTCTATACTGGTCACCACAATGCAGCACTGATACTGAGCACAGATATTGAGCACTGTTCAGGATACTAGAACTGACACCGGGCAGCGAGAACAGCACTGGACTACTGTACTGTACTACTATATACTGGTCACCACAATGCAGCAATGATAATAATGAGCACAGATATTGAGCACTGTTCGAGATACTAGAACTGACACGGAGCAGCAAAATACAGCAATAGACTACTGTACTGTACTACTATATACTGGTCACCACAATGCAGCAATGATAATAATGAGCACAGATATTGAGCACTGTTCAGGATACTAGAACTGACACGGAGCAGCAAAATACAGAAATGGACTACTGTACTGTACTACTCTATACTGGTCACCACAATGCAGCACTGATACTGAGCACATATATTGAGCACTGTTCAGGATACTAGAACTGACACCGGGCAGCGAGAACAGCACTGGACTACTGTACTGTACTACTATATACTGGTCACCACAATGCAGCAATGATAATAATGAGCACAGATATTGAGCACTGTTCAAGATACTAGAACTGACACGGAGCTGCAAAATACAGCAATAGACTACTGTACTGTACTACTATATACTGGTCACCACAATGCAGCAATGATAATAATGAGCACAGATATTGAGCACTGTTCAGGATACTAGAACTGACACGGAGCAGCAAAATACAGCAATGGACTACTGTACTGTACTACTATATACTGGTCACCACAATGCAGCACTGATACTGAGCACAGATATTGAGCACTGTTCAGGATACTAGAACTGACACTGGGAAGCGAGAACAGCACTGGACTACTGTACTGTACTACTATATACTGGTCACCACAATGCAGCAATGATAATAATGAGCACAGATATTGAGCACTGTTCAGGATACTAGAACTGACACGGAGCAGCAAAATACAGCAATGGATTACTGTACTGTACTACTGTATACTGGTCACCACAATGCAGCACTGATACTGAGCACAGATATTGAGCTGATATTTAGCTGATATTGGGCTATTCAGGCAGAGAACGTAGACATGTCCTCTCTGCTCAATCTACAATGCACGAGTGAAAATGGTGGCGACGCGCGGCTCTTTATATGGAATCCGAATCTCGCGAGAATCCGACAGCGGGATGATGACGTTTTCCCCCGTTCAGGTTTTGCGAGTAAGACGGGAAGAACTGAGGCTGCCTTGGACCAGTGTACACCATGTGGAGTTCGGGGGGGTTCGGATCTCGACAAACCGAACCCGCTCATCTCTAGTCATGTGTACCCACTAAAATCTTGAGAACATCAAGCTAAGTCCCTACCATGTGCGTAGACTATTGAAGAGTGTGGCTCAGCAGTTGGGATTGCACATTGTTGTGACTGGGACAAAGATGCTAGTGAGATATAGAAGTATGTAATTTCCAGTTGTTACGTTCACTGTACTTGGTACTCCTGGAACTGGGCGGATGAGCCCCAAGTACAGGAACATAGTAACATAGTAACATAGTATCCAAGGTTGAAAAAAGACAATTGTCCATCGGGTTCAACCTATTTGTGGTCTATTATGCACAATTATTTTGTATAAAATTTTGACTGAAGTTGCTGACTGCCGTTCCGATTAACCCCTCATTTTTTATAATAACCATAGTGCGTGACTATTCCCCCTAACCCTGGATATCCTTATCCATTAGGAATTTATCTAACCCATTCTTAAAGGTGTTGACTGAGTTGGCCATTACAACTCCCTCAGGCAGGGAATTCCAAACACGTATCGTCCTTACCGTAAAAAAGCCTTTACGCCGTATTGTGTGGAATCTCCTCTCCTCTAACCTGAGCGAGTGTCCACGAGTTCTCTGTGTTGATCTAACCAAAAACAGGTCCTGCACAAGATCTATATATTGTCCCCTTATATATTTGTAAATGTTGATCATGTTCCCTCTTAATCTCCTCTTTTCCAGTGTAAGCATGCCTAGTCTTGCAAGCCTTTCCTCGTATTCCAGCATCTCCATACCCTTAATTAGTTTGGTCGCCCGTCTTTGAACCTTTTCTAGCTCCAGGATATCCTTTTTGTAGTAAGGTGCCCAGAATTGTACACAGTATTCAAGGTGTGGCCTCACAAGTGATTTAAATAACGGGAGTATAATACTCTCGTCCCTAGCATCAATTCCCCATTTTATGCATGCTAATATCTTATTAGCCTTCTTTGCTGCAGTCCTACTTTGGGTACTACTGCTTAGTTTGCTATCTATGAGGACACCTAAGTCCTTTTCCAGTACAGAATCCCCTAATTTTACCCCATTTAGTAGGTAGGTGTTATTTTTGTTCTTGTTACCACAGTGCATTACCTTACACTTGTCTGTATTGAAGCGCATTCTCCATTTTGCTGCCCAAGCTTCTAATTTAACTAAGTCATTCTGAAGCGACTCAGCATCCCCCTCCGCATTTATAACTTTATACAATTTGGTATCATCTGCAAAAATTTACACCATGCTCTCTAGACCTTCTGTTAGGTCGTTAATGAAAATATTGAACAATAGCGGTCTTAATACTGAGCCTTGCGGCACACCACTTAGCACTTCAAAATACCGGTTTGATAGATATCAGTGCACTGTCACAGCAGCTGATCCGGGTATCACTATTGAGGTAACTCCACCCTCAAAATACACAGACAATGACAAAAACATATAGGATACCACTGAGTAAGCGCTGTCTGGAGGTCAGGACCAACCGTATTCTTACAGTCTTTTTCTCTTAGCTTGTCAAACCGGAAAAAGAAAGAGAATTGTGGACTATAGTGCAGTACCTTAGGTTAAAGGATTTTAATACACACCACACAAGAAAAACATTAAAAACATCCTGAGTTGAAAGAATTGTTTAACACTTAAAATATACAGCCTTTGCTGTTAGGCATTCTCTGGTGGACTTAATCCGACATAGATAAAGGCAGTGGGTAATTACCCGATGTAGGTGAAAAACTGGCAAAACTGGGGCCCCAGTGGACTTACCTGACCAGAGGAGAACGTGGTATCACCTATGCCAGAGTAGGAAGGCCGACTAACATCAGAGAACTCTACTGCTGCAGCCGGAAAAGCCTGATGTTCACACGCCTGTGGAACTGTATTTTGCCAGTTTTTCACCTACATCTAGTAATTACCCACTGCCTTTAGCTATGTCGGATTAAGTGGTATCCTATATGTTTTTGTCACTTAGCACTTCAGTCCAAGTTGAAAAAGATCCATTAACCACAACGCGCTACTCCCTATTATCTAACCAGTTTTTGACCCAAGTGCATATTGTGCTTCCTAGCCCAGATTCTTGTAGCTTGTAGATAAGTCTCATGTGTGGTACAGTATTGAACGCTTTGGCAAAATCTAAAAAGATTACATCCACCTCTTTACCCTGATCTAGGTTTGCGCTTACTGTTTCATAAAAGCCAAGTAAGTTGGTTTGACAGGATCTGTCCTTCATAAACCCATGTTGATTCCTTTTAATGACCTTATTAACTTCAAGGAACTTCTGAATACTATCTCTTAGAATACCTTCCAATACTTTCCCCACTATAGATGTAAGACTAACTGGTTTATAATTACCTGGTTCAGCTTTACTTCCCTTTTTGAATATAGGCACTACTTCCGCTATACGCCAGTCTTTGGGAACCATACCTGATATTACTGAATCCTTAAAGATCAAAAATAGCGGCTTTGCAAGTTCAGAATGAAGCTCCATTAGAACCCTTGGGTGAATACCATCGGGACCTGGTGACTTATTAATCTTTAAATGTTTTAATCGGTCACAGACTACTTCCTTGCTTAAATAAGTACCTATCAGTGGGATATTCTCATTATTGAGAATATATGTTAGTCCCTGAATTGGGTCCTCTCTAGTAAATACTGTTGAAAAAAACTCATTTAGTGTGTCCGCTATGTCATTATCATTTTTGCTTAAGACTCCCAACTTGTCTTTTAAAGGGCCTATACTCTCCTTCTTTAATCTCTTGCTATTAATGTATTTAAAGAATTTTTTGGGATTCGCTTTGCTTTCCTTTGCTACTAGTTTTTCAGTTTCTACTTTAGCCGCTCTTATTTCCTTTTTGCATATTTTGTTACATTCCTTATAGTGCTGAAATGACTCTGCTTCCCCGTCAGATTTGTAGTTTTTAAATGCTCGCCTTTTCTTGCCCATAAATTCCTTAATCTTTTTGTTAAGCCACATCGGTTTATGATTTTTATTCCTTTTTTTGCTGCTCGTAGGAATAAATTTGAGTGTATTTTTAGCTAGCAGGAATTTTAGTACCTCCCATTTCTCCGTAGTATTTTTTCCTAAAAACAAACCTTCCCATTCAATATCCCTGAAAAATACCCTCATCTTATCAAAATTTGCTTTGCTAAAGTTTAGAGTTCTAGTTGAGCCAGTATAGGGCTGTTTATGGAAACTGATATTGAACGTGACCATATTGTGGTCGCTGTTTCCTATGGGTTCCCCTACTATAATACCTGATACCAAATCCACATTGTTTGTTAATACCAGGTCTAAGATTGCATTGTACCTAGTTGGTTCCTCAATTAGTTGAACTAAGTAGTTATCATTAAGTGTGTTTAAAAACATATTGCCCCTAGCAGTATCACATGAATCATTTTTCCAGTTTATCTCTGGATAGTTAAAATCTCCCATCACTACTATGTCTCCTACTCCTGCTGCTCTTTCAATTTGGTTTAATAACAATTCCTCATCAGATGCGTTGATACCAGGCGGCCTATAGCATACACCCAATACTAACTTTTTTATTCCTTTTTCCCGCATGCAATTTCTACCCATAATGTCTCGACAGTGTCTACAGTCCCTTCCTGAATATCTTCCCGTATATCAGGTTTTAAAAACGGCTTTACGTAAAGACACACCCCTCCACCCTTTTTATTTAGTCTGTCTCTCCTAAACAGTGTATAGCTCTCTAGATTGACTGTCCAATCATGAGATTTGTCCCACCAAGTTTCAGTAATGCCTATAATATCATACTGTTTGCTTGCTGCAAGTATTTCTAGTTCACCCTTTTTACCAGTAATGCTTCTGGCGTTTCCATACATACAAGTAAGATAAGTATTTTCCCTTGCGTTAGGGACATCTTTCACCTTATGTAGCAATGATGACCTGTAATCGTCATTGGTTAGTGCTTTGGTAAAATATATTTTAGTACCCATGTTAGCAACCTTACCGTCTGCTCTTACCCTCCCCCCAACTTCTCCCCCATTTCGTTTACTACCGCCATCCCCACTATTCTCACTGCATGACCCGTAGTTTCTAGCTAAACCCTCCCCCCAGGCTCCTAGTTTAAAATCTCCTCCAACCTTCTAACCATCCTTCCCCCCAGCACCGCTGCCCCCTCCTCAGTCAGGTGCAATCTGTCACGACAAAAGAGATGGCGCCTGACTGAGAAGTCCGCCCAGTGTTACAGGAACACAAACCCCTCTTTCCTGCACCAATCCCTAAGTCACACATTTACCTCCCTAATCTCCCTCTGCCTCCCTGGACTAGCGCGTGGCACGGGTAATAATTCCGAGAATATTACCTTAGATGTCCTTGCCTTCAGTTTCTTTCCTAAGTCCCTATAGTCTTTCTTAAGGACATCCCACCTTCCGCTAACTTTGTCATTGGTGCCAACGTGCACCAAGACCGCCGGGTCTTTCCCAGCCCCTCCCAACAATCTATCTACCCGGTCCGCGATGTGCCATACCCGAGCACCCGGGAGACAACAGACTGTACGGCGATCACGGTCCCGGTAGCAGATTGCCCTATCTGCCTTCCTGATGATAGAATCCCCTACCACCAACATCTGACTAGGTACCTCACTATCTTTTATACCAACCGTGCCAGAGGGACCGCTCCTCTGGATGCTAGAGGGAGCAGTCTCCTCCGGCACCGTAATTTCTTCACTATCATCCTCCGATTCCTCGTCAAGTCGGGCAAATTTGTTCGGGTTTGATAGTACAGAGATGTCGAGCCTCCCCCTCTTTTTTTTCCTTCTAACTGTGACCCAGCTGGCTACCGGATCATCATCCTCATCTACCAGTGACCCCTCCCGCAACTCCTCCACCGTTCTGTCTAAACTTCGCTTGAGATTGTGAATCTCCCTCAGTCGCGTAACGGTTTGCTCTAGATCAGTTACCTGGGCTTCCAGGGCGACCGTTCACACACACCTCGTGCAGATGTAATCACACTGGGCCGGTAGCTCCAGGTGTGCATACATCTTGCACGACATGCACTGACTGAGGTCCCCAATCACAGCCCCTCCCATATTGTTTGTACGGTCTAACTCCCTGTTACTCTCAAAGAAAAAGCAGCAAAAATAAAAGTAGAAGACAAACAATCTCACTTATACAATAATTAAGCTGGCTTATACTTATCTATCTTTGTGCGGTTCTTGGTCCTTCACTTTTATGCAGCCGTAGTACTCTCTCCTGCGGCACCTATACTCCACTTAGCAGTTGTTCCAGCTCACTGCACCTCCTTTTCACTCAGCTTCCAGCTCCTGCTAAAGAAAAAGAAAAAGAAAAAAAAAAACACCCCTCACACATGCACTATCACAGCCCCTCTGCTACTTTAAGTAAGAGACCCTCTCACTCACAAGGTCAGACCCTTGCAGCCTCACCAGAAGTTTAATGGTACTGCAAATGTGTGTTCCTGATTGTGTATTATAAAACTCACCTTTTTCTGTATTCTAACTCACCTTTTTCTGTTACCAACTCACACTTACAAATCCAAGCAGCACTTTAAAATACAAGCCCTTACAAAGAGCAAGCTCCAAAGAGTCTAATCACTGATTATATAGGCTCAGCCAGCTGCTTTAGTCAGCCCCTACTCCTCCTGATTACTCACACCTGATTCAACCCCCTCCCTCTTGCTTTTCACCTCACACTTTTTTATTATTTTTTCCCTCCAAAAAACCCCCCCACTACAGATACAAACACAAAAAAAACCCCAGTATAGATACAAACAATCAGATTCAGATTAACTTTCTCTCACAATAATCGGAACTCACCTTTTTCTGTTACCAACTCACACTTACAAATCCAAGCAGCACTTTAAAATACAAGCCCTTACAAAGAGCAAGCTCCAAAGAGTCTAATCACTGATTATATAGGCTCAGCCAGCTGCTTTAGTCAGCCCCTCCTCCTCCTGATTACTCACACCTGATTCAACCCCCTCCCTCTTGCTTTTCACCTCACACTTTTTTATTATTTTTTTCCCTCCAAAAAACCCCCCCACTACAGATACAAACACAAAAAAACCCCCAGTATAGATACAAACAATCAGATTCAGATTAACTTTCTCTCACAATAATCGGAACTCACCTTTTTCTGTTACCAACTCACACTTACAAATCCAAGCAGCACTTTAAAATGCAAGCCCTTACAAAGAGCAACTTGTCGTAAAGCTGCAATAGATACTGAGCTCGGCAGCACCCCCAAGGAACCCTAACTCCGTTGTCTCACCCTCGTTGTCAGCCTACGCCTGCATGACTATGGTTTCTTGGGCCCACGGCAGCCGCGTTTGAAGGGCGGATTATGTCTGCCCAACTCCGATGCCCCCCGGTCTTAGTTGGAGACAAGGCGTAGACTGAGATGGGGCAATGACAAGGGGAACCTCTAACTAAAGAAGGAAGTACCCAGTTAGGGGTGCTACAGAACTTAAATAAAGTATGTGCGGCGCAGCCACCAAGACAAAAAAGACAACTCAGGCAGTGCTGTCCACACGCCGACACAACACTGTTGTAAACCGGCGAGGATAGCATATGCAGAACCCTCTGCAGATAAATCCAAAGTAAAATAACAAGTAGCTACGGCCTAAGCTGACGGACGCGGCAAAGCCGCTACTCACAAAATTGGTACAAATACTGGCAAACAGACAGGAACCCCCAAAGTAGCTGACACAGGCTCTCAGGACCGGAGGACAGGCAGAGTTCCAATGACAGACCAGTGGACACCAAGGAACAGGATACGAGATCAGGAACAGACAAAGCCACTGGACTTCTGGACAGGAACGCTTCAAGGCAGGATACTGGATCAGACACTGGATCAGACACAGGCCTCCTGGACAGGAATGCTTCAAGGCAGGAAGCAGCTAGACAGAAGCTAACACCAGCGTCTGTGTAATGCACTGAGACAGAATATAACAAGGATTTCTTCCAATCACAGCAGGGACCCTAATTAATTATGTCGTGCAGCTGCCCTGCTGTACGACTCCAAACTGACAAGTGCAATTAACAGACAGGTGAGGCTAAACACATGGAAAAAGGCTGCAATTACACAGACTCACCACCGGCGGCCAACAAGAGTCTTTCTAAACCAGAGCAAATGAAATCCTGGCCTCAAGAGAACTATAACATAAAATACATAAACGGAAAGCAAACAGGAATGAACCAATACTTCTGGTTCATAACAATACCCTCTCCTTAAGGGTGGACTCCGGACACCCCATGACACCCACGGGGAACAGAAACAGAAGTATAACATAAAATACATAACCAAAATGCAAAACAGGAATGAGCCACTGCCGTGGCTCATAACACCAGTGTAATAAACCCTGTTGTGTTGTAACTTTATTGATCAGATAATTAAGAATTGGCAATGCTAATGGATTTACAGAGATATGTAAATCTTTGAAGCTATGTGCCAGTGTAACTGGCATCATAGATTGTTACGTAAGATAGTAAAGTATTGGTGCATCATGTTAAAATAAATGAGTCCTATGCAGAGGAGAAAGTATGATTTGGGAGATACAGGTGGAGCCAAGTTCTTGTAGACAAATGGTGCCATCAAGTACTTGTAATTTAAACGAAAGTATAGATGTGTACACTAGTTCTACCCACTCAGGTATGCTTATGTGACACATCATCAATCAGACAGCAAAATTAATAACTGATTGTGTTGTCTGTGTCAAAGATTGTCTCCACCTGAGACTACAGGATATATACAGTCAGATGAAGCTAGGTTTCTTTATATGGGAATCAGAATCTGCAGTTGTATCCTGGGAGAAGCAGCCAGCCGATGCAATGCTTGGCAAAAATATGCAGGATTAGTAAAGCGATTGAGCAAGGAAAATTAAGCTGGAAAGTGCATACAAAGTGATCTGAAGCAGAAACAGTCTGGAAGAGAGAAGGCTGGTAACTGAGGGATGACAACATTGAGAACATTTGTATTTCAACTTTTATTTCCATATTCTCTGTATTAATAACATACCTGATCTGCTTCTACATATATCATATTCAAGTATGTAATTCTACTAGTAGAATAACTACACTTCTCATTTTATGACCAATACAGAGCAGTCACTACATTTCTATTATACACACTTGGCTTGTGTGTGATATTATATAGCTTTATTATCCATCATTTCCTGGACAAGACATGTCTCTTAGCATAAATGAAGATACTTCATAACTAGCAAAACTAAGACATGACTTCAGCAATATCACAGACATTCATAGCAAAGGCAGTCATTCTGTTTCTGCTAGTCTAATTCTTTTACCTACCAGACTTTTATGCACTATAATGGGAAGCAACTTTGTAACTGACAAACCATGCTGCGCTGCCAGGGGTACAAACATGCATGCAGGGCAAATACTAGCTGCTGTTGTATGTAGCCCACAAAAGTTTTATTTTTACACTGCTATTACATTAGAGATGCCCCTTCCAAATCATAATCTCTGCACATGTTACATCTGCCCCACCTGCAGCACAGCATGGTTTGCCCACGTGCAGTTACTTGCTCAGTTCTGCTTTGCTCCCAACTCAGCATCAGCCCCAATATGTCAAATTCTTCCCTGTAGAAAATTTCACATATAACAAACCAAAATTTCAAGTTATTGTACTGTCCACTTTCAGACAACCCCTTCTCTAAATGAATATGACCCACTCCCTCATGCCGCCAACCATAGCATTTGTAGGGGTCCTCAGGGAGCCTCCATCCCACTTAAATGATGATAGGAGCTGGTTAACTCTTAATCATGTTTATTTTCCCTACTGTTTCCAGGCAAGAAAATAAACTACAGTCAATCCATAGTTCTTCAATAGAGCTCTATTATAGAACTATGGACAAATTGATAACGAGCATCAAGAGCAGAGGCAATCTGTTCTGGAAACGCTGCAGGCACGGACATGGATTTAAGGGTCCAATACACCTAACTGCAAAAGAGGTGGAAGATAATGGCTTTGGTTGCTATTAAGTGTGAGGGAAGTGGTTTTGGTTTGCTGTCTGGTATACTGTAAGATACTTCTGCTGCTGTCTCATACTGCCAGTAGCAGAAATCACAAAGCAACCTAATAAAATCTCCTTGGTGCTAGAGTACTAGGGTTACCACATTTTAATTTTCACATTTATGGACAGGTGGCATAAGAAGGCACCACCTGTTATTGACAGATTTTAAGCCTTTTTCTTAAACTGTGTACATTTGGGGCATAATTTTCAGTGAGGCATTGAGGGGTTATCAGGTCTGTTGTGGAGGGGGGGTCCCATTTGGGGCTTTATTTTCATTAATTAAATTAAATTTCATGAATTAGGGGGTTGTAAGGTCAAGTCAGGTCAGCTGGTTTGTATACAGGGAGAATGTAATGCCACCCGAGTTCGGTGGCCATGCAGGATGCCGGCTGAACTAGGATGCTTTTTTAAAGGGGCAATCACTTACAAGGCATGGTTTTTCCTTGCAAGTGATTGCCCCTTTAAAAAAGCATCCAAATTCAGCCGGCTTCCCTTACAGCCACTAGGGAGGTCAATCCCAGGCCTTTTTTTTCAGTCCCGGGTATCGGGATTGAATAATGATCAATCCCGGGATTCCCGGGATATCCAGGATTGGGTTGAAGATTTTAAAATTAAAATCTTCAGTGCACACCCTCCTTTCCCCGCCCAGCCCAGCCCAGCCCACAGAACTACTCACCATCCTAAGAGAGTGGGCAGGTTCACTTGCTGCAGGCTGTGGGTGGCGAGGTGCGGTCCAGGCAGCGCGGGCGGCTGGTGTCTGACTGCGCAGTGTGACCTCTGATTACACATCACGCTGTGCAGTGCACACAGCCAGGGGGAGTTGGGAGAAGGGAGCTGGTCACCATATGAGCCTCCTGAAGACGCTCAATGGCTGCCTGCCATTGAAAAAACAAGGGTGCTTTCTAATTCCGAAATGACCGGGATTGGAAGCTCCACTCCGGGGATTGAATCCCGGACAATTTTAGGCCTAAATCCTGGGATCCCACTGATCCCAATCCCAGGATTGGCCACCCTAACAGCCACGGAACTCGGACGGCAATACATCCAGCCCATATTGTTTTTAATTTATTTGTATTAAGTGAATAGTTAAATACAGCTACTTCCATAGCAGCTCTACCATGGTGTAATGTGTATAACGGGCTCAACCATAGTGTAACGTCTATAAGGGGCTCTCCTACTGTATGTGGCATAATGTGTATAAGGGGTACTACTGTGTGGTGTAATGTGAATTGGTACTATTCTGTGGCCACACACCTTCCCAATAAAGCCATTATTTACTTATTATTACCAGTAATTTATATACTGCACACATATTCTGCAGCGCTTTACAGAGAATATTTAGCCATTCACAACAGTCTCTGCCCCATGGGAGCTAACAATCTATGGGCCTAATTCAAACTGATCGCTGCTGCTGTAGCCTGATGCTCGCACACTCGATGAGACCCAGTTTGCCTGACTGACAGGTAGAGGCGGTCACGGGGTGGGTGCAAACGACGTTAGAACGCTGTTGGTGGGGCGTGGTCCGGACAACACAGGCGTGTCCGGACCATTGAGGGGGCGGGCTGTGGTGGCTGCATGACGTTAATTTTTGTTGGGAGCCAGTTAACCGACCAGTATATTATTGGATTGTGGGAAGAAACTGGAGTACAAAGAGAAAACCCACGCAAGCACGGGGAGAATATACAAACTGCACTGACCCTATTTTAAAGATGGGGAGCACCCAAAGGAAACTTTTGCCCTGAGCTCCACAAGGTCTAGAACTGGCCCTGTCACCAATTTAGGATTTTTAAATATTTTTTCTTTTCAAATGTAACATGCCACCATATGTTGGCTAGACCTCCAATTCAGTACAGGGAAAGTGGGGTGCCAAAATATACCCTTGCTCCGGGCACCATGGTGCCTAGCTACACCTCTGCCTGGGACCCCTGCAAGGGAGGTTGAGCTTTGCTGAATCCGATATGTAGGTTGCAGCCCTCTAACTGGGTTTCAGTGTATGGGCTCGGGGGCATGTAGACACTGAGGGTAGACAGTGAGACTGGTTAACATTGGGAGCATTGAAGTGTAGTCATCAAGAACAAGTCAGAATCAGTCAGGCAATGTGGAACAGGAAGCGAGTATTATTATTATTATTATTACATTTTATTTATAAGGCGCCACATGTGTTTCGCAGCGCCGTACAAAGGACAGTACAGGGGACAAAACATTGCATTACAGTAAATAAATAACAGAAGTAGAGTACAGGTAACAGAGCACCACACATTCTCAAGACATAGTACAGCTAAGATGTAAGTATTGAGGGAGTGATCATCGTACTACTAGAGGCTGGTGGTCATAGATGAAGATGAGCCTTTACTAGCAGGATAAAAATGGTCGTTGAGTAGGGGAGAGCTGTGAGTGAAATGTGTTGAGACTAGGGCTTAGATAACAAGAGGAAAGAGGGCCCTGCTCTGAAGAGCTAACAATCTATTGGGGAGGGGCGACAGACAGATGACAAGAGGTGCAGGCAAGCGGGAGGTAGCCTGATGGCAGTATGCAAGCAAAGCTGAGATGTTCACGGCATGAGGCAGGGGGTGGAGGCGCGGCTTCAGCTCTGGGTTATGCATTAGAAGGGTACGCTTTGATGAATAGGTGGGTTTTTAGAGCCCGTTTGAAGCTTTGCAAGGTTGGGGAGAGTCTAATGGAGCGGGGGAGTGCATTCCACTGAAGGGGTGCAGCACGTGCAAAATCCTGAACTCGTGCATGGGAAGCAGTGACCAGGGCGGTGGAGAGGCGACGGTCATTAGTCGACCGTAGGGGGCGGGAGGGAGTATGAAGGGAAAGGAGGTTGGAGATGTAGGGAGCAGTGGAATTAGAGATGGCCTTGTATGTGAGGGTGAGGAGTTTGAAGAGGATTCTGTAGGGGAATGGGAGCCAGTGTAGATTTTGTTGAAGGGGAGTGGCAGATGTGGTGCGGCGGGAGAGGAAGATAAGCCTAGCTGCGGAGTTCAGGACAGATTGGAGGGGAGCAAGATGGGAGCAAGCGAGGCCAGTGAGGAGGACATTGCAGTAATCAAGTCGTGAGATGACCAGTGAGTGGATGATGAGTTTAGTTGCACTCTGGGAGAGATATGGCCTGATACGAGCAATGTTGCGTAGCTGGAAACGACAGGATTGTGCCAGAGCTTGTATGTGGGGTGCAAAGGAGAGGGAGGAGTCAAGAGTGACGCCCAGGCAGCGGAGTTGGGGAACGGGGGAGATGGTGGTGTTGTCAACAATGATGGAGATATTGGTTGGGGGTGTTGCTCTGGATGGGGGGAAGATGATGAGTTCCGTTTTGTCCATGTTGAGCTTTAGAGAGCGTTCAGACATCCAGGAGGAGATTGCAGAGAGGCAGCTGGAAACCTGAGAGAGGACAGAGGGGGACAGATCAGGAGATGAGAGGTAGAGTTGTGTGTCATCAGCATAGAGGTGGTATTGAAGGCCAAATGAGTTAATGAGCGCACCCAGGGAAGAGGTATACAGGGAGAACAGAAGTGGTCCAAGGACAGAACCCTGAGGGACACCAACAGGAAGGATGGAAGGGTGTGAGGTGGTTCTTGAGGCAGACACAGAGAAGGAGCGGTTAGTGAGGTAAGAAGAAAACCAGTCAAGGACAGTGCTAGAGAGGCCAGCGTTTTGGAGTGTGCCGAGGAGGAGAGGATGATCTACGGTGTCAAAGGCAGCAGAGAGGTCCAGAAGGATGAGCAGAGAGAAGTGGCCCCTGGATTTGGCCGAAAGCAGGTCATTGGTGACTTTCACCAGGGCAGTCTCAGTTGAGTGGAGTGGGCGAAAGCCAGATTGTAGTGGATCGAGGATGGAGTTGTCAGAGAGGTAGCTTGTGAGACGGCTGTAGACTAGTCGTTCAAGTAATTTGGAGGCGAAAGGGAGAAGAGAGATGGGGCGGTAGTTAGTGGGTGATGAGGGGTCGAGGTTGGGTTTTTTGAGAATAGGTGAGACCAGAGCATGTTTGAATGGTGAGGGGAAGATGCCGGTGGAGAGGGACAGGTTAAAGAGGTGAGCAAGGTGGGAGCAGGCAGTGGGGGAGAGGGAGCGGAGAAGACGGGAGGGGAGGGGGTCCAGGGGGCAGGTGGTAGGGGGGGAGGATAAGATGAGGGAGTGGACTTCCTTTTCTGAAGTCGGATGGAAGGAGGACAGGGTGGGATAGATGGAGGGGAGGGATAGAGGGGGCAGGGGGGTAGCAGAGGGGTGACGGCGGGAGATGTAGAATCAGATCAGTGGAATAGATGAAGTCAGAATAAGGAAATCACTAGGAGATGTACCAGCGGAGGAAACAAGGAGAATCATCAGACGAACCATATGAGAACATAGATTTAAAAAAACGCTGGCACAAAGGTATGGAGCCTAAGAGTCTGGTACTTGAACAGTGCTCAGAGGCATTGTCCGACTGGGTCATGAAGGGCCCATTAGGGGATGCAGTGGTAGGGGCCCTAGCTTAATGGATGTGACCAGCCACTAAAGAGGTACTTGGTCAACCATTAGAGAGGACCACCCACATTGTATTGGCAAGAGGCTTGAGCAGATGGTGATACTGCATGTAGGGCTGTTCTTTCTTTGTCACCTTACCTTTTAAAAATGAATAAAGCTGAACCATTCACCAGTAATTTGTTTCTGTGTCTTTATTATACTGTAGATACGTTTATATTGTTTTACCTGTGTATGAATGTAGGCAAGATTAGCCAATAGAGAGTTTAAATCAAAGCTCTTTATATTGAGATAAAATGGAGGGCTCATATGATTTTGTTATGGAGCTGTTATAATTTTCATTAACATCATGTATATAGACAGAAGTTTTACACCAGAACGTTCACTTAGCTCCAGTGAGACCCATGTTAAGCATAGTGCATACTGTTGTACAGTTGCTTAGGTGAATAGTGGACTATAAAAACTCACCATTTAAAGGACAGAGGTGGGTGTTGGACAGTCTTAACACTGTTGTCCTGCAGTAGTAGTTCAATGAAGGAGTGTCCGCTTTTCATCTGGCTGTTCAGTATCATGAAACATGGACATTTTGGTGCCCTGGGACAGAAAAAGCAATGGTGCAACACCCCCCTCCCCCATATAAGAGGGACATGAGGCATAATGGCGCCCAGTGAAATCACTTGCTATGATACCCCTTTCCATATCTATAGAACACATATATTAACACAAGACACTCACAAGAAAATGGATTTATACACCATTCCTCATATACCAACATGTATGCACTTAATTTGAGAGCTCTTTGTCATTTAGTTACATTATCCTTTATTTTATATCAAACATTTCTTAGCAATCATACTCAGGATCTTCAGTCACATCCTCCTTTATTCGAAGCACACTGTAGTGTTAAAGCCTATTTCATATCGGAATGGGCATATTGACAAATGGTACTGTTAAAATTGTATGATGTCTTATGTATATTCTGAAAAATTTTCTTTCATCCTGGTTGACAAATCACAAGCCTGTAATTAACTAGTCAGGGTCTGCTATAAGCCATTTGGTTGTAAGGAAGTGAATGTTTGCTCTTATAGGCGACACTTCTTCACAAATGAGACAACAAAACTAGGCAGATGACAAGTTTTTTTGAAGACAAGGGAAAGTGCTCATAAGGGATTTCCTGCCATTGCTGGGCTGGTCATTCACCATGGGGCCTTCTGACATACTATGTTGTGAATTCTCTGTAGCCCCTACTTCTCTGTTAGGGAAACCCTGTGTTAAGAGCACAAACAAGACAAAGGGTGTGTCTGTAGCTGATTCATTGTCATTCGCTTCAGGTAGCCATACGGAAAGGATGGCCTACCTCCATCAGGTCAGTCCTTACTCTAAGCAATGTTTGATTCCGAAAAGGTGGTACTTGAACTGTGATTTTTTCCCCTCTTTATTTACTTTGAAATTGTCTGTATTCTGTGTAATTTTAAATAATCATATACTCTTTGTAATTCATTTTGTAACTGTAAGCTTTGACGTTATTCCTGAAATTAAAACTTAATTTTAGTTCTTATACTCTGTGTTCTTAGACCTACAACCTTGTGAGGCACATGCTACTGATTTTTAATGAGTAAGGGGGTAATTCAGAGTTGATCGCAGCAGCAAATTTGTTAGCAGTTGGGCAAAACCATGTGCACTGCAGTGGGGGCAGATATAACATGTACAGAGGGGGTCATTCTGACCCATTCGCGCAAAGCGGTTTATCGCTGCGGTGCGAACGGGAGCAGAATGCGCATGCGCGGCGGCCGCAGTGTGCGTGTGCGACGTTGCCCAGCGACAGGGGTCGGCGACAGAGCCGACCGCTAAGAAGATTGAGGCGTTCCAGGGCGGATCCGGACCGTTTGGAGCTGTTTTTGGGGAGTGGGGAGTAAAACGCAGGCGTGTCCAGGAGAACGGAGGGCGGAGGAGCGACGTCAAAGCCATCGCACAGGGTAAGTAGGTATAGGCCTAGTCTAGTTTTGCTTGAATTTTTTTTAGCTTAGCAGGGCTGCACAAGCGATTGCAGCCCTGCTAAGCTAAAATACACTCTCCCATAGGCGTGTGCTAGTTGATTGCAGCAGCAGCAAAAGTTGCTGGCTGTGATTAACTCGGAATGACCACCAGAGAGAGTTAGATTTGGGTGGGGTGTGTTCAAACTGAAATGTAAATTGCAGTGTAAAATTAAAGCAGCCAGTATTTACCCTGCACAGAAACATCATAACCCACCCAAATCTAACTCTCTCTGCAAATGTTATATCTGCCACACCTGCACTGCAAATGGGGCCTAATTCAGACCTGATCGCTAGGCTGCGTTTTTGTACAGCGGGTGATCAGGTCTAAAATGCGCATGCGTATGCAGGCGTGTCGCACGGGTACAAAGTGGATCGCCGCTCAGCGATGTGTTTGTGCGAAGGATCCGTTGGCACGGGCGTTCGCAAGAAGATTGACAGGAAGAGGGCTTTTGTGTATGGTAACTGACCGTTTTCTGGGAGTGTTTGGAAAAACGCAGGCGTGTCCAAGCCTTTAGACAAGAAAAACAAAAGGGATTTTTCCCACGCACTCTGCTGGCTGTTAGTAAGAAATACTATATACTATGTAATAATAGAAAATTTAGAGCTCTTCGTTACATATGTTTTGCAAAAGATATGATAAGCCTCCAGGCCACTTCACGGCTGCTCTATTACTGGAGGTCCCTAACTAAGCATAAGTCCAGGGCTTGGACCCCACAAAGTTGGCTCAGGCCCAACCACCCTAGGGCAGCACACCATTGAGATACTAAAGTGTTAATATGTGTTAAGAAAGAAGCAGAAGCTATGGGTTAGAAAGTGCTACAAAAATAAGGGTGTTAATAAAATACTCCAAAGAGTAATATTAGTGGAAAAATAGGAGTGTTATATAAGTGTTAAATAAATAATATGGCATGCTACCCCAAGGTAGCCCAGTAACACCAGACCTGGGGGTACCACTCCCCAAACTCAAACACAGCATCATAATAATAATAATAACATCCACTATGGGTCATACAATTGCTTAATGTACGGCCACATGATAATGGCACATACAAAACATATCCAGATTGAGAGCTAGCATACCTGGAGGCACCCCTGTATCCTCCAAATGGCACCACAGGACCCAGCATGCCCTCCTAATGCTGGCTCCATCTATGCCTCTCTGAACTGCAATAAATAGTGGCAAACTGCTCTAATCAAGCTGGTAACAATCCTCAGGTGCTGCGGGAGGGGGTTACTCTAGACAAGAAAAACAAAAGGGATTTTTCCCACGCACTCTGCTGGCTGTTAGTAAGAAGAACTATATACTATGTAATAATAGAAAATGTAGAGCTCTTCGTTACATATGTTTTGCAAAAGATATGATAAGCCTCCAGGCCACTTCACGGCTGCTCTATTACTGGAGGTCCCTAACTAAGCATAGGTCCAAGGCTTGGACCCCACAAAGTCGGCTCAGGCCCGACCACCCTAGGGCAGCACACCATTGAGATACTAATGTGTTAATATGTGTTAAGAAAGAAGCAGAAGCTATGGGTTAGAAAGTGCTACAAAAATAAGGGTGTTAATAAAATACAACAAAGAGTAATATTAGTGGAAAAATAGGAGTGTTATATAAGTGCTAAATAAGTAATATGGCGTGCTACCCCAAGGTAGCCCAGTCACACCAGACCTGGGGGGTACCACTCCCCAAACTCACACACAGCATAATAATAATAATAATAATAATAATAATAATAATAATAACATCCACTATGGGTCATACAATTGCTTAATGTACGGCCACATGATAATGGCACATACAAACATATCCAGATTGAGAGCTAGCTTACCTGGAGGCACCCTTGTATCCTCCAAATGGCACCACAGGACCCAGCATGCCCTCCTAATGCTGGCTCCATCTATGCCTCACTGAACTGCAATAAATAGTGGCAAACTGCTCTAATCAAGCTGGTAACAATCCTCAGGTGCTGCGGGAGGGGGTTACTCTAGACAAGAAAAACAAAAGGGATTTTTCCCACGCACTCTGCTGGCTGTTAGTAAGAAGAACTATATACTATGTAATAATAGAAAAAATCCTGGGCTACTCAGAGACTGCACAAAATCTGTTTGTACAGCTCTGCTACACATGTGTTCGCACACTTCCAAAGCGAAAATACACTCCCCTATGGCCGTCGACTATGCGAATGCAGGACTGCAAAAAAACCCTAGGGAGCGATTAGGTTTGAATTAGCCCCATGGTTTTGCCCAACTGCTAACAAATTTGCTGCTGCGATCAACTCTGAATTACCCCCTATATACTGTGAACCAAAGGCCCGATGTTGGAGGAGTTCCTTCCTAGATTTATCCCATTGGTGGTGGCAGACCAATATACTTTATTGTTAGGATAATTTTCAAAACACCAATGTCCCGACTACCTGACTTGGAAGGAGTTTTGAGGGTCGATGCGATTGTGACACAGACATTTAAAAATACTGTCAAACCCTGCTTTGAACCCATGACCTTCCATGTTGCTATCAAACACTTTACTCATGTAGCTATTTGGGAGGAATAATTCTACTTGATTCTGGAAGCTGGATCACAACTCCAGCTTTCCTGCCAATGCCCATTTTTCCTCTCCAAAGCACCGCTGAGGATAGGTTTAAGCTGCATAGAAAAGATTAGGTTTAGCAGCAGTGAGAAGTTTAAGGTAAATCTGTGATCAGGAACTCTTCTTAGTGTCATTAATAAGATAATAATACGCAAGAATTTGTTCATATTGTAATGTGTTATAATAAACCATGAAGTTTACTTAGATATACAGTAGATCTGGTAAATGTCTCAGAGGGGGTTGGGGCCCAGTCAAGAGCATAGCCAGAATATTGTGGGCCCCGTAGCACCATTTTGAAGGTGCATAAATGTTACTATTTAGCCCACTATTTTCTAGCTATGTCTTTGTTTCCAAAGAAAATAAGTTATTGCTACGCATTCAGTATAGTCTCATAAACAATTTATTCATTGGCAAAATCTCTGCGTATTGATAACTTAAATGTCACAGCAAAATAATAAAATTATACAACGGATGCTAACATTTTCACAAATGACACCGTAGAGAACTATTCATCTTGCTATTTAGTCTTCCAAACTATAATAAATCAAATATAAAAGTTCAAGTAGGAAACATCAATCAATATTAATTCATTTATACCTTGAAATCTTGAAATTCATGAACACTATATACTATAATTAACTTTTGCATTATAATTGTCTTTTATACATACAGAAATACTCCAGTGAAACTTTAATTACACATCATGCAAATTACGATGTAACAATTATGCCAGTTAACGAGAAAACCACAGTAATCCTGCATTACATTGCCATTTAAATCCCTCTTTTTATAGACTATTGGGGCTTATTTTATTCGCTCTCCTTACCCTCATCTCACCGCATTTTCCTTCCCTATACCTCCCATGTGACCACTTCCTTTGTCAGCTAACATAACTGCATGTGTTAAACAGACTCTCTATGCTTGCAGATAATGATACTGGATCTGGCACTGTTTGTGCTATAATAAAAGCTACCACTATATGTAACGTATAAGAGGACTATTTTCCAGTGCTAACCACTTTACCTTCTGTCTCGCTGTATTAGTCTCACATTAAAACTAGAAGCATTGTTGTTATGGCAGAAAGCACCTCACTTATCAGTTACTATTATGTTTGATGTCATATGGAGCATGTTATATAAATATGTACTAGTGCGTAGTAGTGTAGCGACTGATGAGTGATGCCCAGCTATTTCTGACTAGGCTGTGGGAAGGCAGACTCATAGCTTTAGGTTCCTGAGCCAAACAAGGGATCTAGAGATAAAAACTAGACTTAATCAATGCTACACCTAGGGACAACGTAGAATAAACTGACATTAAGTGTATAGCACTGGCTTACTGACACACTGGACCTCATTCCGGTCAGTTTGTATCCGCTATGCATGGCACAAAGTACTGATTATTGGCAGGCAGACTGGCATCAGACTGTCAGGAAGCATCAGCGATAGTATCACCAACCAAGTCTGAATTAGCCTATTGTGTGTAACTATATTAACCTACCCTGTATAGGGTTCTACTACGATATGCCGGTGCTTTGGATCCCAGCGCATAGCATACTGGCGCCGGGATCCCGACTGCCGGCATGCAGGCAGCGGGGTGAGCACAAAAGAGCCCCTTTGCGGGCTTGCTACGCTCGCCGCGATGCGGGCACGGTGGCCCGCTACACATGCTGCGCTATTTATTCTCCCTCCAGGGGTAACATAGTAACATAGTATCTGAGGTTGAAAAAAGACAATTGTCCATCGAGTTCAACCTATTTGTGGTGTCCTCTGCATGATGATTTGACTAAATAGTAACTATAATGCATGACTATGCACCATACCCCTGGATATCCTTATCCAATAGGAATTTATCTAACCCATTCTTAAAGGTGTTGACAGATTCCGCCATTACAACTCCCTCGGGCAGGGAATTCCAAACACGTATTGTCCTTACCGTGAAAAAGCCTTTACGCCGTATTGTGCGGAATCTCCTCTCCTCTAACCTGAGCGAGTGTCCACGAGTCCTCTGTGTTGATCTAACCAAAAACAGGTCCCGCGCAAGCTCTGAGTATTGTCCCCTTATATATTTGTAGATGTTGATCATATCCCCTCTTAGTCTCCGCTTTTCCAATGTAAACATGCCTAGTCTTTCAAGCCTTTCCTTGTATTCCATCGTCTCCATGCCCTTAATTAGTTTGGTCGCCCTCCTTTGTACCTTTTCAAGCTCCAGGATATCCTTTTTGTAGTACGGTGCCCAGAACTGTACACAGTATTCAAGGTGTGGCCTCACTAGTGATTTATATAATGGGAGTATAATACTCTCGTCCCTAGCATCAATACCCCGTTTTATGCATGCTAATATCTTATTAGCCTTCTTTGCTGCAGTCCTACTTTGGGTACTACTGCTTAGCTTGCTATCTATGAGGACACCTAAGTCCTTTTCCAGTACAGAATCCCCTAGTTTTACCCCATTTAGTAGGTAGGTGTAATTTTTGTTCTTGTTACCACAGTGCATTACCTTACACTTGTCTGTGTTGAAGCGCATTCTCCATTTGGCTGCCCATGCTTCTAATTTAACTAAGTCGTTCTGAAGAGACTCGGCATCCTCCTCTGTATTTATAGCCTTACACAATTTGGTATCATCTGCAAAAATTGACACCATGCTCTCTAGACCTTCTGTTAGGTCGTTAATGAAAATATTGAACAATAGCGGTCCTAATACTGAGCCTTGCGGCACACCACTTAGCACTTCAGTCCAAGTTGAAAAATATCCATTAACCACAACGCGCTGCTTCCTATTATCTAACCAGTTTTTGACCCAAGTGCATATTGTGCTTCCTAGCCCTGATTCTTGTAGCTTGTATATAAGTCTCATGTGTGGTACAGTATCAAACGCTTTGGCAAAGTCTAAAAAGATTACATCCACGTCTTTACCCTGATCTAGGTTTGCGCTTACTGTTTCATAAAAGCCAAGTAAGTTGGTTTGACAGGATCTGTCCTTCATAAACCCATGTTGATTCCTTTTAATGACCTTATTGGTTTCAAGGAACTTCTGAATACTATCTCTTAGAATACCTTCCAATACTTTCCCCACTATAGATGTAAGACTAACTGGTCTATAATTACCTGGTTCAGCTTTACTTCCCTTTTTGAATATAGGCACTACTTCCGCTATACGCCAGTCTTTGGGAACCATACCTGATATAACTGAATCCTCAAAGATCAGAGATAGCGGTTTTGCCAGTTCAGAGTGAAGCTCCATTAGAACCCTTGGATGAATACCATCGGGCCCTGGTGATTTATTAATCTTTAAATGTTTTAATCGGTGACAGACTACTTCCTCGCTTAAATAAGTACCTATCAGTGTGATATTGTCCTTATTGAGATTGTGTGTCAGTCCCTGAATTGGGTCCTCTCTAGTGAATACTGTTGAAAAAAACTCATTTAGTGTGTTCGCTATGTCATTATCATTTTTGCTTAAGACTCCCAACGTGTCCTTCAAAGGGCCTATACTCTCCTTTTTTAATCTCTTGCTATTGATGTATTTAAAGAATTTTTTGGGATTTGCTTTGCTTTCCTTTGCTACTAGTTTTTCAGTTTCTACTTTAGCCGCTCTTATTTCCTTTTTGCAATTTTTGTTGCATTCCTTATAGTGCTGAAATGACTCTGCTTCCCCGTCAGATTTGTATTTTTTAAATGCTCGCCTTTTCTTGCCCATAAGTTCTTTAATCTTTTTGTTAAGCCACATCGGTTTATGATTTTTATTCCCTTTTTTGCTACTCATAGGAATATATTTGAGTGTATTTTTAGCTAGCTGGAATTTTAGTACCTCCCATTTCTCCGTAGTATTTTTTCCTAAAAACAAACCTTCCCATTCAATATCCCTGAAAAATACCCTCATCATTTCAAAATTTGCTTTGCTAAAATTTAAAGTCCTAGTTGAGCCAGTATAGGGCTGTTTGTAGAAACTGATATTGAATGTGACCATATTATGGTCGCTGTTTCCTATGGGTTCCCCTACTATAATACCCGATACCAAATCCCCATTGTTTGTTAATACCAGGTCTAAGATTGCATTGTACCTAGTTGGTTCCTCAATTAGTTGGACTAGGTAGTTATCATTTAGTGTGTTTAAAAACATACTGCCCCTAGCAGTATCACATGAATCGTTTTTCCAGTTTATCTCTGGATAGTTAAAATCTCCCATCACTACTATGTCTCCTACTCCTGCTGCTTTTTCAATTTGCTTTAGTAACAATTCATCATCAGATGCGTTGATACCAGGCGGCCTATAGCATACACCCAATACTAACTTTTTTGTTCCTTTTTCCCCGCATGCAATTTCTACCCATAGTGTCTCAACAGTGTCTACAGTACCCTCCTGAGTATCTTCCCATATATTAGGTTTTAAAAACGGCTTTACGTACAGACACACCCCTCCACCCTTTTTATTTAGTCTGTCTCTCCTAAACAGTGTATAGCCCTCTAGATTGACTGTCCAGTCATGAGATTCATCCCACCAAGTTTCAGTAATGCCTATAATATCATACTGTTTGCTTGCTGCAAGTATTTCTAGTTCACCCTTTTTACCAGTAATGCTTCTGGCGTTTACATACATACAACTAAGATAAGTATTTTCCCTTGCATTAGGGACATCTTTCACCTTATGTGGCAAGGATGACCTGTAATCGTCATTGGTTAGTGCTTTGGTAAAATCCCTTTTAGTACCCATGTTAATAACCTTACTGCCTGCTCTTACCCTCCCCCCAACTTCTCCCCCATTTTGTTTACTACCGCCATCCCCACTATTCTCACTGCATGACCCGTAGTTTTTAGCTAAACCCTCCCCCCAGGCTCCTAGTTTAAAATCTCCTCCAACCTTCTAACCATCCTTCCCCCCAGCACCGCTGCCCCCTCCTCAGTCAGGTGCAATCCGTCACGACAAAAGAGATGGCGTCTGACTGAGAAGTCCGCCCAGTGTTCCAGGAACACAAACCCCTCTTTCCTGCACCAATCCCTAAGCCACACATTTACCTCCCTAATCTCCCTCTGCCTCCCTGGACTAGCGCGTGGCACGGGTAATAATTCCGAGAATATTACCTTAGATGTCCTTGCCTTCAGTTTCTTTCCTAAGTCCCTATAATCTTTCTTAAGGACATCCCACCTTCCGCTAACTTTGTCATTGGTGCCAACGTGCACCAAGACCGCCGGGTCTTTGCCAGCCCCTCCCAACAATCTATCTACCCGGTCCGCGATGTGCCGTACCCGAGCACCCGGGAGACAACAGACTGTACGGCGATCACGGTCCCGGTAGCAGATTGCCCTATCTGCCTTCCTGATGATAGAATCCCCTACCACCACCATTTGACTAGGTACCTCTCTATCTTTTATCCCAACCGCGCCAGAGGGACCGCACCTCTGGATGCTAGAGGGAGCGGTCTCCTCCGGCACCGTCATTTCTTCGCTATCATCCTCAAGTGTCAAGAGGGAGAATAGTTGTCGATATAGCGGCTGTCGGGATCCCAGCGCCGGTATGCTGAGCGCCAGAATCCCGACAGCTGGCATATCAAATGCCTCCCCTGTATAGCACTGGCATACTGACACATTTTGTGTAACTATAGCAGCCTAACCTGTATAGCACTGGCTTACTGACACAATTTGTGTAACTATAGTAGACTACCCTGTATAGCACTAGCTTACTGACACATTGTGTGTAACTATAGCAACACACTCATCCTAAACATTAACCCTAATACCCAAACCCAACACTAACCCTATACTTCATTTTGGTATTATAAACAACTATTAAACATTATTGATACGTAACCCCAGATTTCCCGGATACCAGTAGCAAATTTCCCATTAGGCACGTGAGGCACTAGGGGCGGCACTTGGATACTTGTGTTGATCCTGTCAGACCAAAAAGTACCACTAGCTGCAAAATATTTCTACTGTACTGAGTGTAAATGGATAGGACATGCACATACTGCCCCTGTAAGCTGTTGCACTTAGTAAATATGTATACATAATTAAAATTAAAAAAGGTCACAGTTGCTTTTTTTATTACTCTATTAAATTAGCTATCATAAACCAATAAAAATAATAAAATTAGGCAGGCGGGGGGCGGCCGTTACTGTTGTGCCTAGGGGCACCCTCACCCCTAAATCTGCCCTTGTCGGACATCTCATTATTTGGTAAGAAACTAATATCATCGCTACAGCTTCCTTTTTCACAGAAAGTCGACGATCAACTATCTGAGACTTGTAAGAACCCAGATAAACGCTTTCAAATGCCTATGCGGTTTCTAACGAATTTTCCCTTATCAACGTCTATGATGGAAAAATGGGAAAATCCTCCGAGGGAGGATTCATCTATGTCCAGATTGTCCAAGAAGACGGCATTGTCAGCCCAGGTGTCACATCTCTAAAGGACCCATTATACAGAAAAGTGGAGACTACGTTGAAGTCTATATATATATATGGCGGCAGGAGTGTCGCTCAGACCAACACTGGTCAGTTCCTGGGTGAGTAAAGCAGTGGAACACTAGGCATAAAGCTTGTCAAGGACTTGCAGTCAGGTGTTCTGATGGACAAATTAATTGTCCTAGCGGAACACATCAGAGAATCTGAAACTTATTTAGGTGAGGTTGCGAGAGACATTGGACAGGTCAATCCTAGAATTTCAGCATCTGCTATCACAGCCAGAAAGGCATTGTGGCTGCATGCATGGCAGAGTCTAAGAGGTCGGAAAAAGCACTTAGGTTTACAGTAGGTTCACTTTGGCAAAGAATTGGATAAGTGGATATCCCAGGCTACTGGAGGAAAGTCCGCTTTTCTACCAACGCCACCTCTACAGCAAAGAAGTTCCTATATGGGCTCCTTTTGAATGCCACAGGCCTTTTGGAGCAGAGGAAATACTATTGAGAGGGGTAGAGGCCATGGAGCCGGGAGCCAAAACCTTTGGAAAAGACTGTGGCATGACAGGCTTCTTCCCCACCTGGGATCTTTTACGGGGGGTGGAGGCGCCTTCAAAAATTTCAGGAGGCCTGGTTCCGCTTGTCCAAGGATTCGCAATCTAATATCCAAGGGGTACAAATTAGATTTTGAAATTTCTCCGCCAGTTCGGTTATTCACAACAGGTTTACCAGTAACATAGTACAATAGGATAGCCCTTTAGAGGGCGATATAATCTCTTGTGAACTCAGCTGTATTGATGCTTGTACCAAGCCACAAGAGGGGACAAGGCTACTATTCAAATTTGTTTACAGTTCCAGAACCGGACAGATCGGTGAGACCAGTCCTAAACCTAAAGTCCTTAAATCAGTTTTTGGCTTACTACCTATTGAAGATTTAATCAATCAACTCAGGCATTGCAAGTCTAGAGCCCAAAGAGTTTCTTATATCCCTGGATAGAAAGAATGCGTACCTCCACAGCCCGATATGGAAACTGCATCAGGCGTTCCTCAGGGTTGTGATGCCAGGATCATTTCCAGTTCAGAGCTTTACCATTCGGATTGTCCTCAGCTCCTCGAATTGCAGTCATGATTTCACATCTCAGATCCTTAGGGCTCACGATTATCCCATACCTAGATGACCTTCTCATCAAAGCTCCATCCGAGAGTCTTCTCCAGAAGCATGCGTTGCTCACATACAACATCTTAGTGCAGCATGGTTGGATAATCAACTTCAACAAATCCAACTTCCTGCCCTCCCAGTGTCTTCAGTTTCTGTGAATGATCCTATTCACGGTTGCGCAGAAGGTTTTCCTTCCGGAAGACAAGGTTCTGGGTGTTCAACTCATCGTTTGGAAGGTCGTCAGGACAAAGGTGGTATCGGTTCACTTGTGTATTCATCTGTTGGGGAAGATGGTTGTGGCCTTCGAGCTCTACAGTTCGATTGGTTTCATTTACAACCTTTCCAGCTGGACCTCCAAAACCAATGGTCGAGGTCTCATCTGCATGTCCACATGCTGATATGTTTAGCAGCCACACCTTTGGTGGCTGCAGATAAGCAATCTCACAGCAGGCAGGAGATTCAGAATGCGGGACTGTATTGGCTGATGACTGATGCCAGCCTCAGAGGTTGGGGAGTAGTGGTATTGGATTTTCCGGGGTTGTTGGTCAGAACAGGAATCCCTGCTGCCGATAAATGTGTTGGTACTGATAACAATCTACAATGCTGTATTGTAAGCCACCCACTTAATCCACTCAAGGGCGGTAAGAATACAGTCAGACAACACAATAGCTGTCGCTTACGTCAACAAACAGGACAGACCCCGAAGTCGCCTAGCCATCAGGAAAGTGTTGCAGATTCTGACATGGGCCAAGCACAATGAGGTAATTCTTTCTGCAGTGTTTATCCCGGGTGTGGACAACTGGGAGGTCGAGTATCTGAGTCGCCAGGACCTTCACCAAGGAGAATGGGCTCTTCACCTGGAAGTGTTCAGAGCATTTGTTTGGCATTGGGGTTGCCCACAAGTGGACCTCATGGCATCAAGGATAAATCAACAACTTCCTTGGTATGTGTCCAGAATATGGGATCTGCAGGCCGAAGCATTGGATGCTCTCACGGTCCCCTGGCCATATGACCTTGTTTACCTGTTTCCACCATTTCCTCTTCTCCCTCAAGTTCTCAAGAGGATCAAGAGAGAGTCGGCCAGGGTAATTTTGGAAGCCCCAGATTGATCTTGGAGGGCCTGGTTCTCAGATCTGCGTGCACTTCTCACAGACGATCCATGGTCGCTACCATTATGTCAAGACCTATTAAAATAGGGGCCATTCCTTCACCCCGATTTACAGCAGCTGTGTTTAATGGGGTGGCTGTTGAGGCTGCCATCTTGAGGCATCAGGGAATACCAGAGTCAGTCATTCCCACAATGTTACGGCCAATAAAACCTGTTATGGCTGCGCATTATCATCACATTTGGTGGCCATATGAGGGTGATTTATGAATACCCGTGTTAGGCAAGACAATTTTTTTATTGGGAATATTTTTATTTATTTTTCAACAGCTCAATACACTTGGCCCAACGATATTTCATCTTTTTCAAGCCCTCCAAAAAATAGGATTTGTTGAACTCTGTGAAATAGGATTCAGTTTCGGCGATGACCTCCTCGTTCAATGCGAATCTCTTTCCGCCGAGCCATTTTTTTCATATTTGGAAACAGGAGGATGTCGCAGGGGGCCAAATCTGGAGAATACGGTGGATGCGGCAGCAATTCGAAGCCCAATTCCACCAATTTTGCTGTGGCAACATGGGATGAGTGTGCCGGCGCATTGTCGTGGTGGAACAGCACTTTTTTTTCGCCAAGTGGGGCCATTTTCTCTTCAATGCGTCATCGAATTCTTCCCAATAATTGAGCATAATACTGCCCTGTGATCGTTCTTCCCTTTTCCAAATAGTCAATGAAGATTATGCCTTTCGAATCCCAGAAAATGGTGGCCATGACCTTTCCGGCCGATGGACCTGTCTTCGCCTTCTTTGGTGCACATTTCACCGGGTAAAGTCCACTGTTTTGACTGTTCCTTAATTTCTGGCGTGTAGTGATGGATCCATGTTTCACTTTCATCAACAGTCACGAAACAGCGCCGAAACTCCTTCGGATTGCGCTTAAACAGTTCTAAACACTGCTTCGAAGTGGTCATTCGATTCCGCTTGTTGTCCACAGGGAGCAAATGCGGCACCCATCTTGCCGATAGCTTTGTCATGCCCAAATGTTCATGTAGGATATTCTGCACACATTCAAATGAGATGCCTACGATCTCAACAATCTCACTGATCTTTACTCGTCGGTCTGCTAATATGATATCATGGATTTTGTTGACCATTTCATCCGTAGTCACCTCAATTGGGCGACCTAGATGCTCTTCATCGAGGACGGATGTACGACCACGCTTGAATTAATTGAACCAATATCTGATGGTTGTCATCGAAGGTGAAAGGTCCCCATTAATGGCTTCCAACTTTTCTTTGATTTCCTCACACATCTTCCCATCCAGAAACAAGAATCTAATCATCGATCGGTACTGAACTTTCTCCAGTTAGTAAAAACTCAAACTTGCTCACTTCCAACAGCTACTAAAACAAAAGTACACAATGAATTTATCTGAAATTCTGACAGTCGTTGCTTAACAGATTACACTAAACGATGATATACAGGTTTGATGTCAGTGGCGCCATCTGTCTTCAAACACGGGTACTTATCAATCACCCCCATATGTGGCCTGGTGTGAGTGTCGCTGTTTTCCAACAGGGTCCTTCGTCTTTCCCATTTCTTGCTTTTTCTTCAATCAAGTCTGGATTCAGGCCTGTGTTTAGGATCTCTTAAGGTACGGGTGTCCGCCTTATCAATATTTTTCCAGCGCAGGTCAGCGCTCCTTCCAGGAGTACAGACTTTCCTACTCCATGTACAACCACCATTTGTACCACCTACGGCCCCTTGGGACATGATTGAATATCTCGAATCTTCTTTCTTTGATCCGCTGGAGGAGGTAGACCTCAAATACCTTTCCTAGAAGATGGTCCTTATATTGGCCTTAGCCTCAGCTTGGATGGTTTCTGAGTTGAGTGCGTTGTCTTGTAGAGCACCATATCTAATATTTCATGAGCATAGAGCGGAACTCAAAACCCATTCGCGTTTCTTCTAAGGTTGTCTCTGCTTTTCATGTAAACCAACCCATTGTGGTCCCTACTTTCCTGGATGATTGTGGGATGCCTTCTAGCCTGGATGTGTTTCGTGCTTTGAGAATGCATGTGGCTCGAACAGTGCAGTAGCACATGTCTGATACCCTATTCATTCTTTATTAAGCCCTTCGCAGAGGGTGGCTGGCTACCAAGCAGACCATACTTGGACGTCTTCATTTCTTCAAAGTCCAAGTACTTCAGCCTCGTCTTTTAATCACAAAACACAGTCTCCAGTTCTTCTTTACCAGAGTTCATCCGCTTCACTCTTCAAGTCATTTAACCATAGACTCTAATTCTTCCAGTTTCTTCTATTTCTCCAATATTCGTGTACAGCCTGATTATTCATTAAAACTACAGTTATCTTCCTACGAAGTCCTCCTTTTCTTTATGCCCTCCGGCCAACATTAACACTTAGTTTGGTTTCCACCCCATGAGGAGTAAATACATTCAGCCACCTCGTTTACTCTCCTCAAAGGTAGCTGTCCCTTCAGCCAAAACTCGGTTGTCGGAACCACAACTTACGCCGAGCGTGACACTCTGTTCCTAGACTTCCTTGTCAGTGTCAGTTGCAGAGGTGGGGCTGCAGATTAGTCCAAAGTACAAATAGGGGAGCCACTAACACTGTATTCTCCCCCTAACACTCATGCCCCAGTCCGACACTGACTGCAAGCTTCACTACAGGCTAAAGTTCTATCTGAGACTCCACTTGCAGCTGCAGCCTGCTCTTGATTACAGTGCTCCCCACAACCCTCCAACTAGGCTGTTATAGTGATTCTGAACTATGTCAAATGATTAACCTGTGTTTGCCAGTGAGCTATCTTAGTTCAATGAGTACTTTACCTCCATGTTCAGCTATTGCAGCAGCACCCAGCAGCACAATCTCTGTCCACTAACATCCACTGACAGTTTGCTCCTGTTCAAACACACCCATTTCCGGTCAGTGCAGTGTGGTACCTGACTCCCCGCAGGACTCAAGCTGTATACACACACGGTGCGATATGTACTGTTTTCTACTGATATGGCCTATATAGTCCATATTGGTAATTCAAATCGCACCGTGTGTATGCCCCTTTAGTCCAGTTCCAGTCTGTCCCAGTATTCAGTCGATTCCAGTCCAGTTCAGTATCCAAGTCTGATTCCAGTGAGACACTGGAAGCAACCTAATGTCCAGTCAAATTGAAGTTACTACAGCAGCTGCCCAGGACTGCCTGATTCTGTGTACACTGACAGATCCGGACTTTACCTACTCTGTGGCGCAACGACAGAGAAGATTCAATGCATAGATTATTTTGTTCACTAATTATCCAGTTAACATGATATGAAGATGATTCATAGCCTATGTTACTCGGTGGATCTAAAGGAACATTTCAGTGAAAACCAAACTGAAATTGGTTCAGTAGTTCTCAAGTTTATCGCAATTATACATACAAATGAACGATTATATATATATATATATATATATATAGAATATAGATACAGATAGTTGTGTGTGTACAGTATATGTGTGTGGTGTATGTATAACGTGTGTGGTGGGTGCATGCTACTTTTTGGCCACAACATGTCCTCACACCATTTATTATTTTTTATTTTGTTTGCTACTGTAATCAGCCAATTAGCATGATAGCAAGATGATTCAAAGTCTATGTTATTCAAAGGATCTCAAGGAACAGTTCAGTGAAAGCCTCATAAAAATCGGTTCAGTAGTTCACGAGTTTACCCCGCGCATACATACAAATGAACATATATTAATATATATATATATATATATATATATATATCCTTATATACTTATGGCACTCCCATTCATAGTAACATCCACCTGGGTGCCCTCCTCCAAATGATATAGACCAACTATCATCCATAGAAAAAGGAAACCAGGCGGCACTCCAAGGGTTTTGTTTAAGCAAAAAGTTTTTGTATTAAAGTGACAGTGCAAACAAGTTAATCCAGCATAGTGCAGACCACCAACGTTTCAACGCCCATCCGGCGTTTTTTTCAAGGTGCTATGCTCTAAAGTGCAGCGTGACAAACAGCAACATCAAACATGTCTATAACAACTTTCCATAGGGGTATAAATACCTGAGTGTACTTGCGATCCTCCCCGTGCGCTCCCGCCAGCCGGCGTCCCGAGGCCGGAAGCCGCGGCTGTTCTGAGTTCCGGTCACGTGGGCCGCAGCTGTGACGTGAACTCCTGTCCCTTGCGCCGTTGCCTAGCAACCGCGGCTGCGCCGTAACCTAGGGAACCGGACCTAACAGATGGAGACAGTACGGGGGTGATCACTGTGCAAAACTATAGTGCATAAAGTGACAGTGACAATTTAATAGGTGGGCAACCAAATGTGATTGCAAAATAAACATTAAAAACTTGAAAGGCTAGACAGGTTAAAGAATTAAAATACTGAGACAACTACTGGGCTGCAGCACAGCTCTACTTACAGCAATATATTTATGTGCATAACTATTTAAGGAAAAAGCAGAGTTAGATATTACTTATTCAAGCTTATGCTACAGCCTATGAGGGATGCTTACTGCTATGAATATATGCAGACTACAGGGCGATCAAAGACTAACTAAATCACTGAAAGAGAAGGTCAGGTTAGTTATCACAAAAAGACATTCCACATTAGTTGTTCATTGAGACCACTGGGGGCCAGAGAGTCCAGCATATGGATCCATTTAGCTTCTTTCTGCGACAACATCCTGGCTCGGTTGCCGCCCCGCACCGGTTTAGGCACATGGTCCAGAATCATATGTCTCAACTGTGCCAGCGTATGGTTACATGCTTTGAAGTGCCGTGCTACCGGTTGGTCATTGCCTCTTCCCTCCAGTGCTGCTCTGATGGCAGACCTATGCAGCGCCATGCGCTCGCGGTCTGCACTATGCTGGATTAACTTGTTTGCACTGTCACTTTAATACAAAAACTTTTTGCTTAAACAAAACCCTTGGAGTGCCGCCTGGTTTCCTTTTTCTATGGATGATAGTTGAAGGTACCCCCTGTTGGTCTATATATATATATATATATATATATATATACATACACATATATATATATATATATGTATATATACAGTGTATATATATATATATACACTGTATATATACAGTGTATATGTATATATATATATATATATATATATATGAAACAGACACAGGATTTCTACCCTTGCTGCAATAAATACATGCTCTGCCCATGCTCTAAACATTTTCTGGCAGTGAGAATGTGCTGTACATCTTACTGATGTAATGGAATATTAAAGTACATGTTATTCCTCTTGTGCAACATAATTGGTCTTTTTACCGTGAAAGTACCATTTTAATCATAATTTAGTCTATTTTCACTTGCACTCATTTTTGCTCAGAGCTGATGAATAAACATGGAACATCTTTGTGCCTCTCATATACTGTATTTTTTTCCAGCCAGACTCATTTCTTTACCAAACCGGGGACGTACTGCTACATCTAATGCCAGAGTGTATTTCCCATATATCATGCAAATGTTGCAGAGCAGCAATTATCATGAATCCTAAAAGAAGGAGAATTGGGTTATATTCTGACCTTTTACCCCAATCTCTGCATAAATTCTCTTCTCCAAATAGGCTGGAAAGCTGAAATTCCTTTGGGGTTAACACACTTGTGTGGAACATGTAATTACACAGCAAGTTGTGCCAGTGTTCTGATCATATCGACTATATAACACGCACCCAGTAGACAGACGTCCCCTCCCTGTCTCTGCCATGCGGCATGCTGGGATTCCCTGTGGAGCATAGGCCTTCATTCACATTATAGATGTAGATGATGCAGTGTAAGGGGCTATAATCAACAACAATAAATGCATTGTTAAATGAAAAAGTATTACTTTTAAAATGTGTTCTTATAACAGAGCTGGCTTCCTTGTAAATGTAAATAATATTTTGCTGAGTCCAATAATATTTCATTTTGTTTTGTCTTTTGTTGATGATATTATGAAAACCTTTATAATTTAATCAATATTTGTTATATCCTTTATTAATGAAATGTAATAAATAGCTAACAGCAGATATAAAGCCTGTAGTGCAAACATTTTGATATGTGTGGTCCCTGATAAAACACCGTAGGAAAGTGGTTACACTTGCTGCTAGCTGGAAGACAATCTAGATGAAAAATATGCAGTTCCAAATACAATCTGTTTAAGATGGCTCATGGCTAAAGCGAGAAATCCCTATTTCCACAAATAGGTCTGCAGCGAGAGAGATGTGGATTTTCCACAATGTCTTTTTGATTTACTCAAAAGTTCACTGTCCTCAGATTGATTTTCTATAGAGAATTACATTTGATCTACTGCTGCAGAACCCTGATCCATTCTCCCATAATTAAGGTTTGGCCTGACTTTCCTTAGACCATTTGCATTAATAGTCTCACGCAAAGGTTAGCCTCAGGGCTGAGCAGGAGTATTTATCATGAATAATTCTTGCCAGCAGATAAGAATCTTACAAAAACATTTTACAATGGATATAATTAGTTGGATCGTCTAATTGTATAATATGAGTGACAGAGCTATGAGCATACAGACCAGTACTGGTCCATACAAATTACATTTTAGTAACATTTCAAAATGTGTCTAAATAGAGTCATACCTTTATCAGCAGTGCTGGATGTACATTATTCAGGCTCATTCCACAGACCATAGTGTTCTAGGTCCTTGCACGGAATTGAATACAAAATACAAGTTTGCAGGAATTTGTGATAAGCAATCTTGCTGCATACTTGCCTACCTGACCCTCTCCATGAGGGAGAAAATGCTCTGTTCCTGGACTTTCCTGGTAATGTATGATTGCCATCACCTGTGGTGAGCTAGTTAATTGATAAGAAAGGTGTTTCACCACAGGTGATGGCAATCCTACATTACCAGGAAAGTCCAGGAACAGACCATTTTCTCCCTCATGGAGAGTGTCAGGTAGGAAAGTATGTCTTGCTGTGTTCTAGGGAAAAAATAATTACCACCTAGCAATAGCAGGTGGGTTAGGCAGCAAGCCTCCCAACATAGCGTTGCAGCCGGTAGGGTAGATAAAAACTGTTCACTTCCCTGCTGAAAAGAGAGCAGGTCCTGCACACCTTCACACTTGCAATCATCTGCGTGATCACATGTATGTGGCCCATAGTTAGATTTTTAGAATATTTACTGAGGCAGTCCAGCCCTAGGGAGAAGAAAATGACGATAAGATCTTTAGCAGTGAAAGCTACAAATGCAAGAACTGGGATGTCTGCTGTATAAAGAGAAACAGTAAAGAGTCTACAGTATGAGACATAAGAAATACTTTCTCTGAAAACCGATTGCACTAGAATTCTGAAGAATGTAACGATGGTAACCTGGCAACTATCCTAGAACTCCACACTCATACCGCTTTCACATCGCTACTGGGTCGCACCCGGGGCTTGTGCACGGGTCCTTCCCGGTGCGACCCGGTTGAGACCCTTTTCAGACTGGCGGCTCCAACTCGCAAACTGCAGGGTTGGTTACGTCAGCGGTGACGTGTGTGGAGGCAGCACTTGGAGATCAGATCATCTCCAAGCACCGCCTGTCCCTTTAACACTGCTTCTGCCTATACTGTGAACGAGTACCGGGTCGCATCAACCCGGCAACCCGTTCACACTGCATCTAAAACCCAGGAACAACCTTGCTTTATTCCTGGGTTGAAATACTGGGTCAAGTGACCCAGGAATTCGGGACTTACCCCTTTTATACCGTACATCGTCCCGTTATTTGTGCGGTGTGAAAGGGGTATGAGAGAGCAAGACTCCACGCAGTGTGTGAGGACAGAACTTCTTCTATGCTACATTGGAAACTGCTAATTAAAACATTGGGCCTGATTCAGATGGGTCGCAATGCTGACACAGCAGCAATCCCTTTTCAGTGACAGAACTGTGAGGCAACGCAAGTGTAGCAGCTGCCCATCCTAATTTTAAAGATAATAAGAGGTGCTACTAGGCTGGGATTTGTAGTGCTATGCAGAAAAAAAACTAAATTAACTTCCAGATGCTAAGCATTAAGGGGGAAAATCAATTGTTTTGCCCTGCTGCTGCCACTAGATTGAGCCCGATGGATCAATTCAATTGTTGCGCCATTTCAGCTGGGTCATCACCATGCCCTGGGACACCCAGTGTGACGGAAATCCTCCTGCTCACGCCAGTGGTGCATACCGACAACTGACTGATAACGGGAAACAATACTCTGGCTGGTCAAATTGGGTGTAGCAGAAAATTTTGGGTTATATGATTCATAGTGATCTTGGGCAGGGCCTTAAACATTAGGGCTGCTGTGAGAAAAGCATAGGGATACACCATGAAAAAGATATTGAGCCCGATTCAGAGGTGCATTAATCTGTTTGCAGAAGGATCTTGCAAGTTTTTGCAACTACACATTCACCAAATCAGTCACGTGCATCTCAGCAGCATTTCACTTGCGGCTGAATGTCTGCAGCAACAGTGCATTCTGAGGGCATGTTGTGAGTGTTTTGGTGGAATTGCAGACTATTCAGAGTTGAGTGTACGCAGAAATCCATCTGATTGTTCAAGATATTTAACCCCCCTGAAGAAAGGGCTTTCTTACTCGTTCCTCACCCTTTTTGAAGTTGGAAAAAGACTTGTGGGATT